>NC_063336.1:71486518-71511588 GCF_021869965.1 Rhincodon typus | reverse complement strand
AGTAAGACAAGTACATCACCTAATATCAGTGCAGGGGGCCTTGACACAGTCAGCCAAGCGGCTGGCATGTCCAGGGTCAGGGGGCTTTATCATTACAGTCCAGCGAGTGGGCCAAGGTCAATCCTCGGCCTTAATGAAAGTCAAGGGGGTTATCAGGGGCCATTATGATGAAAGGAAAGTTGGAGAATGTGGAAATTGGAAGCAGCATGCAGCATACAAGAATAATAATTGCGAAAAGGGCCAACTCAACAGATAAGAAGACAGACAAGAGAGCATTTGAGGACATGGCTTACTGTTGTGGAGTGGCCATTGACAGTCATAACCACCCTGGCTTTGACACACAGAAAGGGCAGTGCGATACCTGGGGCGATGTAGCTGTCGGGCTGGGACTTAAGGGGTAATTTTGGAAGATAAAGTCAAGATTAATGTTGGGAGGTAAATCATGATTCAAAGGATACAACTGTAGGAATGTGTGGATGTTTAATACTGATGGTCTCATTACAGACTGCAAGGAAGAAAGGAACATGGAGGTTTGGTGGGACCCATTGATTACCATGACGAGCTTGTGACTCAATGGCCAGTGTGACCTGTAAAGCCTTCCATCCTCATACAAATCATTATTGTGAATGGAAATGGCTGTGACCACACCCGGAGTTGGTGAAGTCAGTGTTTATTTCTGTCTGAGCACATGGGCTCTACTTGTGAATGATGTGACACCCTTCAAGGTGCAACTGTATTAATCAGACACTTTCACAGTACAGGTTGAAGACATCTGTAAACATATCACCCTGTGTGTGAAATACAAGTAGTATTCAACCGTGTGGGGTACAAATTCTGGCCATAGTAATCCTGGTCATGTGAAGCCCAAGTAATCACAGTTGACCTTGAAGTAGCACCAGCAGGCCACAATTCACAAAGACACTCTGAGATCTCAGGCTGCACAAGGGCATGGAACAGATTTTCTCTCGCCTTGAACTGTGAGTTTTCATCAATGTGCTCTTACAGGAAATGCTGACTTTCTTGGATGATATGGGGGTGACAAAGTTGCAGTAATCATGCAGCACTTATAGTCTCACTATATTTCCGTCACATGACTTCTGTTGCATTCATTGGAATACAGATAAACTCTTAAGTAGAACATTCCATGACCCTCCTTGTCAGAGTGTTCCATGTCCCACTGTCATTTGTGAATGCTGACTGCTCACATCACTTCTGTTTCTGATATTCCCCAAGCAGGTTTTTTGGAGCTGTGGTTAATGATCCATCCACAGTAACAGTCATCATCACTGTAACCACATGCACAGAGAAATACAGGAGGAACAGATGTGCCAGGAAGCCCAAAACCAGCAGCAATGTCTAAACAGCTTCCAAATGAAGTTGCAGCTGAAGGCCTCCTCAGGGTGCACAGTGTGTACAGGAGGTCTAGAGTCTATTGTGCTTGGTGACACTTTCTCGAGATGAGCAAGGCATAGTATCACCACAGATTGAACATGCCCTGGAACACTTTCATAGAACTACATTAAATGCCAGAGCAGGACCTGTGATCTGAAATGTGTTGCCATCTTATCCCAATGGCCATTTGAATGACAGCTACGCTATACTTTCATGCCACTGGCTGCTTTGAAGGAGCCACTGTAGACCTACAAATATATAAACGCTATTGCTAATGCAATTTGTGCCTCATCACATCACTTCATCTCATTGCCCCGTGATGAGGTCAGTTTTGCAACCTGGTCAACATCGCTGGCTTCTCCCCATGTGCAAGACTGTACTGGAGGTTGCACTGAGAGTGCCATATCATAATGTAGCTGAGTTCATTAACAGAATAGGGTGTCATTCCATTATTGCATGCATCATCTATGATCATTGATACCACATCTTAGAAATTTGCACCCTGTACCATGGGAGCTGCCATGCTGCCTATATCCCTAAGATCTCTCATAATTACTGTGGAGGTGCCAGTGTTAGACTGGGGTGGACAAATTCAGAAGTCACACGACACCAGGTTATAGTCCAACTGGTTTATTTGAAATCACAAATTTTTGGAGCACTGTTCCTTCGTCAGGTGGAATGGTCTTCACCTGATAAAGGAGCAGTGGTCTGAAAGCTTGTGATTTCAAATAAACCTGTTGGAGTATAACCTGGTGTCATGTGACTTCTGACTTTTTCTCATATTACTGGCTTATTTCAAGTGCCGGATATCTTACAAGAAGGTTACTGGAAGACAAGGGCTACCCCTCTGCAACTGTGGATGACGGTTCTATTACGCAACTCCCTGAATGAAGTTGAGTGTAGATACAATGCAACCCATTCTTCAATCAGGGCAATCGTGGGCCAAACAACAGGACTACTAAAGATAAGGTTCCAGTCCTTGAAGGGAGCCTTTCAGTACATTCTAGACGAAGTGCATCACATAAATCTAGTATATCTTGCACAACTCTGGCAGGAAAACAGGAGAATAACAGACTCTGAAGAGCTGGGAGTGTCATATTTGAGGAGGACCGTGAGGACATGGGCAGGAGCAGGGCTTTCTGCATGAGACAGAGCTGCAACTTCAGTCACAACAAGCCAAACAGAGCTGAATTAACACCTGATTCCAGTAGATGTAGGATGAGGCTGTGTCATTCATTGACTGTGAATTTGTTGCAGTTCAAAATGCAAGCAATCCCTGTCTGTTCTCAATCACCAACGCAGCTTATGTTGTTTTCTTCTATTTCACCCCTTGGCATTCAATGGGATTATGATCACTGAAGCCCCCGCTATCATTATCCTGGGGCTTGCCATTGACCAGAAACTCAACTGGATTGCTACTATGAATACTGTGGTTACAACAGCAGGTCACAGGCAGGGAATTTTGCACCACGTAACTCACCTCCTGACTCCCCATCCACAAGGCACAAGTCAGGAGTTTGATGAAATACTTTCCAATTGCCCTGGATGAAGACAGCACCAACAACACTCAAGAAGCTTGACTCCCTCCAGGACAAAGCAGCCTGCTAGACTGACACCACATCCACTACTTTCAATATTCACCCCCTTTACAACTGACACACATTTGCAGCTGTGTACCATTTACAATGTCCAGTAATTCATCCAAGGCTCCTTCAAAACCACCCTCCAAATTCATGACTTCTACCACCTATAAGGATAAGGCAGCAGATGCATGTTAACACCACTACCTTCAAACCCCCCTCCAAGCCATACACCATCCTGATCTGGAAATATAATCGTCATTCCTTTATTGTCACCGGGCCATAATCTTGGAACTCCCTCCCCCTAATATACAGAGTATATTACAACACCTGAAGAACTGTGATAATTCAATAAAGCGCTCACAACCAGCAGGACAATTAGGAATGGTCAATAAATGTTACTCTAGCTTGTGACACTCACACTCAATGAACACATAATAGAATAGTCTCAAATTAAACAGATTGGCAACTACAATGTCTTGTACTTATGACAATTTACAGATTTGCAAAATGTGGCCTTGATATTGTTTTTCTGATTTGTAAATCTAGTTTCTAGATTCTTCATTCTTGCATTCAAAGCCAACAGCCCACAGTTGTCCTGGCACACCCACACTGTAGATTTAGCAGGACACTAGAACAACTGAAAACCAAATTGCCAATTCTCAATATTGCACTGAAGAGCTGTGGGAGCTGAACCTTCACAAGTACCAAACATGGACACCTCTGCTGGCTGGTTAATTTGGCTTGTCTTACAAATAATTTACAGAGAATTGCTAATTTATATTGTACTATATACCACACAGGTAATTTAATCATAAAGAACAAATCGCAATAAACAAATTTACCTGGAGAGACTATCATACTGAAAAAGAAAGACAAAGTGCCTGTGAAAATTAATCATTGTACTCATACTGATAGCATCAAGCAGTGCACGTTATTTTTAAACTTGTTTTCAATAACTTATGGATCTATCAAGGTGAAGACCAACAGTGCTAAAGAACAGAACATTTTTTTTACTCACGGTTATTGTCAAGCACTCCCACTGTATGTACCGCCCAACTGAGGAAAGAACCTTTATTCTCAGCAGGATACTACCATTCTCCATGAAGTCTTTGAATGAAATTGGGTAAGTTGTTGTCAACTTGGGCACTTTTACATTCTCACCCACTAAGCATTGGCTTGATATGTAACCTAAAGAAATCCCTAGGGCAGATTCAAACAAAGAAAGTGAAAGAATTGTATTCAAACACTTTCACTATCCAATTCTCTGTGACACTGAGCATCCTCATATTCAGAAAACTATGAGGCAGTACTGCTAACTACTTTTAAGTTTGATTTTCTGCCACAATATTTGATTTTCTGATATTCAAAACTATTTTTGTTGCTCAAATGTTTTCAACATTCATATTTCTATCACCATCTCAATTTGTTGCAGACTTTCACTTTTAATAGCAGGTTGGCTATTTGAACAGTTTCAATTTCAAGGTTAGTATTTTCAGGATTGCACGTTACTGCTTTGTTATATCTATGCTATTTTCTTCAGTAAACACACACAAAAGACTGAGCATTGCTGCTTCATTTACAATGTGTGAGACAGTCTCAGCTACACAATAGAATACTTAATTAAACACACATCTACAGGGACACAAACTTAACCCAGTCTTCCCCAGTTAAGTAATTGAGTCAACCCTTCAATAAAACGAGAATTCTCACCGAACACCAACCTATAAGTAAAATTAACTACCGCATACAGTAAATGTATTTCACTGTGCAAGCAAGGTAAGCTTCTAATAAATAAAATGCTACATAGCACTTCAGATGACCAACTGATATCTCAAAGCACTTTAGAGGCAATGAAGTCCTTTCCAAGTGTTATTACAGTTTTACTGCAATTAACGTAGCAACCAGTTTATGTGCAGAAAGGTCTCACAAACAGCAATGTGATCAGACCAAATAGCCTGTCTTTTGTAATGCTAATTGAGGAATAAGTAATTGCCAAAGATACCAGTAGTTCTCTCATTTTTCTTCGTCCTGTGCAGACCTCTAGGTTCACGTCCAGCAGCAGTTTCCAGAAGCAGCAGTCCTGCAGTGGTGTGTCGACTGACATGCGTGGAGCTGCCCAGCAGCTTAGAGGGATCTTTAGATGTCAGAAATGTGTTCCTTCTCTTCTTCAAAGCAGTTCCACTGAATCTTTTATATCTACCTGAGCAGGACCTCAATGTAACACCTCATCCTAAGAAAGAACCTCTAACATTGCAGCACACTCCCAGCTGCCTAGTGAAGTCTTAGTATTGATTTTTGTGCTCATGCCCTTGAATTGATTTGAATTTGGAACCTTTAGACTCAGGAGGACAGTGCTAGCAAATAAGCCAGGTCTGACGTTCAGACAGAAAACAATTTATATTATTTTACAGCAATAGATCAGAATCCTGAAATATTTATAGATATTATTCAAAAAAGCTTTGTGAGAAAAGTTAGTAATGGTCTTACGATGTCATGTGTGAAGTCCATGGAACATTACACCTATAAAAGTGTCAAGAAAACGTCTGAGACTTAACAAGAAGTGGTTACATGAGGCTACCCAAGCAAGCAAAAAGCCATCCCTTGCAGATAACAAGGTGTAAAGCAGATATAGTTGTTTTACCCTCCAGAAATATACACAAGGAGGACTTAAAAACTGACTGCAAGGCTAATCTGTGTATACTATTGGTCAGATGGCCTATTGTGAAGATTGGAGTGCTGTTATGGCCATAGCTTTGAAAGCAGCCATTTCAAATAGTCATGTTCTCCACCTCACTCTGTATATTGCAAATTAGTCACTGTTGAAAGGAATCAAAAGAACGGAATTTCTGCCAACCTGCAAAACCAAGAAGCTCAAAATTGTCATCCTATTTTATTTATTCATTCATAGGATGTGGGTTTTGCTGGCTGGTCTGTATTTATTGCTCATCTCTAGTTTACCTTGAGAAGGTGGTGGCAAGCTGCCTCTTGAACTGCTGCAGTCCATGTGCTGTAGGTTGAACCACAATGCCCTTAGGGATGGAATTCCAGGATTTTGACTCGGCAACAGTGAAGGAACAGCAACATATTTCAAATTCAGGATGGTGAGTGACTTGGCAGGGAACTTGCAGATGGTGGCATTCCGAGGTATCTGCTGCCCGTGTCCTTCCAAATGGAAATGGTTGTGGGTTTAGAAGGTGCTAACAATCTTTGATGAAATTTTGCAGTGCATTTTACAGATAGTATATGCTGCTATTACTGAGTACTGATGGGAGAGGGAGTAGATGTTTGTGGATATGGTACCAGTGAAGTAGGCTGCTTTGTCCTGGATGGTGTCGAGTTTCTCGAGTGTTATTGGAGCTGCACCCATCCAGGCAAGTGGGGAGTATTCCACCACACTTCTGGCTTGTGCCTGGTAGATTGAGGACAGGCTTTTGGGAGTCAGGAGGTGAGGTACTCACCACAGTATTCCTAGCCTCTGACCTATTCTTGTAGCCACTGTGCTCATGCGGTGAGTCCAGTTGAGTTTCTTGTCAATTGAACATGGTCTGCTTCAGTATCTGAGGAGTCACAAATGGTGCTGAATATTGTGCAATCATTGAGCTTTACAACGTCTTTTCATGCTATTCTCGAACAATTCAGAAGACAGATCTGCGTATTTTTTCTTTAGTTATACTTTTCTAGGCTCACCTCTTATTTCTACTCTGTGTGCATGCACATTGTGTTATTATTTCTTCTTGCATTAGCAATTAATGAACTCACTTTTTGTTAATTCAAGAAAGTCTTGTTAAAATTGGTTCCTTTTGAAACACAAGTTAATTTGGGTATGGGAGAAAGATACCCAAAGGACAGAGATGCTTTTTAAGTTAAATTTGTTGCAACTAACCGAGTGGGCAAGTGACACCCCTCTCCAAGTTTAGGGGAGGCAGGTTCAAGATGCGGGGGAGGGGGGAACGGTGGTGTGTATGTTTAAAAGAGACATGCGAGACAGATTTTTCACACAAAGGGTGGTGAGTGCCTGGAATGTGCTACGAGAGGAGGCAGTGGAAGCAGACTCAACAGTAGCATTCAAGAAGCACCTGGACAAATACATGAATGGGAAGGGAATGGAGGGTTACAGATCCTGTAAGTGAAAACAGTTTTAGTATAGAAGGGCAAAATGTGTTCGCACAGGCTTGGAGGAGGTGGGGGGCAAAGAGCCTGTTCCTGTGCTGTATCGTTCTTTGTTCTTCTTTGATTACCAAGGAGAGCAATTTATACCCTCTCACCATGGAGCCAAATGATTTGGGGTGCGGTTGTTTCGTAGTATCCAGTATTGCAAAAGAAAGACGCATTTTGTTGCAGTTATTCATCCTACGTTCATGGAATACAAATTCGAGTGGAAAATCCAACATTTATACAACAGGAGGGGAGAGTGCTGATGGTTGCTAGTGAACTCTGATTGTTAGAGGCATTGGTTTGCTTGAATTTGCATTCTTGCAAAGCATTCTGATGAGTGCAAGATGAAAAGCTTTGGTAAGATTTGAAGTCTCTGTCTGGAACTATGACAAATTGGCAAATCTCTCCTGGAGTGTGGTCATAATAGTAGTGATGCTCCTTCCTCGAGGAAATTGCAATAAAAACATAACAAATAGGTTTCATTTTTCATTATACATGTCTATGATCAAACTTTGAGAATACTTTTCATATTATAAAGGAAGGTTCCTTAAATAGTTTTCTAATGTCTGTTCAATGATCATGGCTTTTCTCATCAGTTTAATCGTGTGAAAATTGTAACTTTTTTGTAAGTTCTTCAGTGTCACAATTGCAGGGAGGAAAGAAACTACTGGAAATGCAATAAAATTGTAAAAATTCTAAGCTCCTGGATGAATGTTTTATTACTTAAGATCATTGGTATTCGAAAAAATTGAGTAAAGGATTGGCAGGATACAGGTCCTCAGCATAATTCCCTACTTTCAATCGATCAAATTAGAGCAGGAGTTAAGCACAAATGTTTCTTTATGGAAGAGGGCAGGAAAATTGGAAGGTGAACTTTGTAAGAGAGCAGGACCAAGCTGAGCCTGACAACAAATCATCAACATGACTTCACAACTGTAGAATTGTGTATGGCACAGATAGCAGTGAACAGTAAACACCTTAAATTAAAAAACAATGTATTTTTAAACAGAACGAAAATATTTGGAAAGATATAACAGCCCTGGATCAGGAACATTCTCAACTCTGAGTTAGAAATTTGTGCTTTCAAGTCCTGCTCCAGAGAGTTGAATACATAATTCAAGGGGTGTTGTCAGGGGTGTCATCTTTTGGACAAAACAAGTGCTTCAAAGCAGCTAGCTGTAAAAGACCCTACTACATTATTTCAAATAAGAGCTGTAGAGTTATTTCTGGTGTCCTGGACAATAGTTATCCCTGAACCACTGATTTTTTTATTATCTGCTATCACACTGGTGTCTGTCAGATCTTGCCCTGTACAAAGTGTCTGCCACATTTCTGTTACACTTCAGAACTGCTTCATTCATGAATTATAAAGCACATTGGGACTCCAGAAACTGTGAAAGATGCTAGTGTGATTTTAAGTTTTTTTTTCTTGCTTTGTAACATTATGGATTATGTTGCATTCTCTCCTATTAATGCATTGCAAATTATCGGGTATATTTTAAGTGATTAAAGTACAATCATGGAACCTTCAATATGATCATGCATTAAACAGCAGGCAGTGCATTACTAATTAACAGGCATAATTCCTGCTCTGAGAAAAGAACATAAATAACCAGACATTGACTATAAAGATCCATCATCAAGGCACTCATTTGAGATGACTTTAAAAGTGCCCTCTCATTGCCCAGAACTATTGCATCTCTCATGTAAAATATGAACAAAAGCAACACCCAAACTCCATGATACAATTCTCAACTTGTAATCATTGTTAGGTGTCCAAAGATCAATGTAACATGTAAGCTGTGAAATTTGCCAAATAAACTTTTCTTTTAAAAATTTATTTCAATACCTTGTCAGCACATGTACAAATGCTTCCAAACACGTCAGCTCCTGAACCATGTCACTTAGCCCAAAAGCAAAGAAGAAATTCTGACATACCTGAACAGACCTCCTTATAGTTTGGGTTTGGGGTAAATCCACCAGCATATCCAACCTGAGTGGAATAAACACCTTTTTGAACCCAGAATTTTCTCTCAGCACCCCAGAAACAGCCCATACCTAAACAAGACAAAATTTAGAGAGGTAGTATAAGCAGATTGAATGTAGATATAATACAATCTAATGAATAAATCAAGATCAAAGACATCAAAAAAGCTCATAACAGGGCCTTTACAGAATCACTGAATCATTTTCAAAATGTAGATATGGTACTTTTCTTTTAAAAAATCATAGTCAATTCCATTTCCATTATTTTTTATACCAGTCTTATAGTTGAAAACTGGGTGATGCAAGGCGTCAATTTGCACGTAATTTGGTGCCTGGTCTGGACCTGAATTTAGCCCAAGCAAAATGAGACAAATTTGATTCTGCCTTCTCTAAGAAATATCAGCTCTAGCTCCTTGAAGACTAAAGTCTATGGGAGAAAGGTGCTTCCAATGTGCTAGGAATTGCTAATCCCATTTCAATATTCTATTGAGGATGGCTGATGTGGAGAAAGGAAATGAACACTGGCGAGGCAGGAATGTTTGCATTTCAGATAAGAGTCCAAAAGTCTTTACCATACCCAATCTTGGATCATTTGATAGAGTGTTATAAACTCCTAAAGTGGGGAAACGTTCACTTTTCAGTAGCACTGAAATCCAGTTTCTGGAAACATAATATGGAAACAAAATGTGCTGGAGAAACTCAGCACGTCTGGCAGCATATATAGAGAAAGTAACAAAGCTACCTTTAGAAACAAAAACAAAGTTGCTGGAAAAGCTCAGCAGGTCTGGCAGCATCTGTGAAGGAGAAAACAGAGTTAACGTTTCGGGTCTGGTGACCCTTCCTCAGAACTGATGGTGGCTGGGAAAATTGAATCAGAGATAGTAGCAACTACAGATGCTAGAGAATCCGAGACAACAAGGTGCAGAGCTGGATGAACACAGCAGGCCAAGCAGCATCATAGGAGCAGAAAGGCTGACGTTTCCGGCCTAGACCCTTCATCAGAAAATGTCAGTTTATATGCAGAAAATAGGGTGGTGGGTGGGGTAGGGAGTAAATGATAGGATAGAGCCCAAAGAGAGAGAAAGACAGTTGGACCGACAAAGGAGCTGCTAACGATCAGGCTGGGAGGGTGAGTAGTTGTTAATGGGGACTGTTAGTGACTAACAACAGACGGTGTGTAATGGCAGGCTATGTGGTAACAAGGCCTGGTGCGTGGTGTGGGGAGCTGGGACTTTGCCTCGAGCAAATTTGTTTTTGTTCCTGATTTACAGCATCCGCAGTTCTTCTGGTTTTTATTAAGCTACCTTTAGAGTCCACCGACTCTTTGTTGGAATCTGAAGAAGAGTCTTTGGACTTGAAATGTCAACTCCGTTTTTCTCTCTTCACAGAAACTGTCAGTCCTAACGAATTTCTCCAGAAGCTTTTGTTTTCACTTCACATCTCCAGCATCTGCAGTATTTTGCTTTTAATCTGGAACATAATACTGTTTTCGTAAAATACTTAAGTAGATTAAACTGGGGACACATAGCCAGTATCTAACATTTACTTGAGTCATAACCAGAAGAAAACTGAAAATGAACTGATGAGATTATTTTTCAAAATAAGAGAAAAAACATTCTGACGAGCATTTCATACAAATAATGTGACAATTTAACTGAAAATAGGAATAAGTCACCATATCTAGCTTAACCTGTTTTGGCATTAATACAACAGAATGTTTGTGGTTACCGGAAAATGGAGCGAGAAATAGAGCCAACATAGTCCACAGATGCTGCCTGACCTGTGCATTTCCAGCACTCCTTTTTTTGTTTCAGGCTGTTTAGGTGAATTTTACAAAATGGTATTAATTTTAATCCCGTATTTGGTCAAGATCAAGTTTCTTTTGAGTGTTTCAATGAAGTAGGATACTAGTTCTGCTATTTAGCAGCTTAATCCACGCACTAACTCTCTTGGATCTTCTCTTACTATCCATGTTAAGTCAGCCCCCAGTTGCTGGACGAAGTAAACGGGTCAGGGAGGCACATGGCCAACTGCCTGCTCATAAAAATCACCATTACAATTTTCCTCGATGGGTTATGCGATTTGGCAGCTGTGTCTGCTAATTGCAGCCTGCCACATGAAAATTATATTTAAATACCCCTTTAGTGTTTATGGTGTACTACTACTCCTGGCCACCTGTGGCCCACTCCCTGAAATGAACACCAGTACAAAATTAGATTAATCAGCAGCAGACAGGTGGAACAATAATTAAAGACTATCTTTTGAGATATAAGCATTTGCTCAAATTTTACTCTTGGCTACTTAATTTCTTGTATGTTCTTTTTACCAAACTTGCTGTTGGGATGTTTCAGCACATGTTATAGGAGACATAAGTATTTCTATTGGAGGCATTCCTTTATCTGTGTTTTGTGGAGGAAGCAGGAGAGGAATCGAGAGTGAGAGAGAAAGAGACAGAGAGAGATAGAGAGTGACGGGGGGTGGAATTAGAGGTGGGGAGACAAAGGAAAAAGATAGAGACAGTAAAACAGCTGGAGAAAGAGTGACAAAGCAACCAGGAAGACAGAGAATGAGAGAGACTGGAAATAAGGAAGAAAGACCGAGATTTGGCATGGGAGCAAGGACACAAAGATGTAGGGGTGAAGAGTGTATGAGTGAGAGGGAAAATATATGCAGATGGGGAAAGGGGAGGGTGTAAGTGCTGTCCAGTTGGATGAGGACTAGAATGCCCAAGGCACGCGACACGAACATTGTCTGAAGGGTAAAAAAAAACAGGAGGTCTTCTTTGAGGATATGATATCTTGCAGATTTACAATCTAAGTTGAACATCCAAGTCAGGGCAGTTCGGTGGATTGCCTTGAACCATATGACAATTTTTTTTGTTAGCAACATTCATTCACAATGTAGGGAATGATCTAATCCAATTGTCAGTCACATGCCAGGCTGTCCTTGGAATTCTCTTTGTGAAGCAGATGTGATTTCTTTGCATGGAGAGTGCAGATCACTATTTTCAAGGGAAGGATTGAAAGATAACAACATTCAGGTGGTCCTCCCTGTTTTTAATTAATACCATAAATTTGACTTGCAGAGTTCATTATTCACCTCATAACACATGGAGATCTCTTCATATTTAACAATGAAATGAAAGAAATTATTTCTGAAGCAAGGTGTGACTATCTGTCAGGAACTGCTAAAGACCATGATGTTGATAATCCTGTTCTGTATGAGAAATATACGAATAATAAGCTCAGCACCTCTAAACTACCCTGATTGTAGCAGTGCATCATGCTAAGTGTAGCATTGCAATCTACTTACAAGGCAACCTGATTATCTTGTCTATCCATAAGAAAAACACATGCCAATAATGTCTCTAAAAAAAATTAGCAATGTATACAAACTAATTAATTTTAAGGTGGGACTTTTCAATATTACCTATCATAACTTACCTTGAACTTACCTTGAAATTCAGACTGACAATTTCAAAGGCCACCAAACAATATGGATATACAGTTCAGATGACAAAGTAGTGGGCCTCTGCGGGCAATTGCTATCTTTTCACTGATGCCAAGAAACAGGACACCTTTCTACTCAAGAAGGAGTGCAATCAAACTTTTGTTTTGACTCTAGGGATGGGAGATAGAGATCTTCTTCATGCATCATTGCAGATTCCTCTTCATTTTCCACACAATCAACAGTGACTAGCCATATTCATATTGAACCATATTCACATTGAACCAGAGATCCCTTTGATCATGCCCCATGACTAATCTCCAATGACTGTGGAGCACCAGCTGACTGAGGTGGATTCATGTCAGAGGTTGAGCAGCAGATCAATAGCCTCAATCCTACCCTTAAGAAATACAGTAATTTCTATCAGGCAATATATATATAAAGATATATCGACTGTCTGTTTACTTTAAAACCAGGGAACATAATCTCAAGTTAAGGAGAAAACTAGTAAAGACATAAATGAAGAGGAATTTCTTCACACAGATGGTAATGAAGTAACTGAGGCCTCTCACACTCATAGAACTACTGGAAAATAGACTCCTGCTAAGTCCAATACAGATGAGGAGCCTCTAGACTTAGCCATTGATATAAGTTTTCTAATAGTTAGCCCATATAACATAGCAAGTTGAGTTCTTATTGAGACGGATATCTGAAAGTTTATTAATAACTATGTGCACTAATATGACATCTCAAATTTACACATACAGCCTGGGTTATAGTTATTTTCATCAATCTGTTTAGACATGGCCGGGGCAGGTGGGACTTCATCCTAAAACTTCTGGCCTAGGAGTAAGGACACTACCACAACACCACAAGACCCTATACTCTCTAGATAATAGATATTTTTAATCAACCGTGTTATGGCACATCTCTCAAGCAAGTGAGACTTGAACCTATGCCTTCTGTCCCAGAGGTGGAGACAACACCACTGTGCCACAAGAGCTCCCAACCTGACTTGCTGACTAACAGAGTGGCTGTCAGTCCAACTGACTACATAACTGAATGTACAGAACAAGATGGAGACCTCTTACACCAGATCATCACAAGTTGTGATATCATCTTCGTGTCCTAAAGGTATAGGTTCTTTCTGAAATCTGTGGAATAAGTCAAAAGCCAATAATGAACTGACAAAATAGCTGGCAGAAGTGCCAGAGATCCTGCACAGATTAGAGCAAAGGCTAAAGAAATCAGCCCAAATTCTGCCTCCATGGACCAGATCCAGCAAACCAGTTAATATCTGTCAGATATGACTCAGACCTCAACTCCATCAGTCATTTGTCATAGTTGTATTAATTCACTGGCCAGTGAGCCAGTGTGGCTGCCTCAATTAAGCAGGTTAGGGGGCCTAACATAGAAATACAGTGGCTCAGTGGTTAGCACTGCTGCCTCACAGCACCAGGGACTCTGGTTCGATTCCGCCCTTAGGGCGACTGTCTGTGTGGAGTTTGCACATTCTCCCCGTGTCTGCGTGGGTTTCCTCTGGGTGGTCCAGTTTCCTCCCACAGTCCAAAGATTTGCAGGCTAGGTGGTTTGGCCATGCTACATTGCCCATAGTGTTCAGTGATGTGTAGATTAGGCGGATGGGTCTGGGTGGGATGCTCTGAGGGTCAGTGTGGACTTGTTGGGCTGAAGGGCCTGTTTTCACATTGTCAGGATGATTTTATGATTCATAGAAAGGCCTGGTCAGCCTTCACTCCTAACACTGCAATCTGTAAAACTGTGGAAGCCGGAGGTTCTCTGGCTACAAGCTTAGATTAGCTGCTCAACAAGGTCAACCTTCACTAAAAATTCCTTATGCAGTGGTGCCAAAAATCTGCTCATTTCTGACGATGCCAAGCATTACACTCACCAGAATTTAGAGGAAGCAGTCCACTCTGCCAGGTGCATGTCCAGCTTATTGAGTTGGGTTTACAACCACAACTGCTTCCAGCATTTGGTTTACAAGATTGTACACATAAACATAATTCTAGCAGACTGAGATTTTAATTATTTATGGCATGCTACTGAACTTAAAAGAGGTTTTGCCAACTCACCTGAAAATTTCTAAGAATTTAATTCCAAAATTTTAACCTGCTATCAGGAAACTGACATTTTGCCTCCCACTGCCCACCTTTCTAAAAACTCCAGGCACACCTGGAAGATTCCACTCATACAGGCTGACTGCATATTCCTCGATAACATAATCAAGAAACAGCATGTACACAAGGCAGCTATAAACCACTATAGGCCCAATCACATTGTTCAAAACATAGAAAACATTTAACATTCAAAGCAATGAAATCAATGTAATATAAACTCTTCAGCATGGATATGACTACAATTGAAGCATTCTGACATAAGCACCAGTTGCCAATGTCAAGTCTGTGAAATAAATAAAAGGAAGAAGCGTCAACAGCATAAAATGTTTTCACTGCATCCAGTGTACAATATAATGGACATACTGGAGTGGTTTACTGTGGCTTTTTTAATTTTAATCTATTTTTCCTAAGCAACTTGTTCAGAAATGTTATTACACACCTCTGGAGCAGGTGGGACTTGAACCCGGGCTGCCCAGTCAAGGGTGGGGACAATACCTCTGCAGGACAAAGGGGCTCCTGTGTTACTATCTTATGTTCTTTGATGTCACTCAACCACCTGAACCAGATTAAGTCCATGCAATTGTTCCGACTATCCATTAATCTTTCAATAATGTCCTGGTAATTGGTTTGTGGTAATAGCACTGTAACTGTTAATCCTTCAGTGAAGCCATCATCAAGAACACTAGTCCGGCAATTAGCATCAGCAATCAAAACTGCTGATGATGCAAAATATATGCCAAATCAATCCCAAAAAGTTTAGACAGTTTTTTCATAAAAAGGCCTCTTGTGAGTTCAAAATAGTAACCAAACAACAAATTTTACAGAGGCTTTGCGAAGTGCTTTAGATACACTCTCATTGTTCAGATACAATATCTTCATAATGTTATGATCCTGCAATCATCACGATGTATCCTTAAATACTATTGCAGAGAATGATTGTTTTGTGATAGCATAGTGTGGTTTAAAAAATGGTGCTTCCAGCAGGTAATTCTACTATCCCTGGACACCAAGGCAATCTGATTCTCAATATAAGAAAAACAGATATCAGAAAAAAAAAGTTATGCACATGGGATCAGGCATAGTGTTGCAGCTTTCATAAGGGGGCCACATCTTTAATGTTTTATAAGGTGAATAAAATAACAATCAATGGTGAATCAAATTTACATGATATGTGGTGGATGCAGAATATTTACATATTAAAAAACATGTAGGAAAAATTAAAACACTGCAAGTATGATGGGATCTGTCTAGTGACTTTTGTTTTTGTTCTTTTTATGTATTCATGGGGATGGGAGTGCAGCCAGGAAAACCAGCATTTTTTTTACCCTTTCTTAATTGTCCTGGAGAAGGTACTAGTGAGGGGAATGGATGAATAATCCAGAATTTTGGAATAATACTGGGGAGAGATGAATTCAAGTCATGCCATGAGAGAGCGTGGAATTTTAATCCAGTTGATTAATAAATATGGAATAAAGGGCTAGTCTCAGCAGTAATGATTGTGAAAACTACTTGATTCGTAAAAAACTCACCTGGTTAATGTCAATAAGAGGAAGAAATTTGCTAACCTTACGTAGTCTGAGCTACATGTGACTCCAAGCACAACAACATTCGTGACTGTCTTCTGAAGCTGCTTCTTCTGAACTGCCTTCTGCCTGTATATCAACCTACTCAGTTGTATCAAACTAATACAAAAAGAATGGCAACTGCAAATTACTGTGTGGAAGTTTGATGTGACCAGTGGTATTGTAGCACATCCAGAAGTCAATACCAGTTATTGAAGTTTAGTACTTGTAACATTTCCTGGCAGCAAAACTTTGTGCATTGAAGAGAAATAATGCTGATAGTGCTATGAAGTTCAGTGCAACATTAATGAAAATGTGCAATGCTAAAGAGTGTAAAGCAGACAGTCCTTTTCACTAAAAGTACTTTTTCTTCAATATTTAGTTAATCAGAAAATCTAGATACAAAAATTAAACCAAAAAATAAAATGACATTTTAAGCATCAGCACTGACATTCCTTGAAAATGTTTGTTGTAAGGGAGAACTAAATTGAGCCAAAGCTGATCTGTCTGCCCTCCACTGCCTCAGTTCCTGTAAGACCCCTAATCACCCCGCCTCACTGACAGACCTGCAGTCTCTGGAGTGGGCTTAGTTTCTGAGTCCTTCCAGCCTCACCCAACTTTCCAGTCAGTTCTTCAGATATTCATTCTCCTATACCCATTGACAATAGAGAGTTGCCAATCTTGTCACTTATAACTTTCCAGTTACATTAAAATGAGTCAAACCTGAAAAGGTTCAGGTTTTCTGATATGGCTTCTGGAGTGGGGCAGCCACAGAGACAGAGACAATCTCATCAGTTTCAGATGTAAGTCGAGAAATCCCTTAGGATCTCTTGGTTGATCTTAACATATCATTCTAATACTTTCCATACTATGCAGTAGCCACATCAAGTTTTCTTAGTACCTTGCTCATGGCTGTGATTTCCTTTCTGTGGGTTCCAATTCAACTTTCAAAGAGAGGTGAGAAGAATGAAATATTTCACTAAGATCTTCTGGACTGAGATAGCAGGCACTAAATCAGCATGCAGCTCTGGTCTTCAGATAACCTTATGGCTCATTAATCCTCAGGCTGTAGCAATCACGGAGCAGTTGGCCCCAATCTTATGTGTGAAAGAGGATCTAAGACCTCTATCTTGGAGAATAAGGGAAGATAACTGATAGATAAATTGATGGTATTTGCTGAATCCCATAGCCCCAATTTTACCACTGACAGACGATCAGAGATGGACAACAAATTCTCTGCCCCATTGCAGAAAGAGGCTGAGAAAATGTAACTCCCAGGAGTCATCTGCCCTTACCCAAAACCAGCAACTAGCAGAATGAGTAGAAGACTAGGTTTGGAAGCCTGATGAACTCCAAGCACACAGGATAGTAACATAGGGCTGAATTTTACCACAAACAAGGTGGGTCAATTTGAATGAGGCTCATGGAGGGCATCTCTCTGCAAGTCCTAGCTAGATTACACACACCAAAACTCACCTCATTACCTATGGAATGTGGCTCTATTGCATCACACTCGTAAGATCTTCCTTCTTGGCAAAAGTGCAAGTACTCAGCACAGCCGGGAATCTCCCAGGATTCCCGGTACTGTCATGAACCAAATCAAGCACTGCCAACAAGGAGTTGCCCTTCACTGTGGAAGAAGTGGAAGAAGAGCCAAAAGAGAAACGCTTCGTGGAGCACATAGGTGACATGGCTGACACCGTATAGGAGGAAGAGTAGCCCATCAAGCTCTATTTAACATGATATGGCTGATTGAACACTTCAGTGCCTTTTGCCTACCCCATATCAGTAACCCCCACAGATTCAAAGACTGGACTTCCACAGCCCTTTGAAGTAGAGAATTCCAAGGGCTCACAACCTCTGAGTAAAAAAAAATTCTCCTCACTTCAGACTTAATGGTATCCCACCTACTTTTAAATTGTTATTTGTGTTCTGGATTACCCAACCAAGGAAACATCTATCTCTTTGGGTACTTTGTAAATTTCAAAGAGATAACCTCTTATTCTTCATACCTCTAGACAGTTCTTTGAAACTCTAGATATCAGTGCACTCCTAAGTGCAGAACTGAAGTGCAGAACCATATTGCACGAGTAGGATGTGTGCCATGAGGTAGCAGTACGGCTGGCACTTGTTTGATTCCAACCTCCATGGCCAGAGGATGTGGGTGGTCACTCTCCATTGAGTATAAACTAAGATATTGGGAACTACAGTCCAAGATACAGTCTGAATGATTAAGAGCTGAGCCAGAGTTGGCAGATACCTGCTTTGAATTTTGTGTCATAATTGTCATCATCTAGTTTCTATCTTGGTGGAAAAATAGCAACTTGCATCTCCATGATAACGTTAGCAGATGTTGCAAATATGTCTCTCACCACTTACTGGTGAGACTCTTGTTGCCATTCAAAACTTGATTGGAAATGCAGACTTCTTTCCCTTGAGGTTTACAGTCTCATTTCTGCCGATCTCATCCATTTTTCCCTACTGACTCCACATTGCCCATGTCGCTCAGGAGCTAAGAAGATTCTGCCCACTGTACATGGCAGTGTACAACAGGAAGACTGAAGGAGGAGAGTGGAGTGGGAAGGGTTACTACTTTTGACCCATAAGAAAACTGGAAAAAGAAAAATGCCTTTGCAAGAAAAGCTTTCTGACACTCTTCTCCAGCTGTCACCATCAGGTTGCTCTCACAGGGAAGGCATAATGGTTGCCTGGTGGAGGTCTTTAGTTAGTACTTCAGTTGGGACATTTTAACATTATTAGACCCCAACTGGAAGAATTGAAGAAGAGTGGTGTCCCTCAAGCATGTTCAGAACAACTGATTACATTAAGGTAGTAAATGTTGTACTGTATTGAGTAATTCAAGCATACACCCTCCCAGTTTGTTTTACTCAACAGGGTTAAGGTGGGCCCTCATATTTCTCATACTTTCTAACACTTTCCTTCCTTACTCCTTCACTGAAATTCATAAATAATAAAAGATTTATTTTGTGCAACTACATTAATTGGCATTTAAAGACATCTTGTCCAGTCACATCTTTACATGTAAAACTGTAAAGGAGAAGAACGTGATCACCAAGGATCGAGCAAAGTTCTCCTATTAGGTCGCTGTGTTTGATCTTAGAGAAGACTCTTGTTATGATGTCTCCTTACAGAGATTGTAGTAAGTCAAAATTCTTCATCTGTTTCTCTAAACGCATACTGTAACTCCAGGATGAATAAGCCTAAATAGTTCAAAAACTGGCAGGGATCTAATACAGAATGGTTGCAACTCAATTTGGGACCTCCTGCTGAGCTTTATAGGAGTTTAGCCCCTTTCTGTTCCAAAGCTAAGATTTTGGATTAGTTCAGTGATTTCTAATTCTGTTTTTTACATTACAATTTAATTGGTGAGGAAAATGTTGTGGTAGATCAGAAAGGGATATGGAAGTGATAGGATTGATTGCTTTTCTTGTGGTTCTTGCTGTTGGACTTACAGGAGTAGTTTTATCTAATTGTTCAGGAGCATTTTGCAGCAAATCAGTGTGTTCAATCCATGGGATCATAGTTGTTTAAATAATAAGAATGACAATAATTCCACATTTTTAAATACCAGGGATTGAATTACACTGCCTCCCATCTGGTATATGAGGAAAACATTTTTTTAAAAATTATGATGTACACTTGATGCAAATCTCAAACAATATTGATTTAATGGCAATAATTAAGGACAATTATTCATCCTAAAATATAACTTCTATGTATTATTTATTTGATAGGACTAACAGTGGATTGATTTTACAATGTTTGGAGGTCACTGGAGATAGTAACTTTTTGAAATTCAAAATCCTGGATATTTACAAAGAGAATGAAGCCACAAGATTTCAGTGTTTAAATAGGAGAATTTTTACTGTACAAGAGTCAATAAAGCAAACACTGATATCTTCTAAGCTTTAACATCCAGAAATTAACCCAAATTAAATATGATTTCACAGATAAATTTTGACCAATATAAGCTTTAAAATACACAGTTCCCAAGGCAGACTGGGTGGAAAGCCTTCCTCATGCTACACCCAGATTCCAGGTGAAGTTCCCCAGTTTGTTACAGTTCCAGACAGAATACTCCAAATCATTAAGCTCCGAGGTGTGGAGGGATGAACTGGCTTCCACTCTTTAGTCAATTGTCCCTTTGGTTGGTTTCAATGAGGTTAATTTAAAAATGTATCCCTTCCCTTGTGTATATCTTTCTCCCAAACCTAAACAAATTTAAGTTTTAAAAGGTGGCCAATTTAACCAGGCGTCCTTGAATTATCAAAGACTGAATTTAATATTATTAAATATGAGAAGAATTGATAATACAACATATATACATCCCCCACCTCCTACCTACCAGCCTCATCCCGCCTCCTTGACCTGTCCGTCCTCCCTGGACTGACTTTTCCCCACCCTAATTCCCCACCTACACTCACCTTTACTGGCTCCATCCCCACCTCTTTGATCTGTCTGTCTCCTCTCCACCTATCTTCTCCTTTATCCATTTTCTACCCGCGTCCCCCTCTCTCCCTATTTATTTCAGAATCCCCTTCCCCTCCCCCATTTCTGAAGAAGGGTCCAGACCAGAAACATCAGCTTTCCTGCTCCTCTGATGCTGCTTGGCCTGCTGTGTTCATCCAGCTCTACACCTTGTTATCATACATATAACTAGATGAGAATTGACAGGTGAGTCCAAAAGGATAAAAGTTAAAAAAAAAACTGATATACAAATTAGTTTCTGAAATGTCACAAGGACCAGACTGTTGAAGATTGTGGCCATTGCATTGGAGATTACTTGGTACTTAAACAGTCAGTTTTCTGATCCTTAGATTTGCAGGTTGGTTGAGATTCTGTAGTGCTGATTACCTTCGACTGTGGTTGAATTCCAGCATTCAAGTGAGAGATAGTCCTTTAATTGTCCTGTTTCCCTTCTGTCTGGATGCTGGAGAGCTGACTTCTAGCACTTAGAGTGCAACACCGGAGTCACTAGTGCATAGTTTTTCAACTGTGACTTTCACAGCATGCTATCACTCAAACCCAGGCTGGGACACACTAGACCATTCAAAAGACAAAGTGCAAATGTGCCTACAGTTTGGGACATAACCTGCGAGGAGTGGCTTGCTGTTGAGCAGGGATTTGCCAGCTCATTATTTTTGTAGTCGTAAGAGATCATGGTCCAGTTTTGCATTGCCTCTTCCACCCATTTTAAGGGCTGTTGTGTAAGTTCCCTTTTCATGTCTAGGTGTAAAATTCATGGGGGTCTCTCTCTTTCTCTAGAAAGCCAAAGTACTTCACAGCCATTTTAGGCTCTGCAGCCATCATTTAAAAAAGTACTTTGTGGTTCTGATCCATGGTTATGATACTTAGGACCCAGGCACTGTGTTCAAACTTTAAAAATAAATATTAAACCATAAAAGATCACTCTTACTCTCAACCCTTCAATATCGCATCCATGCCAACCCACATCCCTGACCAAGCATCCCTCATAGATCCTGTACCACCTTATGCATATCTACCCATTCTCCATGGCTCTTAATACCCCATGGCTTCTAATACCCTCATGCCAAGTTGGTTCTACTTCCACCTACCACAACCACCTCCTTTGCTTGTCAAGTCACTAAGTATTCACAGACACCCATACACATAGCAGAAAAAAAAATGGTTCTATCACTTAAATCTCTATTACAGACAATGTTCTGTTAAGAAAAGCACTTTCATTTATAAACATTTTGACAATTATCAACACTTCTTGACAGGTTGACACTTGTTGAAACTATTGACAATTCTTAACAGAGTCATAGAGTCAGACTCTTTGGTCCAACCAGTCCATGCCAACCATGTTCCCAAACTAAACTAGTACCATCTGCCTGTGCTTGGTTCATCTCCCTCAAAACCTTTCCTATTCATGAACTTTAAATGTTCTCACAGTACCTGCATCCACGACTTTCTCTGGCAGTTCATTCCGCACGAGCCATTCCCTGTGTAAAAAAGTTGCCCCTCGTCCTTTTTAAATCTTCCTCCTCTCACCTTAAAAATATGCTCCCTAGTTTTGAACTCCCCCAACCTAGGGAAAAAACCCTTGTTATTCATCTTATCTATGCCCCCTCATAATTTTAGAAACCTCAGTAAAGTCAACCTCCTATGCTCCAGTGAAAAATGTCCCAGCCTTTCCTGTCTATTTTTATAACTCAAACCCTCCATTCCCAGCAATATCCTGGTAAATCTTCTCTGAACCCACTCCAGTTTAATAATATCCTTCCTATAACTGGGCGACCAGAACTGCACACAGTACTTCAGAAGGTGCCTCACCAACATCCTGTATGTGTTCTGTATCTAGGAGCTCTGAGCTATGGGAGAACGCAGTGTGGACACATTTCTTACACATTTCAGGATTAACCTTCACGGGACTTTGCTGTCGGCAATGAAAGATGAGAAAGACCACAGTGGCATTTATCCCTCTCAGTGTGACCTTGGAGGACCACACCCAGGCTGAAATTTTGTTCTTGCATGCCCCCAGACTGTCCTTCCTGAGTTCCAGCCACGTAATCTGCAATTTAGAGATTTAAGTGGTAGAACCATATTAGCTGTTAACAAATTAGTTCTAAGTAGTTTATGTACCTTTGATGCACAATCCTACTTATAATTAATGGTTCCAAACGACACCTGACCTATCCCCAAAATAATCCCTGATCGCAACCAGACAACTTCCTCCACAAATGACCCCTGACCTAAACCCCCAAGGTACCTTTGGACTATATCCATTCGTGCACCTCAGTACTCCAAAGGAGTACTTGACTATACAAATGAAATGCACTGACAGCTAACTTGCTTGTACTTTGTCTACATTGGAACAGGAGTAGACAATTCAGTCCCTACAGCCTGTTCCACCATTCAATAAGATCATGGCTGGTCTGTAGCCTAACTCCAAACACCTGCTTTTGGCCCTATATCCCTCAAAATTTTTTTAAGCAAAAGTATTATCTATCTCAGATTTAAAAGTAACAGTTGATCCAGCATCTATAGCCATTAGTTGAAGATAGTTCCAAAATACCACACCCTTGTGCGTAGACATGCTTCCTAACAACTCTCATGAACAATCTGCCCTAATTTTCAAACTATATCCCCTAGATCTACAATCCTCAACCTGTGAAAATAGTTTAACTTTTCCTACCCTGTCTTTTCCTGTTAATATCTTGAAGACTTCAATAGACGCCCCTTAATCTTCTAAAATCTAGATAAATCAGGCCTAATTTGCATGATCCTTCCTCATTATTTAGCATCTGAAGTCCAGGCATCTTTCTTGTAATCCTAAATGTACTCCTTCCAAGGCCAAAATATCCTTCCTAAGAAGTGGTGACCAGCTCTGCTCTCAGTACTGTCAGTTCTGCTATATCGCGTGCTTCTTCAATGCAAATTGGCTTTAGCGTGATTGAAGAATTTAGACTGCTATTTGTGGAACGCAAACTTTTCTTACCTGTATTGGCTATAACGTGATTCCAGCCCCATTCGTTTAAATGGCGCAACTATTGTGCGATTTTCTTAGAATACGAGATTGCATGAGAACGGAACTGTCGCGCTATATCAGAACCGACTGTACTCCATGTAGGGTCTAACCAGGGTTTTGTATCACTGCAGCATAAATTCTGCGTCCTTGTATGCCAGTTCTCTAGATATAAAGACCAGCATTTCATTAGCTTTCTTGATTATTCTGCATCTGCGACATTTTAAAGATCCTGAATTAAAGTCTCCTTGGACATCCGCTGTATTTAACTTGATAGAAAGTACCCCAATCTATCCTTTAATCGGTCCACAATGGACAAGCTGCAGTTACTTATTTTGAACTCGATCTGCCACAATTTTGCCCATTATGCCCATTCAGCGAAAAATTATGTTGGACTATCATTTACACTGTCTACAATGCCGTCTATTTCGTGTCATCAGTAAATTTGGATATATGACTTTCTATGCCATTATCAAAGTCATTAATAAATAATGCGAATAATTGAGGCTTAAACACAAATCTCTGTGACCACTGGTCACATCCTGGCAATTTAATAACCACCCATTATCTCTATTTTCTATCACCTGCCACTCAACCAGTTTACCAGCCATATCAGTAATTTGTCCTCAATTCCATGGGCTGCTACCTTAGTTTACAGTCTCTTATGTGGGGCTTTAGCAAATGCCTTCCAGAAGGCTATATAAACAACATCCATAGACATTCCCTGTCCACTATCTTAGTCACTGCTTCAAAAAATTAAAGGTGGTTTGTTGGCAATGACCCACTTGTCATTAATTCATGCTGGCTCTCCCTGTTTAACTAAAAAAATTCAAGTTGTTCCTTTACCCCATCGTTAATTATAGACTCCAACAATTTCCACACCATATATGTTAGGCTAACTGGTCTGTAATTCCCTGGTTTTCCTCTGTCACACTACTTAAAAAATGGAATGTTACGTGCAGTTTTCCAATCCAGGGGGACAACTCCTATATCTAGGGAACTCTGAAGGGTTATAGTTTAGATTATCTATAATCTGCTCCCCTCTTTCCTTTGACACCCTTGGTTGGAAGCCATGAGGTCCCAGGGATTTGTCACACTTTAATTCTATCTATTTCCTCACTACTGATGTTTTATTTACATTTATTTTATTCAGTCCATATTCCTGATCTGCTATTAATTTACTTCTGGCAACTATCCTCTTTCACTACTGCAAATACTGAGGAAAAGTAATTATTCACTATGTCTCAGAGATAGTGGGAACTGCCGATGCTGGAGATCTGAGATAACAAGGTGTAGA
>NC_063336.1:71466930-71486118 GCF_021869965.1 Rhincodon typus | reverse complement strand
CTTCTTTCTGAAGAAGGGTCCAGACCCGAAACGTCAGCTTTCCTGCTCCTCTGGTGCTGCTTGGCCTGCTGTGTTCATCCAGCTCTACACCTTGTTATCTCAGATCTCCAGCATCGGCAGTTCCCACTATCTCTGAGTGAGTTTTAACCCCACTGCGAAGCCATTTTCTGAAGAAGGGTCCAGACCTGAAACATCAGCTTTCCTGCTCCTCTGATGCTGCTTGGCCAGCTGTGTTACAGCTCTACATTTTGTTATTCAATATGTCTGACAGTTTCCCCACAGTCACTGATAATATTCTTACTTTCAGTCTTTAGAGGGCCAACATCACTCTGGGTGACCCGCTTTTCCTTTATGTTACCTTTAAGGCATTACGGTGGCTCAGTGGTTAGTACTGCTGTCTCACGGCGCCAGAGTTCAATACCAGGCACAGGCAACTATCTGTGTGGAGTTTGCACATTCTCCCAGTGTCTGCATGATTTCCTCCGGATGCTCTGATTTCGTCCCACAGTCCAGATGTGCAGGCTAGGTGGATTGGCCATACTGCCCAGGGATAAGCAAACTGGATGAATTAGCCATTGAAATGCAGGGTTAAAGGGATAGGGTTGGGGTGTGTGTCCGGGTGTGATGCTCTTCGGAGGGTCGGTGTGCCCACAATGGGCCGAATGGCCTGCTTCCACACTGTACACGTTGTAACTCTCCCTAATATCGGTACACTCCGACAAGGCCATCAGTTTAACTGGGACAAGGTAACCAGAGTAGCCCAAGCCAAACATAGACACGCATGGGAATTCCTACAGGCATGGTTCTCCACCTGTAATGCAATTAACAAACGTATATAATTGGGCCCCATATACAAACCCATACAGATCAAAACCTAAAATGACACTACTCACCATAACGAACTAGACAGTATAAATTCCAAGTGGAGTAGAATAACATCGCTTCATTGGAGACTCCACTGATGATGGTGCCTAGCATGGCAATGAAATGTCTGAACGAAAAATAAGCCAGCTTGGCAAACAAGACAGCAACCTCACCCATAACCTGAGTTACAGATCTTTGCCAAAACTTTAAAAATAAGAAGAGTTTGGTTCAGGGGCTGGATGTGGGATTACTGACTTCTTTTGGCATTTTTGCCACAACAGAGACACTCCCTATAATGGTGAAAATTGAGGCCTGTGTGTTTTAAAAAATACTTGGTACAGAAATGTGAACTATTCTATTCATTCATCGAATGTACTGGAATTGTGGTGAGTTTATAGATCAATAAAATAGAATTCAGTTTAGAAAATAAATGTAACTGTCCAATAGTTTAATCCTTGGATCTAAAGATTTAAATCTGGTTTAATTCACATTAATAATTTATTCATGACGGCAATATTTTACGATCCATCTACAATAGCTTTGGCAGATGACGAGATTATGTGGTGTTTGCAAAGCCAATTCTAGAATATTATGGCATAACTCAGTGGTAATGTGCTACACATATTAAATGTGGAAAAACTTAGATCCTTTACATGATTCGTTATTGTGAAGCTTGCAGTGACCTATTTTACCTCATTAAGTCTGCAACCGTTTTATAAGTCTCTGATCTCTTTCAAAAACACTTCCATCATTTTAAGAGAGAAAAAACTTAAACAAAAAAGCCAGTTTAGTTATTGCTTAAAAAACAGATATTGAAAACTGAAATTGCTCATTTGCAATTCTGAAATTTACCAAAAGGAATGCATGAATGAAATGCAATACAGTTGCAACTGAAAGTTAATGCAATCTTTGAAACTTACTACTTGAATGTGCACATCACTTTTCTGTAATGCTAATCATTCAGTTTATGAAGTATGATTAGAAATAAATAACTACAGACAATGCTACAATAGGTACTTCAGAGAATGACAATAAAATAAAAATCCTTACCAACCATACAACTGAAATAACAGCACAAGTTCTGATCACATGCATCTGATTGCATTTAAATTCTCCACTTGACCACTTGGAGCCAAGCACAATGCCATCTCGTTTCCTCTCTTGGAGGAGGAGCAAAGTCTTCAACATAAATAAATGATAAACTGTCTTGGACCTTCAGGATAAGTATGGTCAACATCTTTCAGTTATTCCAGAAGGAAACTCCAACACGCTGAAGAGGTTATCAAAGTATCCAGGCTTTACTGTCTCTACCTCCCCCTCACTATCTAATTATTATACTCACCATTTGAAATATCTACCTTTGCTTTCACTGATTCTCTCTTCATTTCTTTTATTGAGAAGTGCCACAATCAAATGCATCATGTCCATTGGCAGCTCAGGCAATAGCAGATGAAGAAATATCAGCATAAGTACACCACCACTTCATACCTGGCTATATGAGGTGGGGTGGGGTGCAGTACCACAAATACTGATGGATGGCACAAATCCACTTTGTGAATTAAAACTCCGCTCACACTATAGCGATTATACCCCTTTATTTTTGAGTATTTCCATGATTCTCATGGATATAAGAATAAGCAATTGCAATCCACCATGACCAAAAAATTTCTAAACCATCTCTGTAGCATCATTTGCATCCTCTCCTCATTTTCCTGTTTTGAAGCATTTCTTCCAATTTGGATTCTATTCACCTCCATCTCCTGTCAGTCTAAAGTCATCTGCTACTGATGTACCCTGCAACAATAATTTCAGCTGTTTCTGACCATTCCAATTGCCCTCAATCTCTAGTCTCAAACTCCCACTCAAAACATCCACAACAAAATGTCAGAAATTTAAGTGTGTAAACAAAAAGGAGAGAGATCAAAAGGATGCTGGGTTTTTCTTTGTCACCTACAACGATCCTGAAGTAGTGGGTCAGGTCAGCAAGGATTATCAATACTTTTGGGAATACGTTTGGCGGTTTCCTCATCTCAACACTCGCCTACAGCTGCCCCATTCAGTGAAATGGTCAGAGGTCCTCCACCCAAATCTCCAATACTTTCAATACTAGTTTCTTAGCCGTAAAAACAATAAAAAGAATTTTTCTTTAATGCCTGAAAGAAATTTTCCTGTGTTATTCACAACAGCATGCATTTAGTTTTTAATTCATGCAGACTCCAAAACAATCCCAGACAGTTGACGACCCTAGTGTCAGAACAGCAGAGGACCTGGTGGAATATGATATGGTCAAACTACAAGACAGTCGATCTGATGTTCTACCTCATCATTTCAAGTTTTGGATCACAGTCTGCTCACTTCACTGAATTTATTTACCTCTATTGCTCTGCTAACCTTGAAAACTCCATGAAACATATCGACAGAGATAGCAAGAACTGCAGATGCTGGAGTCAGAGACAACACAGTATGGAACTGGAGGAACTCAGCAGGCCAGGCAGCATCAGAGGAGCACGAAAGTTGACGTTTCGGGTCAGGACCCTTCTTCAGAAACATATCGACAGTTGTCTAACAAAACAGAATCTATCAGCTGTAACATTCCCGGTATTGAAAGTAATCCTGAAATCAGATTTGCACTGGAGAGGAATTATCAATTTAATTTCTCAACAATTATTTTCCTAAACAATGGGCTACATGTCTTTTCAGGAATGATTATTAACCACAACTTGAACCTGAACATAATTCCAAAAGGAAACACTGCCTTACTTAATAAGATTATTTATATCTGCAAATACAATAGATATTTTTTCTACATTTCCAACTATATAGATGGAAATTGCATTGAAACTCACAAAGTAATAGACTAGCTTGAGGCATTATATAAAAAGGGTTGGTGAATTCAAAATTCAATGAAAGCACACATTGTGCAAATACATTAGCTCCATAACCGTCTCTGCATGCTGCAACTCTTCACGATTTAATGGTTAATATTTAATGCCTGACTTTGAAGGGTTTCCTCTTCCCTCTCAGTTACATTCCTCATCACAGAAAAGTTCCTAATCATGAAAGCCAGAAAATTGCTCCCATGCAGATGTTACTGTGGTGCTCACTGCCAGAACATGTACAAAAAGCAGCCTGTGACATTATGCCCTTTTATTTATTTACATATCTCCCAGAGGTGAGCAACTTAACTGTACTACCCACCCAGTTGAGGGCAACAAAAAGTGAAAATGTATTAGGCCTACGACTAATTTTGTTTGTCTGAGAGATATAAGCAGTGGGCATACGGTGAGTTCAGATCAGCACTCTAATTCTGCTACAATGCAGCATTGGCATGCTACCAATTAATGCATCATTTTCAGTTCACCCAGTATCTATTGTCAGATTTTAGGTACATCTCTGGTAGCTATCAGGCACCAAATATTGAAGTCTAACAAACTGTCATCTTTCTCATTTATTTTCTTAACAGCAAATCCTAAATCAGTTTAAAGAACTTGGTTTATTTGTTCCCTCTCATAAAAGGAACAAAAATGAGAAGACATAGATTTAAAGTGATATGCAAAAGAAGCAAGGATGATGTGAGAAAAATATTTTCATGCAATGAATACTTAGGGTATGTAACAACTTCCCATGGTGGAGGCAGGTTCAATTAACCGACAACCTGTCCTGGACTTCCCATGTAGATGCAACAGTCTAGAAGGCACAACAACGCAATTTCTTCCTCAGGTGGATCAGGAAATTTGGCATGTCCATAAGGTCCCTCACCAACTTCTACAGATGCACCGTTGAAAGCATACTGTCTGGGTGCATAACGGTCTGTTATAGCAACCCAGGACCGTAACAAACAACAAAAGGTCATGTGACAGCCCAAACCATCATGGAAGCCAATCTTCCATCCACGGGCTACATTTACATGCCTTGCTGCTGCAGAAATGATGACCCATCGCACCCTGGTAATGACCTCCTACAACCTCTTCCATCAGGAAGAAGATACAGAAGCTTGAACACATGCACAAGCAGGTTCAGGAACAGCTTCTTTCCGGCCGCTATCAGACTGTTGAATTGACTCTAGTCTCAAATAATGTAACCTGCAATGTAACCTGTATGCTTCTAAGTCTTCTTGATCTGTACATCCTTTGCTTACTGTGAACTGCCTGTACCACTCATCAACAAAGCTTTTCACTGTATTTTGGTATATGTAACAATAAAATCAGTCAATCAATCAATCAACTCAGGCATCCAAGAGGGAATTGGATGTTTATTTGAATAGAGATAATATGCAAGGATATGAGAAAAAGCAGGAGATTGGCACTAGGTAACGATGCTCATTTGAAGAGCAGGTGCAATGGGTTGAACAGGCTCCATCTGCACCATAACAATTTTGTGATTCTGTGGTTATTTCTATTCCACATCCTTCTGTGCTATCAACCTCTACAGTTATACATCATGTCAACACTTTTACAGACCAATTATTTTTCGAAATGCTTCATGTTCTGTTTCAACTTTCAAAAATTATAAACAAATAGCCTCAAGGTGACAAGAAATTAAGTAACATTGTGTATGTGGTTCATCAAGCTCCATCCAAGAATCCCTGTCCAGCATGAGAATAACAGAAGGCAGAACAATGGATGCTCTGAGCCACCATCAGTTGTTTTACTTTCACAGCTAAATTTAAGTGAAGCTACATATAAATGTAAACAGGAAGACAGTATACAGCATCAGGAACTAAAATTGGATATTGTATAAAATGGACTGCAAAATATTATTCCATTCTTCACAATGAATATAAAACAATTTCATCTGGATTAGCTTGCTTATTATTGTACACCTTTAGGTGTCTGTCTCTTGACAGGACCATGGTTTAAAATTCATTCAAAGGAAATTGCCTCCAAAGTGCAGTTTAAGTTGGGCATATGCAACATTCATGAAAATATAGTTTGATGTTTTACAGCAGTAAAAAAAAGTATAACTAATAAAGTTGGTGTGCTGAAGACATTTTTTAAAATTATGGATAACTATTGTTGGCAGCCTATATCCTACTACTTTGTAATGAGGTTATACTCAAGTGATGAACTGTCAGGCAGCATTTTATTTTTTAGACATGGCAGATTCAAGGGTGGGTGATTGCATAAACTACCACCCTACCTCACCCTGGATCAGCATGCCAGTTTCCTAGCATGAGACTGCTACACTCCTATTTCAGAGCACGTTGAGTGAAGCTCAGACAGGGTCCCACCCAAACTCAAAGTCACTTAAAACCATTAAGAAGTTTGTTTTCAGCTCTTTCAAGGGTAAGATTTGGACTTTTGTTTTGGTGCATTGAACCCAATTCACATCAGAACAACGTCATGGAGAAAGTGGCAGCAATATAGTGGGAGGCAACTGGCAACGTTGTAACAGAGGCAAAAGACACCCATCATGGCTCAATGTTGACAAAAGAAATGATACAAAATTCCTAGCAATAGCAAATTGCCAAGATTCTCTAGAGAAATAGGATACAGTACAGACCAAAATAAATACAGAACATTCCAGTAACATGCTGCAAGCATATTAGGATCTGAAAAAATAAAGGAAAGACTGTCATTTAAAATATAGACCCTCTCAGTGGCCCTAATTGCTAAGTATCTGATTTTCCACATGCCTTAGTTTAGGAGGTTGTTCAACATTAAAGGCAATATATAAATGGAAGCTTTTGTTACTGACAGAGTAAACTAGATCTACCTGAGATGTTCATCTGTACTTTCCCTATAGGATCATTTATAGACCATCAGTTCCTTCCCTGTCCGCTGCCCTCTGCTCAGGCTGCACTTCAGGTTTGTGGATGAACTCCAGCTGCCTCAGCGATGGCTGTCATTTAAATCGAGCTGGTTCCTGCCTTGGTCCCACCTCCATCCCACATCTGCTGCTGCTGTTAATTAGGTTGCAGAAGCAATTCCTGGCCAAGAATAATTTTGCACCATGTCTGCATTTCCAGATTAACATAGTATTTGGACTCAGAAGTCATTCTGACCGAGATTTGAAATCTGCTATTAGCTCTTGCCAAAAAAGAATTGTGGACTCAGACTACATTCTTGTGTGTGAAATTTTCTATGTTAGTTTAAACTTATTGTACGGTTAGCAGCTCAATAAATCAGACAAGAAATTAATTATAAGCCCATTTTCATACTGCCCATTTAGTCGCATGCGAGCACTGGGATTACTGCAAATAAAATTTTCATTTAATTTTTCATCATACCAGTGAATTCCAAAAGTCTTTCAAATGCCTTATGTTTAAGAGCAATGATGTGAATTACGTTCATTGTTACCTTCATAAGCAAATTTGTTTCCTTTTCCCCACAATTATTAGGGTTATACTTTTTTAATACAGTACATTTCTGGAATCAGCACATTGTTTCTGAACAGTTATTTCAAGAGAGATAGAGAGAGTTTGTCACAAGCACCTGTGAAGAAGGTACCAGGCCACACCTGAGAAATGAACCCTTTCTATTCAAATCTATAACAGAGTTATCTAATTGGAAGACATACTACTTTAAATCTGCACTCAAAAATAACTTACCAAACATGACCATCTGTAGTCCTTCGGGGAATGGGTCGACTGTCCTATTTCCATTGACATGATGTTTTGCTGAAAAATAAGAAGCAAGACTTTTAAAACTAGGGCAAAGAAGTACATATGCAGCCTGATTGAAATACAGAAGAATGTCAACTCAATCATTTTTTTTGGATAGGTGTTTTAATTTTACTGTGTCAAGGGAACACATCGTGTGGATTTTACTTAACTGTTTTATCATGTAAATGTGAAGTTACAACAAATCTAACCTCTGAAAAAGGTGTAGCATGATATGAGATTCAAAGTGGCCAAACAAATGCACTTGCCTTAATTATAAGAGGACTTAAACACAACAATATTAAAACATATTTAGTATTATATAATCAAAATATTAATATAAAAATAAATTTATTCAAGTAGCATTGTCTTCTACTTCTCTGCCTTCTGATTACAGTAATTCAATAAAAGTAAAAATGAGACTCTGAAAGATGATGAAAATAAGGTGGTCCTGTCTGTAAGGCAGTAAAACATAGCACTAACATGCAAGTAACAGAGCCAGTGCCAAAGGAAGAAAGCAGCTCCTACAGCATGTCATATTTATCCATTACTCCTAAGCACAATGACACAGACTTGCACTGTAACAACCACTGTGGTGGGTTCCATGAAGACAATATTTAGATCCGCACATTATGGACATGCAGTTTACAGGTGACAGGTAGGTTTGTTGCGCAGCATCAGTTGCAGATGAATGCTGACAGTATCCAGTCCTATCAGAACAGCAACTCTCTTTATCTCTCCCTGTCCCTAAATTGCCTACCTGCTTGTCTGAGATCTATTGCTGGATAAGCAAAAATTTCTTCCAGTTACATACTGGGAAGACTGATGTTATATGGCAGAACATCTCAAGCCCACCCAGAGCATTGAAGGAGGTAGATGGGGAACTAATTGGGTGAGAGACAAAACTTCTTACTGACCATGAGTTAAACGTTTGCAGTTAAATTCTCAGAACATTTCAGATAGGTCTCCCAACTGTAATCGGCAGGAACCTGTTTTGCATTTATTAGCACGTTACACACACTCATTAATACCCCAGGTGCTGGAAGTACATTCAGAGCACTATCCTGTTAGCCAAAAACCAAAAACCAAAAACATGCATATTCACAGATTGACTATATGTAATAAGGTATGTTTCTCCACCTCTGACAAGGACAAACATCTTCTGGCTCCATCAGAAAAAAAAAGCCATCTTTTATTTAAACACTAACAATGTTAGGTTCAAGCCTCTTTGCATTGATCAGCTTATGAGAGAAATCCCAGTCACATGCTGTCATGAAGTGCTTACAGTGTTAGAAATGAAGTCTGACTGGGCCAAGAATCCAGCTCAAGCAAGGAAGCCACACGAGCTAAACCCCAGCAAACCTGACCAGGGCAGACATGTAGGGCTCAACACAAAAGGGGGCTTAACACAAAAAGAATTTATTATGTTTGTGTCTTTGACTATGCATCCCTCTGGTGAAAGTTTATCAGATATGTAGGAGCTGGTTATACATGAACTGTTGAATTTTGCACCTCCTTTGCTGTTTGAAGTGTAAGCCCTGTCGAATGTGTGGTTGCACAGCACCACCACTCTGGTGTCAGTAATGTTACGCATGGTTGGTGCAAAGAAGTGACAGACAACGATGAATATCTGGGTGAGATACCTCCCATCCAAACCTGTGTGTGACAGTCCTCTACATTGGCAACAAGACAGTGGTACTTATCTTAATACAGCAGAAGACCCATTATGACATGGGAGCATGGTTCCCTTAAGATATTCTGACTTCTGCAGCCACCTCTGTCAAAGTTGACTCTTGTTGTCACCCATAAAGAAAGAACTTCCCTTTTCTCCTCAATAGTCTTTACGGCAAATTCTGAAGAGGCACTGCTAAAGTATCGCCGCTTTCTACCTGTCTCTGACATCTCTAGGGATTAGTGGGGGCGACGAGCAGAGGTTCTGATGCATAGAATGGAATTTCAGATGCCTTTTAAATGTGGCGCCCAAAAGCTGGAGCCTGGAAGGTCCAAATAGGGGACAGAAATTGCTGTGCACACACCATAAGAATTTTTCAGGTACCTGCTCGTAAATATTATAGCATTAGGATTGCAGGGGATGACTTGCCCCACCCACAAGTGGAAATGCCTCCTGCTTTTCTGCTCAACTCCACACTTAGCTTCAGAAATTAAAACTCTATCTTTGGTCCCCTCAAGTTCTTTCCATAGCTTCCAAGTCTATCCCTCACCGTGGTTGTCTACAATACTACTGTCATATTTAAACTTCTGACCGCACATTCATGCCACGACAAAGGCTGAGTGCTTCAATCTCTATACCACTATCCAAATCTACCCCATCTCAGCTCATGTGTTGCTGAAATCATCAGCCATTCCTTGTTACTTCTCTATTCTCTAACAATTTTATTCCTGCCTGATTAGACTCCTATCTTCCAAAATTCATATTTGTGAGATCATCCAAAACTACGCTAAACATATCCTAATTTGCACCAAGTCCTGTTCACCAAATCAGACATTGGTTACATTCGCTCCTGTTCAAATTCTCATGCTTGTTTTCAAATTTCTCCATGATTTTGTTCCTCCTCCTCTCTTTAACTTCCTCTTATTCTGCCTCTTGTTCATTCCTGAATTTAATAATGCCACAATTGGTAACTGTGCCTTCAGTTACCTAGGCCCTAAACTCTAATAATACCTCCTGAACTTATCAACTTCTCTTTCCTCCTTTGAATTTACACCCTAAATCTATCTTCTTGACTAAGCATTTGGTCATCAGTTCTAATATCTCCTTTTATAACTAGTTTAATTTTTTTCATTCATTCAGGGGATATGGACTTTGCTGGCTAGGCCAACATTTACAGAGTATCCTTAAATGCTCTTGAAAAGGTGGTGATAAGCTGCCTTCTTCAACTGCAGCAGACCATTTGGTTTAGGTATGCCCACAATGTCCTGCTTTTTGGCAGGGAGTGCCAGGATTTTGACCAGGGGACACTGAAGGAACAGCAAATATACATGAGATCTGGATGCCAATACCTTGACAAAGTAGTTGCAGGTAGTGGTGTTCCCACGTGTTTGCTGTCTTTGTCCTTCTCGGAGGTAGTAGTCTTGGGCTTGGAAAGTGATGTGTAAATAGATTTTGTGAATTTCTGCAGTGTATCTTATAGACAGTACATACTGTTGCTACTTAACACCAGTGGTGGAAGGGGTGGATAATCGTGGATGTTGTGCCAATCAAATGGTTCCTTAGGCAGGACCTTCGAAATCCATGACCAACACCAGAGGACAAGGGCAGCAGATACATGGGAAAACCATCGTCTGCTAGATATCACAGACAGTCAGGCAATATCCATGCAGAGAAAGCACGTCAACGTTTCGAGTCTCGACGACTCTTCATCAGAGCTGAAATGAAGTGTGGAGGCAGCAGCATTTATGCAATAGTAAGGGGTGAGTTGGAGTGCTGGGGGAGAAAAGATGCTGATAATTTGGATTAAGTGATCGGAATTGTTTCTCCCAAACACTACAACCGCACCCACCCCTCCCCCCAACCACCAAACAGTTTATAAATGCTGCCCTCTCCACACTTCACTTCTGCTCTGAAGAGTCTAGGCTCAAAACATTAGCTTGGTTTCTCTCCATGGATGCTGCCTGACCCATTGTGATTTCCAGCATTTTACGTTTTCAGTTCAGATTCTCGCATCTGCAGTAATTTGCTCCATCATCATCTGCCAGTTCCCTTGCAAGCCATTCAACATTTTGACTCGGTAATATATATTACCGTCCTTTCACTCTTGCTGGGTCAAAATCCTTAACCTTTCCGCCTGTCCCCCACCTTTTTAACAGCTACAGTTATTACATTAAATGGATTGCTGACTTCAAGAAAGCAGTTCACCACTACATTCTCAAGGGAAAATAGGGATGAGCAATAAATGTCTGCCCAGTCAAGCATAGCCCAAATTCTGAGTTTCTTTATTGTTGTGAATCCTGTCAGAGGTAACAAGTATGTATATAACAGTGCAGCCACAAAACTAGTGAAGGAAAGAGCTAGTGGAATTGTTGCAACGTTCTTCACGTAAATGAGGCAATGCATATCAGAAGCTATCCAAACTGGATGAAATTCAAGTATTTACTCAGAAATTTTGTTTCAAATTCGTGCCTTCATGTTTCAAGTAGTGTGGTCTAAAGAACAGGGCAAAGTTCTTTCAGCCATTTCAGTGCTGTTTGCTTTCTCTATTTTTGTTTTAAGTTTGTGAGTAATTTATAATCGCATTTTACTATTGACTCATGTTGACTATCTTTACATGAAAACAATACATGAAAGAGAATTATAAACACTCTCAAAGCTCAGTCACTAGAAGTGGCACTGGCTTGCTTTAAAAAAGATGTGTTGAACAGTTTCCAATTTCTACCAGACCCTTGGGAACAGGATAACAACATGCAAGCATTTGAAGTAATTGTGCTATTCCACTCTGTGCTCAATCGCGAGCTGTTCAGATCTTTACTCGTTCAGAACTAAATGAGTGGGAGGAACTTTCAACTTAGGAAAGATGAAGCTCACTTGTTTTTTTTGCCAACATTTGAAATGTTGAACTAATTGCAGGATTAAGTTTTTAGGTAAAAGTTTACTCATTTTAATGTTTCAATTATTGTACCTTTCATTTTAAGCTTGACCATTGCATTCTAAACATATCAAATTGCATCTTTCATATTTCAGTGCTTCTCAGCAATTGATTTATTGTTAAAATATAGTTATATTATTTGATGTGAAAATCTCACAAACAGCAATTAATCTAATGCCAGATAACTTGTTTTCAATTGTGTTGGTTGAAGAATAAATGATGTCCAGGACACTATGAAAACTCCCTGAACTTCTAAAGACCAAATGAGATTGATCACAGATAGATTTGGCATCCATTTAGCATCTTATTCAGAAGAAGACAGTGACCTATGAATTTGATTGTAAGCAGAAAACACTGACGGCTATGACTACTGATGGACATATACAAAGAACTGCTAGGTGCACTAGGCAAAGTGTCAGTGAGCTTGTGCACAGCAGCCAAAGGCATGGCGAAGTGCAACTCAAATTACACCTAGGGATTTCAAATGGCATCAAGACCATGGAGTCAATGCATTGATGCTTGATAGCACACAGTCTCAAATCTGGAAACACACAGTCAGAATGCACTGCAGACCTCTGCCTGAGAGGTTCAGCATGTTGGCTGTCTGAAAATTCGCAATCTAACTAATGGCAACTTGGCTCTCATTGCAGAAACATTCTGCATTTGTACCCAAGTTCTGGGCAAGGATAATGAGCTGTAACCACTGATTTCTCTTGTAATCAGTTCGGGACCTAATAGCAAGGACAATGTAAGGGTGACACAAAGGATGAATGACTCACCAGGAAACATGGCACAGATGGCCTTAATATTCATCTATGATCACAAACATGCTGCATGTTCCAATAATGGTTGTCATTCCTTTTCAGAAAGATCGGCAGGCCTATTACAAGAAACACTCGAAAATTTGTTGCTCCCCATGGTACCTGTGGACTTCTTCACCTTTCCAGATTCTCACCTACCCCCAAAGCCAATCTGCCACACCACCAGTGATTATAGCAAACAATACAAAACAGATCACAGAAATCCAGAACCAGAATAAAGTCAGAATGCCCAGTGTTAAGAGGCCAAGCCAGCAACTAGCCTACTTGGAAGGGACTGTTAAAACCTGGATTAACATGTAGTGAAAGACAGAATACTGGAGCCCAGTGATTAGTTGCTTCCAAGTCTTTATATGAACAGGGACTTACATCGCATACTGTGCATGTCCAACAAAAATAACCTCCTCTCAGTCTGCTATATATTTGCAAAAGTCTCATTGTCACCTACTGCCTGAATATAATTAGCACTCAAATGACTTACAATTAACAGAAATGGCCCCTTTAAAAAGAGTCCCTGCTGGATCCTTCCTGACCATCAGAGCCAACATTTGCTTGGCAAATTATCATATTAAATCAATGTCTGGTGCACACCTATTTCTCTAAAAGGTCTGAAAGACTTGTCAACTGTGAGTTTGATGTAAAGAAATTCCTTAATAGTTCTCATCCCAATCTGGATTCCAATCAAATATAGCAGATGGCAAGTTAAACAAGCTATATGTACCCACTTTACCCTGAAATACAGGTGCAGTACTAAATAATTTCTAGGTCAATATGTCTGATGAAGTCATCAATACTGTATGAAACTTATCCTCAGTGCTATGCAGAAATTGTCAAGTGGGCTTGATTCAATAAAGTATGTTTACATGTCCAAAATGCTCATCATAACAGTGAAACAACCAGTCTATCAGAAACGTAACATTTAATAACTGTATATTTTTACTATAGTCATACCGGAGATTGCTACTATTTGTCTGTCCATCTGTTGTTGATGTTAACATTGTATCCACACAAAGATAGTTACATGTCTATATAAAGAACTACAAATGAAGAGCTGACTGGTCACTGCAGATTACAGCATCCCTGTTTTGATCACAGCACTTCAATTTTCTCTGAAATATGCCCTTTGAATTCTGAAATGTTTGGCACAAGCTGCTGCTCCAGTACATTTACATAAATAATTATCCTGGAAAACCTGGTCAAGAATTTTTCTATTTAATTACCATTTCACAAAAATGTTATGGAGAATTAAATAAATTAATCTTTCTGAATTCTCGACTTCCACATGCTCAGGACAAGGATGCATGCGGAAGGGTAGAAATTCCACTGATGTTTTGGGTAACATTAAGGAACAAATCTTTACTGCAACTATTTCCTGTATGTTATTGCTCAGCTGGATTCCTAAAATCAAATTGAAGTATTCATGTACAAACTCTGCAGGGGGCTACAGTAAACTGGATCTAAAGCTCACGTCAAACTAACTGTAGCTAATTATGACACTTTGAACCAGAACCAAGTTCTTGGATTATGTGTTTCTAGGCCACATTTTTAACACAGAGGGCAAAAGGTAGTGAAATGATCATCTCCAACCTTGAAAAATGAGGCCTGATCAGTGATCTTAAATTGACTAGATTTATTCTCTGAAAGTATTTCACACTCAGATGAACATTCCCCGTAATTGTGTTTTCTTATTCTGCATGGACATCTAAGGTCCATACATGGCAGTGACTTCCAAAACAAGAAGTCGAGCTAGAAATGACACTAGTACACCTCTTGGTGTGCAGACCCTTTGAGGGAGGAAACATAGTCGCTACTTAAAGGAGCAGAAACAAAGAGCCAGGCATGCCTCTCCTGAAACATGGGTAAAATCATCTACATCACAAAGCTTTAGACTGTCTTGGATTATTGGAGTAAGTATTGAAAATACCACTCAGATATTGTTTGTTACACACAAAATTCTAAAGTAGTTGCCATGGCCTCTTGGTTTTGCTATCTCTCCCTTACCCCTCTGTTTTGCTACATCAACACTGTGGCTCAGTGGTTAGTATTGTTGTCTCACAGTGCCAGGGACCTAGGTTTGATTCCACTCTCAGGCAACTGTCTGTGTGTGGACTTTGAACCTTCTCCCCATGTCTGCGTGGGTATCCTCTGAGTGCTGCGGTTTCCCCCCACAGTCCAAAGACATGCAGTTTACTTTGGTTGGTTTGCTCGCCTAGCTGGTTCATTAGTTTGCAGACGTTTCATTACCCTTCTGGGTAACATCATCAGTGCAGTCTATGATGAAGCGTTGTTGTATTTTCCTGCTTGCTATTTAAACTTGGGGTCCGTTGGAGTTGATTACCTCATTTCTGGTTTTTGTTTGCATTGGTCTGTATATAGGGTCTAATTCTACATGTTTATTGATGGTCTTCTTAGTGGAGAACAGGCCTCTAGGAATTCCTGTGCTTGTCTCTGTTTGGCTTGTCCTAGGATCCTGACATTGTCCCAGTCGAACTGGTGGTCCTCCTTGTTTGTATGAATGGAGACAAGTATTGGTCATGTCTTTTTGTTGCTAGTTGGTGTTCATGTATTCTTGTAGCCAGTTCCCTTCCTGTCTGTCCGATGTAGTGTTTGGCGCAATTCTTGCATGGAATCTTGTATAATACGTTGGCTCTGTCCATAGTGGGTAAGGAGTCTTTGGTTCTGGTTAGCAGTTGGCGTAGGGTTGATGTAGGTTTGTGTGCCACTCTGACGCCCAGTGGCCACGGGAGGACCACCAGTTCAATTGGAACAACGTCAAGGTCCTAGGACAAGCCAAACAGAGACAACCAATGGAATTCCTAGAGGGCTGGTTCTCCACCAAGAAGGCCATCAATAAACACATCGAATTAGACCCTATATACACACCAACTGCAAAGAGAAACCAGAAATGAGGTAATCAACTCCAATAGACCCCAGAGTCTAAATAGCAAGCAGGAAAATACAACAACACTTCATCGGAGGCTGCACTGATGATGTTACCCAGAGGGTAATGAAACGTCTGCAAACTAATAAACCAGCTCGGCGAGCAAACCAACCACAGCATCTACAACCCGAGCTACAAATCTACTCAAGAATATTGGACATGCAGTTTAGGTGGATTAGCCATGGGAAATGCAGGGTTACAAGGATGGGGTGGGTCTGGGTGGGACGCTGTTCGGACCATCGTTATTGAAATGTTGGGCTAACCAACTTGCTTCCACACTGTAGGGATTGTATGATTCCAATGAAATGTGCATGTGACCTGGACAACGATCCCCCTTTTTCCTTCACAACCTGTTTTTGACTTTCAACAGTTTTCCATGCCTCTCTTCCATTGTCCAGCTGTGTGGGATTGTCCTAACCTTGCTCCGTTCTTACTTAGTCACTGCCAATGAATCAAATGCAATTTTCTTTAGCACTACAACAGGATTGGCTTACCTCAAATATCCATTCTTGATCCCATTCTATTCCTCTTGCCAATGCTACCCCTCAGCGATACCATCCAAAAGCATGGCAGTTTCTACATTTACCATTACAATTGCCATTGAGATAAATAACTTTCAAGGTAAAGTCACCAGAGCCTTACCAGACCATAGAGCTCCTTTCTTATTCAAGAGAGATGACTGGTGGAAGGTTTAACCTGAGGATCACCATAGTTGACAAAGAAAGCAGCATTGACATCTGAATTCTGAAGAAGGGTCACTGGACCTGAAACATTAATTTTGCTTTCTCTCCACAGATGCTGCCAGGCCTCTGAGTTTCTCCAGCAATTTCTATTTTGCATCGACTAAACATTATCTAATAGTTATGTACCCAACTAAACTATATGCAAGATGCCTAACTTTACTTCCTAACACAATTAAAACCATCTGCTATGCTTATTTCTTACACCATACTCTCAGCAGAATTATATTCTTTACAGGGAGCAGATCAACATTACTACAAGCTTCCAAAAAGCTCACTTCTTGCTGCCTGAGTCATAACACGCAGCATCCATCAAAAAAATTCCCCTCAGTATTTTAAGAATCCTCAAAACAATTTGCAAGAGCATGGCATACTCTAGCAACTCTTCCTCGTGGCGATGAGAATTGTGCAGTATCTTCAAGCCTCTACACATCCCATCTTTTGACCAGGGAGTGAATTCCCACTGACTGTACCTGGTGGCATTTTTTACTCTTGCTATTCACAGCAGCCACAGTTGCCTCGAGGGTCTCTGAATCAGAATGCCCAAACATCTGTGAATCCGCACAATGCCAGGCCTCCTGCTTCTACCTTTGTATTTGGAAGCTAGCATTCTGATTGATTTTATTGTCATGTGTACCTAAATACAGTGGAAAGCTTTGTTTACGAGCGGTACAGGCAGATCACAGCAAGCACAGGATGTACAGATCAAAAAGACTTAGAGGCATACAGGTTACATTGCAGGTTACATTATTTGAGGCTAGAGTCCATTCAACAGTCTGATAACGGCCAGAAAGAAGCTGTTCTTGAACCTGCTTGTACAAGTGTTCAAGCTTCTGTATCTTCTGCCTGACAGCAGAAGTTGTAGGAAGTCATTACCAGGGTGCAATGGGACTTTGATGATGTTGGCTGCCTTTCCAAGGCAGCGAGGGGTGTAAATAGAGTCTATGGCTTCTGTGATGGTCTGGGCTGTGCACACAACCTTATGTGGTTTCTTACGGTCCTGGGTAGAGCAGTTGTCATACCAGGCATTTATGCAGCCGGACAGTATCCTTTCAATGGTGCATCTGTAGAAGTTGGTGAGGGACCTTATGGACATGCCAAATTTCCTGAGGCGCCTGAGGAAGAAGAGGCGTTGTTGTGCCTTCTTGACTGTCACATTTACATGGAAACTCCAGGACAGGTTGTCAGTTATAGTCTCTCCGAGGAACTTGTTGCTCTTCACCCTCTCAACCTCTGTTCCATTGATGTAGATGGGGGCATGTTCTCCTCCCTTCTTTCTGAAATCGATGATGAGTTTTTTAGTTTTGCCGACGTTGAGAGACAGATTGTTTTCATTGAACCAAGTCACCAAGCCCTCTATCTCCCTTTTGTATTTTGACTCATTGTTGTTAGATAACAACAGTAGGGGACTGAGGACACATCCTTGGGGGGCTCCAGTGTTGAGTGTTATTGTGGAGGAGGTGCAGTTACCTTTCCTCACGGATTGCGGCCTAAGGTTCAGAAAGCTGAGGATCCAATTGCAGCGGGCAGAGCCGAGACCAAGTTTTGAGATCAGTTTGGAGGGGATAATGGTGTTGAAGGCGGAGCTGTAGTCAACAAGCAGGAGTCTGACATAGGTGTCTTTGTTGTCCAGATGTTCCAGGGATGAGTGTAGGGCTAGAGATATGGCATCCTCTGTGGATCTGTTGTGTTGGTAGGCAAGTAGATGGAGGCAGGTTGGGATACTGGAGCTGATGTGGGCAATGACCAGCCTCTCGAAGCACTGCACGATTACTGAAGTCAGAGCTATTGGGTGGTGGTCATGAAGGCACAATGCGTGTATTTTCTTTGGTACAGGAATGATGGTAATCTTCTTGAAACAGGTGGCGACTTTGGCTTATAGGAGGGAGAGGTTGAAGATGAACACCTCCACCAGTTGGTCCACACAGGATCTGAGTGCTTGACCGGGGATACCTCCGGGCCCATCACTTTCCTTAGGTTGACTCCCAGGGGGACTGAAGTGACTTCTGAAGCGGTGACAGAGGGAACAGGTGTGTCTGGGATCGTAGGGGCAGGTGTTGCCACGTCGGTGGTATTCTGCTCAAAACAAACGTAGAAAGCATTGAACGTGTCAGGGAGGGATGTGTCATTGTCCACTATCTAGACCCCAGTCCCAATGGCAACCAAGTAACAGAGGCTTGTCATAGAATCTCTACAGTGCAGAAGCAAACCATTCGGCCCATCAGGTCCACACTGACCCTCTGAAGAGCATTCCACCCAGACCCACCCCCCATACCCTATCCCTGTTATGCTGCATTTCCCATGGCTAATCCACCCACCCTGCACATCCCTGGAAACTATGGACAATTTAGCATATCCAATCCACTTAACCTGCATATCTTCGGGCTGTGGAAGGAAACCGGAGCACCTTAAGGAAACCCACACATGAGGAGAATGACATGAGGAGAATGTGCAAACTCCACACAGACAGTAGCCTGAGGGTGGAATCGAACCTGTGCTGTGAAGTAGCAGTGCTAACCACTGAGCCACCGTGCCACCTAAATGGGTAGAAATTGAAGGAGATAACAAACACCTCCTCATTAATATATTTAACTTTGAATTAAAAGCAAAAGTTTAAAAC
>NC_063336.1:71400300-71461930 GCF_021869965.1 Rhincodon typus | reverse complement strand
GCTGACGTTTCAGGCCTAGACCCTTCTTCAGAAATGTCAGCCTTCCTGCTCCTCTGATGCTGCTTGGCCTGCTGTGTTCATCCAGCTCTACACCTTGTCATCTCAGATTCTCCAGCATCTGCAGTTCCTACTAGCTCTGAAACAAGTATAAAACAGAGCAGTTTTTAGAATCCTCTCACTCATAGCAGTGTGGCAACCAGCTCAACTTCACCATCACCTCTCTCAACCTCTCCACTCCCTAAACAGACAGGGTCTGTCATCCAGGACTAGGTGAAAAGAAACTTCCTCCGACTAAATATCAGGAATGAGCCACTGACTCCATTCTTATCCCTGGCTACTGTCTGAAACTGAACCAGACTAGTCTCAACCTGTGTCATATTTGATAAAATGCCAATCAAATGTCCATTCCATCATAAGCTTGACTATTTCCACCTCTGCAATATTGTATAACTTTGCTTCTGCTTCAGCTTCTTAGCTGCTGAAATGCTATTCTATGCCTAGCTTACTTCTGGAATTTATTATTCCAAGCTCCACCAGTCTCTTTTTCATCATATTATAAGATTTTGGGGTTCTCTTTAACATTAATTGTCAGATCTAAGTTAATTACAACTGCAGACCAAATTAAGAGAGCCAATCTGTACAAAAGTAAGATGACAGGAATACATTGTTTAAGATCTGTAGAGTGCCCTTGAAGCATAAAGATTTTAACTCAAAATTACAGTTGTTTAATAAATCTTCTTTATTATCAGCAGTAGCAAGTATTTCAGTTGTCTTTTGACTCTTCTGTGTTTTGTTGCTTCTTTTTACTTTCATCAGCAGGCACTTTTTCCTTCTTGAGATCAGAGGGAATGTATTCTTCTGTTCTCCAGTCACAAATTCTTTGGTCTGCCAAAAGCAATTCCTTAAAATACAAGCTTCTTGTGTATTTCTGTGTCTGAGTTAATCGTTTCCGTCTTGATAAGTACAGGTGATATCTTTCTTTCACAATATGAGAAACATCAAACAGATGTAAAGCAAAATTAGAATTCAAGGGTTTCTTCACACCTGAGTAGGTGGATTAGTTTCAAATTCTTTTGATAAAAATATCAATTTCAATTTAAACAAATTTGTATATTCTACATTGGTTTCATGAAGTTTGGCTAACATATGTGGTCAGCTGATTGCCCTTGGCTATTTCAATTCGGCATATTTTCTTATTGAAGAAGCAAATTACTGCAGATGCTGGAATCTGTACTGAAAACAACAAATGCTGGAGAACACAGCAGGTCAGAAACATTTTCAATCCATGAAGGTCCCAGGTATTTAAATGAGATGCCCATTTTAAAAAGTCAATAGTACATACTTAATTACTATATATAAATGGCTATCACATCAATACCATGGGAGTAGCATTCTTGTTTGAGAATACATATTGTAATATTGCAAGCAATTAACATTCCATAATGGAAAAACACATAAAAATGCTTACTAAGACAAAATAATGAAACAATGATATTGCTTTTAGACATATACTTTAGTAGAAATGAATTTTCCATTACATCAGGTGATTGCTAACTTATGAAAACATAAGGTACATTCAACAGAATAACTAAATCACTAACTGTTTAACAACAATGCAAATCTAACTAGCTGTAGGGCATAGTAATAAGCCAGCACAGGGCACTAAAAGGTTAGAATGGAAGGATCTGCAGTTCCCTCATGTTCAATTGTGGGTGCTGCGGCTCATGATAAGAGCAAACCTGTGTCAAAAAATACAGATGCCATTCTTCTTGGGAAACCAAATTGGGACAGCACAGCAGCAGCTCGAATACACTTTAAGCTCTGCTGATAGGTGCACATAATCAAACATATTTTATTACCATCAAGCTCATTTCAGAATTTTAGGAATGATGGTTTGAGATTAAATACAAAGAACCATGACATGAATAAAGCATCATATTATGCCAAACAGTGCCAAAAACAATTAGTAAAAACCTGAAAAAGCCAAATCTTAGGGCAGTATGAGATTGTGATTGCATCAATTATTATACCATTTGGCTGGGGATAAAACAAATTGTTCTGAACTTGTGATGTAGATGATTTAGTTAAGTAGTGCAACCAAACCATAGGAGCCAACATTTCTGACTGCTCCCCAAAGCTGATGTAGTTTGTAATAACTATAAAGAATGTCAGGAGAAGATAACACCAATTCACAGTTTCAAATCTGTCAAAAATGTTTATTATGTGCAATGTGAATTAATAAATTTGAATAATGAACCAATGCTAATATGCGAAATTTTTGATAATAAATGGGACTGGGATGCCATATATTAGCAGCCTGGGACCTGCCTTCAATCTGGATTCAACTGATTGGATGAAACACAGTTTCTTTTCCTCTCCGTTTGCATCATTTGTAACATCTTCTAATAGGAACAGCAATAGCTAATGTACTCACTTCACCAAGCTTTTTCAATGATTGCCGTCTTGATGCCCATAGGAAACAATCTATCAGAATTTACCTGATTCTCAATCCTTCAAAATCTTGAAGTCCTTTCAAGTCATCAGGTAATAGCCACCTTTCTTCTGGTCAAATAAGCTGTACAGACAATTCTTCACTGCTAATAAAAATCCAAGTGAATCTACCTTCCATGTTTTTCATTGTTTTATTATCTTTCCTGTAATAATGTCTGCAACAGTGTACAATACCACAGAATCATAGAATTTGGCCCATCGCATCTGCACCAACCCTACGAGGAGCACTGCACCCAGACCCGCTCCCTATCCCCGTGCTTAACATGGCTAACCCACCTAATCTCCACATCCCTGGATGCTACAGGGCAATTTAGCATGACCAATTCACCTAACCTGCGCATCTTTGGATTGTAGTAGGAAGCCAGCGCACCCAGCAGAAACCCACCGACACACAGGGAGAACATGCAAATTCCTCACAGACAGTCACCCAAGGCTGGAATCAAACCTGGGTGCCTGGCGCTGTGTGGCCCATTGAAAATCAACCATCCAGGCTACTGAGCTAATAGACCTGCACTAACTGCAGTTACCATGAAGGTCCCACCTTCTCAACCTTGCCCTTTGCCTGAGGAGTGGTGACCCTCAGGTTAAACTACCACTAGTCATCTCTCTCTCTCTTTCGCTTTCAGTCACTAATGAGAGTAGTCCTCTGGGATTATGGTGACTTTAGCTAAAATACTCATGTACATGTTCAATACTACCTTCAGGATCCATGTATGTGCTAACAGCTTTCATGATTTTTCCTTCTGACATCAGGTCACTCTACCCTCATATTCCATTTAAAATTTCACAATTAAACTTGAATTTCCCTTCAGCATTCTTCTAAAATTTATTAATTCAGAGCCTGTATCTGTAATCTGTCTATAATATGGACTTATCCATTTCCTCCAAGATATCCTTGTCACAACTTACTATGCATTCAATTTGATGCCATCAGTAAATTTCAATCCTGTTCCCAAAACATCTCAAGTTAAGGTAATTTCCTCTAAGCCTCACAATTATTTCTACTCACACCTTAGTTAAAACATCTGAGATCACTCACCGCATGCAATGCCATTGGAGATCTGCTGGCATAGTAAATAAAAAAACAATTCTGAAACAAGTTGGGAAATATAATTGTACAGTTCTCCTCCAATTCTCAGCAGTCATGAAACTACAGCATAATATTGCCAAAAGCTTAGCATAAAGTGGCAACCATTCAGAGATGCCAAAAGATTGGCAAGTGAGAATATATACATAATAATTTGTTCTTCTGAAAGTAAAGGCAAAGCGTCCTCTGTACTGTATTATAGTCAAGTATATAACACCTCATAATATGCAAGAAAAATTTAGGACTTGTCCTTTTCTAAGTTATAAGGAATTCTATATTGTGTGATGTGTTTTTCCTTTTAATTTGAAGCTACACAGAACAGCATAACAATTTAAAAGGACTTTGTTGACTGCTTTCTGAAAGGATTCAACTAATTTTGTTTGCAGCACTACAATGAGCAAGCTTACATGTAATCTGGTTTAGAACTCCAGTCATCTTACTTTCTCACACTCTTATTTATGTGATATTGGAGTTATGTGAGTCTGAAGAATACATGCAAGGTAGTTTGATCAGCAAGTCAGCCAATAATCTCAATGTCCAATTCAATCATATCTCATGAAATCATTAACTGGGTGTACAATACTTGGATCGCCCTTATTATTCAATCAAGCTAGCATCATCAGCTTCATCTTGATCCACTGTGTCTTTGATCCTGCTTTCAACTGACAATCTGGATACAGAGCTTTTGCAGACTGAAAATGAATTTGTCAGTGGCTAACTTGCTTTTGTTCACCATGTTGAGGTACAAGTCTTCACTGTAGCAAAATGGAATTCTATGTAGATGAATCAAGGATGCAATCAGGATCAGGAAAGACCACGGTGATCGATCTTGCAAATCTGAATATTTCAAGAAACACAAATTTTTCAACATTATATTTCTATCACCAGATATGACTAACTACTTATCCAGTTCAGTGTTTTGCTTGCAGTCTACTCCACACATTATCCACAGTGCATAACACAGTCAAATTTAACATTCCCTAATGCCCTTCCTATTCTAAGTTTGAGCTTCTACCCTTTTGTTAATTTGAAACAATATCAAACCAACTGTTATGATCGAGGTTGGAAGGATGCACTGATTTCTTACTTGTCCCACACCTCCACTGCTCAGAACACAATTCAAATTTAACCAGGTTGATTTGGCCAATTAGATAGGTCTCAGACTGTTGCTAGTTTCGTATTAGAAACAATTCAACCAGGTTTCTCTTGTCAAAAAAGTTTATTATAAATCAAACTAAAACAAACATACAAAGATATCAAAAAGGGTTTGACTGCGTAAAGACAGGCAGGACTGCTTCAATGGTTGCTCGTGTTCTGGTGGCTTGCCTTCCTTTCCTGGTACTATACCTTCCTGGATTCTGAACAAAGAACATTACAGCACAGGATCAGGCCCCTTGGCCCTCCAAGCCTGCACCAACACATTTCGCCCTTCCAACTAAAACTGTTCTCACTTAAGGATCTGTATCCCTCTATTCACTTCCTATTCATGTATTTGTCCAAATGTTTCTTGAATGCTGCCATTGTGTCTGATTCCACCATCTCCTCTGGCAGCACATTCCAGACATTCACCACCCCTTGTGTGAAAAACTTGCTTTGCACATCTCTTTTAAACATCCCCTCCTGCACCTTGAACCTGGGTCCCCTAGTGATTTACCCCTCCACCCTCAGAAAAAGCCTCATATTTTCCACTCTATCCATGCCATTCACAATCTAATAACTCCTACCAGGTCGGCCCTCAACCTCCTGCGTTCCAGTGAAGACAAACCCAGTCTATCTGATCTTTTTTCATAGCTAAAATCCCCCATACCAGGCAACATCCTGTTAAACCTTTTCTGTACCCTCTCCAAAGCATCCACACATCTTCTGGTAGTGTGGTGACCAGGACTGCGCGCACTATTCCAAGTATGGCTGAACTAAAGTTCTATTAAACTGCAACATAACTTCCCTATCCTTATATTCACTGCCCCTTTCAATGAAGGCAAATATGCTACAGGCCTTTTTTACTACCTTTCCTACCTGTGCTGCCATTTTCAGTGATCTGTGGGCCTGCACACCCATATCCTTCTGCATATCAATACTCTTAAGGGTTCTGCCTTTCACTGTACAATTTCAACCTGTACTTGACCTCCCAACATGCATCACCTTACACTTGTCCAGATTAAAGTCCATCTGCCATTTTCTGCCCATGCCTCCAGCTGATCTATATCCTGCTATAACATCTGACGATCCTCCTCACTATCCACAACTCCACCAATCTTTGTAACGTCCGCAAACATACTGATTAGACCAGCTACGTTTTCCTCCAAGTCATTTATGTTGACCACAAACAGCAGAGGCCCCAGCACTGATCCCTGTGGAACACCACTAGTCATAACGTTCCATTCTGAAAAGCATCCTTCCACCGCTATCCTCTGTCTCCTATGACTAAGCCAGTTCAGTATCCATCTTGCCAAGGTACCATGTGACTTCAGCTTCTGTACCAATCTGCCATGAGGGACTTCATCAAAGGCTTTACTGAAGTCCATGTATCCAACATCATCTTCGTCACCTACTGAAAAAACTTAATCAAGTTCGTGTGGCACAACCTCCCCACACAAACCATGCAGTCTATCGCTAATAAGTCCATTTGCTTCTTAATGGATTTTGATCTTGTCCCTGAGAATCTTTTCCAATAATTTCCCTACCACTGATGTGAGTCTCACAAGCCTATAATTTCCTAAGTTATCCCTGATACCCTTCTTAAACAATGGGACAACATTGGCTATTCTCTAGTCCTCTGGGACCTCACCTATGGCCAAAGAGGATACAAAGATGTCTGTCAATGCTCCAGCAATTTGTTCTCTTGCCTCCCTCTATGCTGGGATTGATTCCGTAAAGGACCTGGGGACTTAGCTACCTTAATACTTTTTAAGACGCACAACCTCTTCCTTTTTAGTAACAACTTGGCTTAGAAATTCAACATTCCCTTCTGAGGTCATCCTCCACCAATTCCTTTTCTTAGGTGAATACCAACACAAAGTATTCATTTAGGACCTCATCCACTTCTTCTGACTCCATGCTACACGCTGCATCTCTAGCACTTACACATACAACTCCAGCTTTTCACAAACAGTGAGTTTCACCAAACCAGTATTATGACTGGGTTTATTTCCTGAGATCTAATCTGTCTCAGTTGCACAAAACAAATGCAGTTTATGGAATCTGAAAGAAAAAACAGCCTGTTGTAACCAAGATTTAAAAAAAGTGCTTACAATTTCACAGGCTGTTTATTGACATGATCTGAACAGATATCACGTAGGATTAGTATTGCTTGACTGCTCCAAATGCAGTTTTCGACACAATGGCAGCCTGTAAATTTGGTTTATTTGTCAGTTTCAAGTGGTTATAAAAAGGATTAGCTGTATTTAAGTGAGGGTAATTACTAAGGGTAATTATTCTCAATCCCAACTCCAAACACTGATCCCTAGTTACTGACTCCAGCTGCTGCAGGATGTTGTATATGGTGCATCCAAATGCTGTTAGGAAGTTCCAGCAATAGTGAAGGGACCGCAATACTTTCCCAAGTCAGGACAGTGGGAAATTTGGAACAGAACCTGCAGGTGCTGACATTCACATGTATCTACTGTTGGTGTCCTTCTAATTGGGAAATGTCACAAATTTGGAGAGCGCTGTCTGGAACACTTTGGTGAGTTTGTACAGTGCATCTTGTGGATGAGACATATTGCTGCCACTATATATCGCAGGGGGAAAGGAGTGTATGTAGAAAGTGGCAGATTGGATGCCAATGAAGCAGGCTGCTTTGTTTTGGAAGGTGTCAAACTTCTTGAGTGATGTTAGAGCCGGATTCATCTAGGAAAGTGAAGACCATTTCATTACAGTACTGACTTGTTTGTTTTTCATTAATGGGACATGAATGGCATTGGGAAGCTCAACATTTGTTGTTTATCCTTAATTTATCTTATGAATAGCATGCTAGGTCATTTCAGAGGGCTGTTAGAAATTAAATCTTGAAAAAGCCTGGGTCTGGAGTCACATACAAGCCAGACAGAGTAAAGATGCCAGATTTCCTTCCCTAAAAGATATTCATGAACCACATGGAGAAAATAGATGATAATATCTATGATGATAATCTTACCATTAATGAGACAAGTTTTAATATTCCAGTTTTATTAATTACTTCTAAATTCCACCAGCTGTTGTGGTGGGATTTCAACCCATATGCCAAAGCATTGGCCTAGGTTTCTAATCCAGTAACATCACCACTTAGACAGCATGTTCCCACTCTGATAATGCTTCCCCAGTATGAATTGTGCAATGTAGTTGGTGGCAGGTGAGCCAGGGTTGGGTTTTTTGCAGCAGAATTCCTAGCCTCTTCCTATTTTTGTAGCCACAGTATTTATATGGCTAATTTCTATTCAATAGTAACTCCAGAAGATATTGATATTGGGGTTTCAGCAACAGTAGTGTCATTGAATGCCATGGGGAGATGGCTGGATTGTCTCTCGTTGGAGATTATCGGTGCCTGGCACTGTGTAGTGTGTATTAATTGCCATTAATTAGCCCAAAACTGGATGTTATCCAAGACTTGATGCACATGGACATGAACTGCTTCCTTATTTTGAGAGTCACCAACCCTGCTAAACATTGTGCCATCGGCAAACATATCTATTTCTGATCTTTTGATCGGAGGAAAGTCATTGATGAAGCAGCTGAAGATAGTTGGACCCAGGACACTACCCTGAGGAACTCCTGCAGAGATAGCTTGTACAGAGATATTTGGCTACCCAAAACCACAGTTATCTTCCTTTGTGTTAGATATGACTGAAAGCAGCAACCCCCCGCCACCCACTCCCCCGATTGTCATTGACTCCATTTCTGCTACAGCTCCTTGATACCACACTTGGCCATATGATTCCTCGATGACACGGGCAGTCACTCTCACTTCACCCCTTGGAATTCAACTCTTTTTTTCTATGTTATTGCTGAGCAAACACCACTTGACTGCACTGCTGACAGCTTTCATCACTTTACTGATAATCTAGAGTAGACTGAAGAAGCAGTAATTGGTTGAGGTGGATTTGTCCTACTTTTTGTGGAAAGGACACAAAATTTCCATATTGTATGGTAGATGTCAGTGTTATAGTTGTACTGAAACAGATTAGCTAGTGATGCCAAGAATACATTCTCATCCGAGACATTCATAGTGCTTCTTCCAAGTGCTATTTAACATGGAGGATTATTGATTCATCAACGAACAGGTGTTGGCAGGTGGTAATCAAAAGGAGGTTTCCCTTGCAATGTTTGACCTGATGCTGTGAGACTTCATGCTGTGGACTTTGAAGACAACTCCCTCTGGACTGTATACCACTGTACTATCACTTCTACTGGGTATGTCTCACCAGTGGGGAAGTACGTATCCAGGGATAGTGATGGTGGTGTCTAGGACACTGTCTGTAAGATACGATTCTGTGAGTATCACTATGTCAGGCAGTTGGTTCACTCATAGCCCTCCCAATTTAGTTATGAGGACTTTGCAGTGTTGAGTGAGTTGGATGTGCCGTTGTCCTTTTTGGTGCCAAGTCAATGCCAGGTGCTCCATCTGATTTCATTCACTTTAGACTTTGTACCAGTTTGACAAAATTGACCACCTTTCCAGATCATTTCAGAGGGAATTTAAGATCAGTCGCATTGGTGAGAGTCTGGAGTCACATGTTGGCCAGACCAGATAAGAGTGGCAGATTTCTTTCCTTAAAGAATATTGGTAAGCCAGCTGTGGTTTTACTACAATAGACAATTGTTACATGATCACCATTGGATTAGCTTTATAATCACAGATTTATGGAGTTTAAATTTCACTAGCTGCTGTGGTGGAAATTGATTGGTGTCCCAGAGCATTAGCCTCGGCCTCTGGCTTACTTGTTGAATAATATTACCACGCTACCCACCACCACACCCCCTCATCCCATCTCAAATCATCTGCTGAAACCAGGATCCATGTATTTGTCAGCTCAGGACTCAACCCGTCCAACACATTGACTGGTCACCCTCATTCTATACTTCATAAACTTGACGTAATCCAAAATTCTGTTGCGAGCATATTAACTCACAGCAAGTTCCATTTCCACCTCAGCCCTGTGCTGAAGTTCCTGCACTCACTCCCAGTCAAGCAACATCTGTTCTTAAAATTTTTGTTATCAATTTTTGTTTTCAAATCCTTCCATGGCCCTTGCCTTCTCTAGCTCCATAATTTCCTCCAGCCCCACGCCTTCCAAGATACCTCTGCTCCTCTAATTCTGCCTGTTGTGCATGCCCAGTTATAATCACATTTTTCGCGGTTATGAATTCAATTGTCGGGCTCAAGCTTCCCAAATCACTCCCTATAACATTTTGCTTTTGTGCTTCAATTTCCACCTTGAAGATATTTCTTAAAACCTACATTTTTGACAAAGGTTTTGCTTACCTAATCTAATACCTCTTTATTTGGTTTGGTGTCATTCTTGTTTGGTAAAGCTCCTATGAGGTGCCTTGAAGTGTTTCACTATATTAAAATGTTACATAAATATACATTGTTGTTGTCACCATTTGGTCAGCCTCTAGCTAAAAGGTCAGAAATCATTACGTAGTTTCCTCAATTAGACGAAAAAAATTGTTTGTTTCTAATGTTGAGCACTTCATTCCAATTTCAGGGTTTGATGGCTCTTTCAATGGCACCTTCACAGATCAATGCAGTTGTCTGGAATTTGAATGATGCGATGATGATAACATCACCTCCTTGCAGACTTAAATGTGTTCCAATTCAAATTCCACGTTAAAAATGGAAACTTTGTAAATCAATGTGATTCAAGAAGGAGCAAGTTAACATTGCAAAATCAGATGAGATTTTAGGTAGGATGTTCTAAGTGATTAACTGGTCTGCAGACAAGCATTGTAAACAATTTTTTTTATTATCGAACCTATTTTTCTAATCAACCTGTTCAGAGCTGTTATTACACACCTCTGGGGCAGGCAGGACTTGAAAACCTGGGCCTCCCAGTCCAGAGGCAGGGACACTATCAATGTTCCACGAGAGGGACCTTACATTTTATGGGGGCGTCCTATCAATAATTCTGTTCATTAAATCTGTTCATAGTGAATAAAGATATAATTTTAATATGGTATCATTTCCTGGAGGCAGCAAAAAATGGCCTGCTCCATCATTCAATAAGGTAACGGGTGATCTGGCTCTGATCTCAACTCTACTGTCCTGAATGCCCCTCATAAGACTTGTCCATTGAAAATCTATCTTGACTCAACCTACAATCAAGTTAATAACCCAAGCCCCATGACTTTCTGGAAAGAGGGTTCCACAGACTAATAATCCACAGAGAAAGAAATTGTCCTCATCTCTGTCTTAATAGGGACAGCTCTTATTCTTACAACGTGTCTCCTAGTTCTATCAAATCCCATCAGGTTCTTTTATGTTTCGACAAATTACTTTTCATTGTTCTAAACTCCAGTAGGCATAGACCCTATCCGTTCAGCCCTTCTTCAAACTGTAACCCTTGTCAAGAATGAGACAAACTCTTTTTGCAGCGAGAAAGTTCAAAAACATAGCCTGGCTTTTGAAGGCTGTGGAAAATAAATAGCTCGAGCCATTCATTGCACTTACCTAAGCTTCCTGATTGGTTTTGCACTGGAACTTAAGCCTACTTTAAAATAAAAAGAAAGTGATGTCCACTATGGAGGATTTGGGCCCTGTGTGAAAGTGAACACTATCTGCAACTGTATCTGCTCAATCAGAATAAAGAATTCTTACCGAGAAAACGCATAAACCTGGAAGCACTGGCTTGAATTGTTTTTGGAATGGCAAAACCAGTAAAGAAAGCAAAATATAGGAAAAGGAAATTGAGATTAGAAGAGGAGGAAAGATATTAAAGACATAAAAGACAATTTTTAAAAATAAACAAAAAAAGTCTAACAAAAATTAAAATCTGAGGGCATCTGTTTCTTCACTGTCTCTGGGCCAAAGTCCTGGAGCTCTGTTTCTGACAGGATGATGGTGTACAACACAACATGGACTGTAGCAGACCACCACCTTCTCAACAACCATGAGCAACAAATACTGGCCTTGCCAGTTATGACTGTGCCCTGTGAAAGAATCAAAGTAACAAATAAATAAAGTTAATTTTAATGGCTAAAAGAGGTTGTTTGACACTGGTCATTTGCCAGCACCTCAGTCACCTCATGTTCTGCCTCAGTATTTTTAAGCTTCTTCACAAACTTAAGTCCTTCTCTTCTACAGGTCACTAAAATTTATTAACACTGTAATGGAGTGGTTCTAACTTTACCTGATCTGTTCAATGGATAAGCACATCAACTCCACACTCTTCCAACCACAATATGTATTCATAAAGTTCCTTTAACATAATAAAACTTCCAAGGCACTTCACAGGAGAATTATCAATGAAAACATGACACCAAACTGCATTAGGAGATGTTAAAGCAGATGGCTAATTGGTTGGGTTTTAAGGATCACCTTAAAAAGGAGGTAAACAACGCAGAGGTGTAGAAAGACTGGAGATGAAAAGTCAAGAATTTAGGACCTAAGGAGCTTAAGGCATGGCCTCCAGCAGTGTGCAATTAAAATTAGGGATACTTAAGGAGCCAGAATTAGACAAGCAAACATCTCACATAATGTTTAAGAGGCATTTAGACAGACATATGAACAGGCATGGATAGAGGGATATGGACCCTGTGCAGGCAGAAGGGATTTGTTTAGAATAGCATTGCGGTTGGCACAGATCTGGTGAGCCGAAAAGCTGTTGTATTGTACTGTTCTATGACTGTGGAGCTGGAGGTGTTTACAGAGTTGGTGAGAAGCCAGACCATGGGAAGATTTGAAAACGAGGAGTACAATGTTAAAATTGAGGTATTGCTTAACTGGAAACGGATGTAGGTCAGCAAGTAAAAATTTAAAAGGTCCCTGCACTTAAAACAAGTCCGGCACGTACTACAAAATGGTTGAAAGTATGTTGCTAAGGATGAAGAGGATAATTCGAGCTAAGACACCAGTAAAGTTTTGAATAACCTCAAATTTTCAGAGAATAAAATACAAGAGGCCAGCCAGAAGTGCACTGAAATCTTCATGTCCAGAGGTAACAAAGTAACAATGAGCTGAGGCTAAGGAGGTGTCAAGTGATGTCACAGAAATGGAACAGGCAACTTTGCTTTTGGTTTGCTATATGGTTGAAACCTCTGCCCGGGTAAAATATGACGCCAAAATTTGAGAACAGTCAGTAATAAAGGGGGATGGATTTGACGGTTTGAGACTAGAGACTGTGGCAGAAACTAAGGACAATGATCTTCAAATTATTTAGTTGGAGGAACTTTTGGCCTGCCCAGCACTGAATGTCTGTGTGTTTCTATATTTGGTCATCTAGCGAAGCTTCTGAACAAACAGGACAACTCGAACGGCAATTTTCTGATCTCCGTATTTAACTGCACATGCACAGATGCCAGAAGTTGCTGACCAATTTACTACATAATAAAAACCATTGCCAATAGTTCAATGATATTGAGTGTCAAGAAAGTAGGGTTGGATGGATGGTCTTTACTTTAATGCTCAGAGTAAAGCAGGTAAGACTGATGACGTGGACTGATACACGTAAGTGTGATATTGTTGCCATCGCAGAAACATGGTTAAGGGAAGGACTGGACTGGCAACATAATATTCCAGGCTATAGACCCTTTAGGTGAGGCAGAAGAGGACATAAAAAGGGTGGTGATGTAGCACTCTAATTAAGGAGTCAAATATTGCAATAAGCAGAGATAATATCTTGGAAGGATCCTCAAACAAAGCTTTGTGAGTAGAACATAGGAATGTTAAGTGGTCAGTCACATTACTAGGAGTGTATTATAAGCCCCCAAAGCATCAGCAAGACATAGAACAGCAAATGTAGACAGTTGATTCAGGTGTGTAAGAGTGATAATTGGGTAATTAAAATAAGGGGGTTTCAACTTCCCTAATATAAATTGGGATAGTCATACTGCTAAGACTTTAGGGGGACAGGTTTCTTAAAATGTAAGCAGGTATGTAGAAGGTTCAACAAGGGATGGTGCAGTGCTGGATCTGGTTCTTGGGAAAGAAGCTGAACAAGTGTCAATGTGTCTGCGAAGGAAAATTTTAGTGATAGCAACCACAACACGTTACAGTTCAAATTTGTTCTGGACAAGGAAAAAGAAGGCTTTGGATTGAGGGGAGATAGACCATATTAAAATGAAGCCGAAGTTGACTGGGAACAGCTCCTGGGGGTAAGTCTACAGCAGAACAGTGGGGGGCATTCAAAAATGAGCTGGGGAGATTACAGGTCCAACACGTACCCTTTAGGGAAAATGTACCAGCCATGAGTTCAGAGAATCCTGGACATCTAGGGCAATTCAGGACTGGATGAGAAAGATGAAAAAGACTTTTAGCAAGTCCAAAGGGAGCAATCCAGTTGCAGTCTAGAGGAATGCAGAAAGTTGCAAGAGGGAACTTAAGAAAACAATTAGAAGAGCAAAAAGGGGGCATGAGAAAGGAATTGTGAGCAGGATTAGGGACAATTCTAAAACATTTTATAAATAAATACAGTAAAGCGAAGAGGTTAACCAGGAAAGAAAAAGAATTGGGATACATTGGTTGCAGATTTTATGCAGTATGGTATGTATAGGAGTGGATTACATAGGATGTGGTATAAATATTGTACAGATTGTACAGAGTGTATGGTATACAGGGTGCAGGACGTATAGGGTACAGATTTTAGGGGCTGTGGTGTTAATAGATGCAGATAATACAGGGAATGAAGAATGTAGAATGTGGATTATACATCGTGTAGGGTATATAAGGTGTGCATTATGCAGGCTGTGGGGGATATAGGATGTGGATTGTACAGGGCATACATTATATGGGGTGCTGAATGTACAAGGTTTAGGATATGTAGGGTGCTGATATTATACCGGGTGTAGGATGAAAAGGATGCATTATATAGCATATAGTGTTTATGCAGCGCTGAATAAACAGGGAGTAATGTATACACAATGAGACATACACAGGATGAGCTGTATGTAGGTGCAGAATATATAAAGGGTGTGGTGTACACAGCGGGCAGGATATATTGGATGTAGATTTTATGGCATGTGAGATATCAGGTGACACGGTAGCTCAGTGGTTAGCACTGCTGTCTCACAACACCAGGGATCTGGGTTCAATTCCACCCTCAGGCGACTGTATCTGTGGAATTTGCATGTTTTCCCTGTGTCTGTGTGGGCTCCCTCCAGGTGTTCCAGTTTCTTCCCATGGTCCAAAGATGTGCAGGTTAGGTGGATTGGACATGCTAAATTGCCCATAGGTCTAGGGTAGGAAATCTAGGGATGGGGTAGGGGGTGAGAGGGTGGGAAATGTAGGGATGGGGTAAGATGATCTTTGCAGGGTTGGTGTGGACTTGATGGGCTGAATGCTGCTGCCTCACAGCACCAGGGACCTGGTTTCAATTCCACCCTGGGGCCAGAGTTCTACAGAATGGCTAATGTGGTTCCACATTTTAAGAAAGATGGTAGAGATAAACCATAAAATTACAGACCGGTAAGTCTCACATCAGTGGTGAGGAAACTACTGGAGAAAATCTTGAAGAAGAGAATTAATATCCATTTGGGAAGGTGTGGATTAATTAGGGATAGTCAGCATGGCTTTGTCAGAGGGAGGTCATTCCTAACAAATTTGCTCGAAATTTTTTTGAAAATGTGATCAGCATATGAATGAGGGAAGTTCAGTTGATGCAGTTTAAATGGATTTTAGCAAAGCTTTTGACAAGGTCCCACATGGGAGACTAATTGGGAAGGTTAAAGCACACAAAATTCAGGGAAACTTGGTGAGATGGATCAGAAACTGGTTTAGTAATAGGACACAAAGGGTAGTGGTAGAAGGCTGTTCAAATGACTGGAGACCGGTGTCCAGCAGTGTGCCACAAGAATCAGTCCTGGGACCCTTACTGTTTGTTATATAAATGAAATTGATGAAAATGTGGGGAAATGTTAAGCAAGTTTGCAGATAACATCAAGATTGATAAGGTGATTAATTGTGAAGAAGACGGTTACAGGTTGTAGAAAAATATAGATGGGTTGGTCACATGGGCAAAACAGTGGCAGATGGCATTTAACCCTGAGAAGTGCGAGGTGACGCACTTTGGAAGAAACCACCAGATGAGGGAATATTTAATCAAGCGCGTGACACTGGGTAGCTTAGAGGAACAGAGGGGTCTTGAGGTATTTATTCACAGATCCATGAAGTCAACAGAGCACGTAAATAGGACAGTTAAGAAGGCATATGGGACATTTGCTTTCATCAGTTATGGCATAGAGTATGAGAGCAAGGAGGTAATATTGTACAGAACATTGGTTGGGCTACAGCTGGAGTACTGTATGTAATTCTGGTCACCTCACTACAGGAAGGGTTTGGTAACACTTAGACGGGGTACAGAGGAGATTCACCAGGATGTTGCGTGGGATGGAGGAACTGAGCTATAAGAGACTAGATAGGCTTGATTCAGAGATAGTAGGAACTGCCGATGCTAGAGAATCTGAGATAACAAGGTGTAGAGCTGGATGAACACAGCAGGCGAAGCAGCATCAGAGGCGCAGGAAAGCTGACGTTTCGGGTCTGGACCCTTCTTCAGAAAAGGGTCCAGACCCGAAACATCAGCTTTCCTGCTTCTCTGATGCTGCTTGGCCTGCTGTGTTCACCCAGCTCTACACCTCGTTATCTCAGATAGGCTTGATTGTTTTCTTTACAGCAGCAAAGACCGAGGGAGGACATGATTGATGTGTATAACATCATGAGGGGTACGGACAGGGTGAATACAGAGTAGCTGTTCCCCTTGGGTGAGGGGTCAATCACGAGGGAGCATAGTTTTAGTGTAAGGACAGGAGATTCAGAGGGGATTTGAGAAAAGTTGTTTTCACTCAGAGTGTGGTAGGAATGCACTGCCTGCAAAGGTTGTGGAAGACGGAAACCTTACAACCTTTAAAAAATGGGAGACAAAAACAGAAATTGCTGGAAAAGCACAGCAGGTCTGGCAGCATCTGCGTTGAGAAATCAGAGTTAACGTTAACTCTGATTTCTCTCCACAGATGATGCTAGACCTGCTGAGCTTTTCCTGCAATTTCTATTTTTATCTCTCATTTATAGAATCCGCAGTTCTTTTGGTTTATAGCCTTTAAAAAATATTTGGATGAGCACTTGGAATATCGTAACATTCAAGGACATGGGACAAGTGCGGGAAAATGGGATTAGTGTGCCATTTCTGATGGTTATGTCAAAGCAGACTCATTGGCCGAAGGGCCTTTTCTGCACGAAAATCTAAAGCAAAATAAAAAAAACAAGTCTCTCTGTTAATTCTATAGCAAACCTCACCCAATGCTCGTGACATTTTGGAGAATGTTGTACTCTCTGATACCATCCAAACTTATTTCTGCTCTTGTATTTTTTAATGCAGAAGTTATACGACAAAAAACCTTAAAAGCTTTGGTCTGCTCAGTATTTGATATTTCAAGTGAAAATATACTATCAATCCATGTAGTTTTCAGTAAATGTGTTACAGCAACTGGTGTAACCTTCACTTTGAGAATGCTTGTGCAAACGTGCAGGTTCTGTTTGGGAGTGAACAAGTCATGGTTACAGGTAAAGTGGAATTGTTAAAGAAAAAAGATCTATTAAAAAAAAGGTTAGCAAAGATCGAAAACAAACTAGAGGGGAGAAGAAATGACAGCAAACTCTTTATCCAACAGTTGTGAGGCTAGTGTGGGCAAAGGCAACACTGACAGTCAGCATTTCAAAGGAAGAGTCCATCCAAGTCAGAGAACTGACCAGCAGGAAAATAAAACCAAAAACATAAAACTAATACAGTGAACGGTCAAATAAAATGCACAAGTAATTTCATGGTCGTAATCCAATCTTGGAGTTCAAATATTCATTGCGAACAACTACTGGTTTGTGTAGTCATGCAAACAGGTTAATGCTTTGTTATTAGCCCTAAATATGTAATATTCTGCTGCATATGAATTTTAGATCTGATTTATACAAAACCAAATAAGGTCAGGAATGCCAGTGTAGTATTACATGGAGCAGCAGTTCAAGCAGTGACTCCCACAGCCTTTAATATGGTTTTGGCATACTGGCAAGGTCATCATGCATGCTCCAGCTGACAAAACTCCATACACCATTAATTTCAACTCTAGAGGGTCTGTGTAGTAAAGTCCAAATGAACTAACAGCTGGCAGTAGCTGCATTTGAAACTTCAAGGTTTTTTTTCCAAATCAACAATTTCATAAAGTGCAGCAGACTAATAATTTGCACCTCTACTTGCAAGGATATTGGGGCTAGGATGGGAAGAAAGGAGGTGAATCTCCCACAGGAACCCACTGCAATTGCCAGGTCAGATGTATGAATAATTTGATCAGTAGTAAGCAGAACATCCATAGCACAGTTTTATGATATCGCTTGACAGAACAGGCAAACAAATCCACATCCAGTAAAGGTGCAAAGAGTTACAGCACTAAAAAGGATTCATGTTTCCTGTTTTCCAAGCGATACAGCAGCAGCTGAAATTACTTGTGAAGGCGTCTAGAGCTTGGAGCACTAAATAAACTGCAATCTGTGATATCTTTCTTTTCCTTTCTCCTTTCCTCCTAAACGTATGTAAATTTTGTGACTGCAGGCTGCCTGCACCTCAGTCAGACAGCCAGAGAGCAGATGAGCAGGAACGCTCTGCTGCCTCTCCCATCTGACAGTGATAGATGATCGGCCCTAATGCTCATCTCAGCCTAATACATTCACATCTCTCTTGCCTTCTGTTCCTAAAGGTTTCCTCCTTCAACCTGGTATATGTGTGCACCATCAGTACCATGGGTCAAGAAGCTGCCTCACCTTTGCCTGATCTCATTTTGATTCAATTATTTTAACCAGCATTACAATTCAGTTTTTTGCTGAAACCACACAAAATATGCAGCATTTTTGTTTGCCATTGCTATTTGTACTTCAAACTGTCTTTCCACTTTTCTATTTCTTCCAGCCCAAGTACAGCATTTTTCTAAAATTAATATACAATTGGTTATACTATATAATATTGGTATATAATATATAATAATTACCAATTGCATAAAAATAATTTTTTTGTGAATTGTTCGTTGTCACAGTAACACTCCAAGCCTTCACTGAGATGAAGTATTTGTAGAAGATTGGTGCATTCACGCTGTAATTGTTTGGTCAACTTTCTGTCAGGCCAGATTTCTGCTTCTCATATAATACAATCCTTTTCCTCCAGCAAACACAGCGAGACTAGAAAATAACCTAAGAAGCCTATTTCAAGAAATTGCATTAGTATGCCAACAGTACCTCTTCTAGGCAAAGGAAAAACCTGGAATTTTCAAAACTGTTCAGAGGTGTTCTGCATTAATTGAGAGCTCCATGCAGGATTATTTTGGAAAAAACCCTATCTGATTCATTAATGTCCACTAGGGAAGAAAATTTACCATCTTTGTGCAGTCTGGCCCACATGTGACTCCAGACCGACAGCAATGTGGTTGACTCCTAACTGCCATCTGGGCAAATATGGATGGACAATAAATACTGGCCTGGCTAGTGATATCCACATCCCAAGAATGAATTTTATAAAAATGATCTCTACACAGTACAAACAATTGCAGCGAACAATCAGGCTCGAGAGGCAACTGATAAAATTTCAATAAAAAATAAATACTTGCTATTGGGGCTGGATTTGGACCCTTCAAAATTTCGTGGGACCCAAATGCAGATTACCCATTCCTGTTTGCAACATATTAAAGTTTTGTCAACTAGAGAAGTGGAGGCAAGGCATGACTCATGGAGGAGGAAAACCTAAACTCAGCAAGCCTATTTGAACTTACACAGAATATAATCAAGTGTCATATTGACTGCTCCAAGTACCCAAATCCTCAGAGTAGGAGTCATGAATATATATTTGAGATGTAACATGCTTGAAGAACAGATAAGGTCTGTTCAAGTTTCATAATCTGTAGTTCTTGAAATCCTTGCTCTTTAATTATCTGCAGACGTGAGTTCAAATCACACTGAATTTAAATTAATTTCTTTTAGTCATTCCTCAACACTACCCAAACTGCTTCTATATCCTGATTTTCTGAATTAAGGTTGATCCTCTCGATTGGATGAATATCATCTTAAATTAACAGAGCCACAGCTTCACCCTTTACTAGCTTCCTGTCCTTCCTAAACGTCACAAATTGGTCAAAATTCAGATCCCAATCTAGGCTATTCTACAGCCAAGTCTCAATAATGGCCTCTAGATCATACTTACTTATCTCAATTTGTTACTAATAGGTCAATTTTTTCAAATGCTACAAGCATTTAAATACAGTATCTTAAGTTTTGTTGTGTTATTATTTTTGTAACCTCTAGTGTTAAATGCTGATTTACTGTTAGATCTATATTCTCTGTCCTTCCTGTCATTGTCCACTATTTCCCACATTAATTCCTTCTTGTTGCCTTTTCACTACTCTTTGGTTCATCACAACTTTCCAAACTTGCGCCCTTGCTTCCACTATTTAGTTATACTTATAATTAGATATAGTTCTTAGCATTAAAGGAATCAAAGAGTATGGGAGAAAGTAGAAACACAGTATTGAGTTCAATGATCTACCAAATGCCTTACTCCTGCTCCCATTTTCTATATTTCATTGTAGTTTAACATCTGCGCTATTTCCCACGTTATGTGATTTACAAGAATATCAGTTCACGAATGGTTCAGTTGTAGATCATTTGAATGGTACTGATCTCACTTTCACCAATTTAGTGCCACAAACTCGAACCTATTTCTCCAATACCAGTCAAAGCCATGCATTTATCTCTCTAACATCGCTTAACCTATGCCAATTTGCACATGGCTCAGGTAACAATCCAGAGGTTATTATCTTATCTTTTCCTACTTTGACTCAGTCTTCTCTCCCCTGGTCCAATCCCTGCCCACGTACATCCATGATTCCTCTGACACGTTACACCGGTTTCAAAACTTCCAGATTACTGGTTCCAGCCACCTCCTCTTTACCATGGATGTGCAATCCCTTTACAAGTCCATTCCCCACCAGGAGAGTCTTAACGCTCTCCACTTCTTCCTGAAGCAAAGACCTGAACCATCCCCAGCCACCACCACCCTCCTTCGCTTGGCCGAGCTTGTCCTCACCCTCAACAAATTCTCTTTAACTCCTCGCATTTTCTTCAGGTTAAGAGGGGTTGCCATGGGTACCCGTCTGGGCCCTAGTTATTCCTGTCTCTTCATGGGGTATGTGGAACATTCCTTGTTCCAGGCCTATTCCGGCCCCCACCCACAATTCTTTCTCTGATACATCAAAGATATCATCGGTGCTGCTTCCCGCTCTCGTCTGGAAGTGGAAAACTTCATCAATTTCGCCTCCAATTTCCACCCTGCCCTCACTTTCACCTGGTCTATCTCTGATTCCTCCCTTCCCTTCCTCAACATTTTTGTTTCCATTTCTGGGGATAGACTGGCCACTAATATCCACGACAAACCCACTGGCTCCCACAGCTACCTGGACTATACATCCTCACACCCCACTTCCTGTAAAGATTCCATTCCATTCTCTCAGTTCCTCCGTCTCCGTCGTATATGTTCAGATGAAGCCAACTTCGACAAGGGAGTCTCCGAAACGTCCACCTTCTTCCACAACCGAGGATTCCCTAGCTCCATTGTCGACAGGGCCCATCAACCAGGTCCGACCTATCTCCCGCACTTCCGCCCTCACCCCTTCTCTTCCCTCCCACAACAGCAATAGGGTTCCCCATGTCCTTATCTACCATCCCATCAGCATCTACATCCAGAAGATCATCAGACGCCATTTCCGCCACCTTCAGCAATATATTCCCCTCCCCTCCCTTCTCTGCCCTCTGCAGGGACCGTTCCCTCCGTGGCATCCTGGTCCACACTTCCTTCACCCCCAACAGCCCTACGGCACCTTCCCCTGTAACCGGCAAAGGTGCAAAACCTGCCCATTTCGCTCCTCCCTCCCCAGTATCCAAGGGCCCAAACATACCTTCCAGGTGAAGCAACACTTCACCTGTACTTCCCAGAATCTAGTCTACTGCATTTGCTGCTCACAGCGTGGTCTCCTCTACATTGGGGAAATGAAGCGTAGACTGGGTGACCGCTTCGCAGAACATCTACGTTCTGCTCGCAAAAAAGACCCTGAACTACCTGTTGCCTGCCACTTTAATGCACCACCCTGTTCCCTGGCCAACATCTCTGTCGCTGGCTTGCTGCAGTGTTCCAGCAAAGCTCAACATGATCTGGAAGAACAACACCTCATTTTCCGCTTGGGGACCCTGCAGCCCTCCGGACTCAACATCAAGTTCAATAATTTTAGGGCCTAAGCTCTCCCATGTCCCAGCCCCCTACTCCACACACCAGGCCTTGTTACCACACCACCTGTTGTTAATCACTAATAGTCCCCCTTAACAACTATTCACCCTCCCAGCTTGATCGCTATCAGTTCCTTTGTCTGTCCAACTGCTCTTCTATCTCTTTAGGCTCTATCCTATTGTTTACTCCCTACCCCATCAGCCTCCCTTTTTTAAAAAAAAGTTCTGAGGAAGGCTCACCAGACCTGAAACGTTAATCTGTTTTCTCCTTCACAGATGCTGCCAGACCTGCTGAGCTTTTCCAGCAACTTTGTTTTTGTTCCTTATTATCTTTGAGGTTTGCTTGTTAATTTGGTGCCTAATTCGTCATACTGGCCAAACAGAACCTCTTTCCTGGTTCTATTTATATCATTGGTGCCTACATGGACCACAACAACTAGATACTACCCCTCTCACTTGCAAGTTCTACTCTAACCCAGGGCAGATGTCCTGAACCCAGGCAACACAGCCACTTGGGCTAATGCTGTTTGCTGCAGAGAATAGTTGTGAATCCCCCTGATCACAGTGTCCCTACCAGCATTACATTCCTTTTGGGTCCCCCAGCTTGGATGACTTCCTGTACCATGGTACCACGGCCATTTTCTTAACCATCCCACAGACCCACTCTCATCCAAAAAAGCTGAGAGGACCTCAAACCTGTTGAATAATTGCACAGACTGACAATCTTGCGCTCAGGACCCCCTGTCTGCCATATTTGAAGTCACACCTGCCTATCCCCGACAAGCGACCATATCAGAACACCCTATACTAAGAGGTGTGAATTCCTCCTGGTACAAAGAATCCAGGTAACTTTCCCCCTCCCTGATGCATCACAGTGTCTGTAGTTCAGCCTCCAGTTCAAAAACTCTGAGTCATTGCTGCTCAAAACATCAAACATTTACCACAGATATGCTTGCCCTGGATCACAGTGTTATCCATAAGCTCCCACATACTGCAGCTATGACACACCAGCTGTACTGCTACTCTTAAAGGATGCTGAATTCATTATTTAGTTATACTGTTAAATTATTTATGTTGCTTCATATGTATTAACTTTACCACCAAGGTGTTTACTATGTTAAAACTTGACAACAGAATACAAAATTACCACTACCTACCAATCGGCTCTGACCTTTATGCTGACAGTACTTTTCATTGATGTTAGCCGTTTCAAATTCAGACAGGTTCGTGTTTTTTTGCTTTTGTTCTGACTGAGTTCAGTCTGGGCCTTGCTCTCAGGCTTTCATGGGGAAACTCCACTGTAGGCATTAACCCCTTGGTTCACTCCACTTCCACTCCGCCTTCAACTGAACTCTAGCATGCCCATCAGTTGAACAGCAGTTAGGGATGGTCAATAAATTCTGGCTTAATCAGCATCCCATTAAAGAATGAAAGGGCACCACATCCCCATCACTCATCCAGCAATGCTATATTGTACTCATGATTCACACTCAATGTCCAAATATTCGACATCACCTTCAAATGTTGTCAGCCTCACAATCCCCTTTAAATTCTTCACATACTTCCGAATATGTAGTTATGGCAGATACAGTACCCACACCAAGTGCTGCATAACTACTGATGTTCTGCCCTCTCTCTTACAGGTGATTTTCAGTATAAGGAGGCTGGCTGCAACAGAACCCATATGACATGTAGCATAATTGAGAACAATGGGGATGATGGTGCATTCCTGTCCTATACCTCATTTAAATTCCCAATGCACCTTCTTCCTGCTGTCTGGCATGATCAGCAAGCTGCTAATTGTATAACCATGGATCTCTTGCTTCTCATCTACAAATCTCCAACTTCTCTTTCTATCTTCCTCCTTTCATACCAGGAATATCTGCCTGCTAAACTAGAGAACTAGGAGAAGGATAAAAAACAATAGCACAACAGTAATGACATGGCCCCAAATCAGTTTATCTGATACTCACAGTCATCAGCTCAGAAAACTTCACTGCACATATCTTAAAAGCTAGTACAAAGTTGGGGTCAGCATGAGATATCACCAGATACAAATGGCCTGCAACCAGGCCAGAGGAAGTTATTAATTTATCTGTCAGTTCATCAGAAGAAAAGATTGCAGATGACTTCTGCTGTACAGGATTCAGAGGGAGTTCTCAATGGAATAGCATTTCAGGAGTGCGCTGAAAGGTATACATACGTATCTATGGAGACACCTAGTTCATTTGAGGGCCAGCCATATAGCTTCCTGTCACCGTCAAGGAGTATGGAGAAATCTGGTTCCAAGTTGGCAGAGTGTGTCATGCAGAGTTTGCTCTCTCAACAAATTCTGCTCCAACTCCCTGTCTTCCTGCAGACTCAGAGACATTGTTGCCATTCCCCCATATCTGCTGCTGCCTTTTGTGTGGATTCATTCCCTTCTCATCTGCCATCCCTGTCAGGATGCAGAAGCATCCTGCCAAGTCCAGAATCTCACCACCACACTCCCAAAAGCACATCAACTGTGGAAAACAAGCAACAGTAAATCAGAGGCAACAGTAACTCAGACAGTCTTATATGTCTACACATTTCTATGCATGATGACTTAAATGGGGGGAAGAATCAAGATAAGATATAAAATGAGCTGCAATTAGCAATTAGCCAAGCAAAATTATCAGAGTGCTGCTTACATAAATATTATACAAATGAATGTAGCCAACAGTTTCCATCTCCTTTATAATCAGCAGTAGAACATAGCTGTTCAATGTCACTACACTGCGCCATTTTCTAAAGCAGCAGGGTCAAAAGGTTGCCATATGCACAACACAAAACCTATCATGAAAACACAATTCAACCAAAAGCACTTTGAAAATGTAACAATATCCCATACTCCGTTTCTACCCAGAAATCTCCATGCATATCTTACGGAACTGTTAGCAAAGGGCTGAGAGTTACATTAGGATCATTCCAGAACACATAAATTGAAATAGCCTTGTGGACTCAGAAAAACTTTAAAATGAGGCCCAACAGGCTAGAAACCAAGCATCCTTATTTCTTCATATATGTCAAACTGTACAAGTTTGATCATAATAATGATCACTTCTAAAACTTATAAAATAATATACTTGATAATTGCTGAGGCTGCAAGCTGAAATGTTTATGTTGGATTGTACAAGGCATTTGTTCCAAGCACACACACTCAACATAGAAATCGTTACCAACTCGCCTAACAGTTTATTATCATGTTTTGTGATCACAGCAACTACAACAAGGCACAGGCAATAAGCAATACAGCTTCCAATTTGACAGCAAACTTTAGTTAAAACATATGTTCTTTTTAAAGAAAAAGTGTTAAGAAGTGCAATGTTCTACATCAGACTACTTATTCACACTGAAACAGTAATTAATTATTTTGGATTCCTTTAAAAAAAAGTACAGGGATGCCCATAACCTTTACACCATTTTGCAGCTTAATACAGCATGTTCTAGGTGGATTACTCTAATCTGTCTACAACCATGATTCAAGAGGGTAAGTGAGTAATGCAAGGTCTGAGTTACCAGGCAGATTAGAATAATTACAAAACTGTGGGTCATATGTCCTGCCATAATCACACTGCGACGCACGACCATCCACAACCCATCAGTTCTAACATGTGCTCTTTGTATCTAGATTTGATTTATTATGTGCTGACATGGGCAGATAAAGCACAAATTATTTACTTGGTTTCTGTTTTTAATAGAGCCAAAGAGTGGAAGAAGGTGTCTGATATAGTCTTTTCTTTTTTAAGGCTGCAATGTTGTGCTTTAAAAATCAGGAATAACAAACTATCTCCATTGTTTTGTAGGTTTTTGAGAGTAGTTACTGACCACAATCACTAACAATTCAATAAACCACAGCATTTAGCATTCTAGAAGCAATGTGCGCTTAAATAATGTTTCACCTCAGCCCACATTCTGACATGTTGAATTATCTGAATGCTTCACTCAGCCATCACTGCATAAAATTCTGTACAAATATTCCCATCTCACATAACAGAATTGAAAAAGAAATCCTGCAATCCTTGCCTGTTCTCAAGTACCTATTCTTACATCAGTGAAACATGCCTACTCACTAAGAAGTTGTGCCAGAGGAAAACAATAATTACTTCTACATCCTGGCCATTGTGCCAAGTAAAAGCTACAGCAATCAGAGGAACAGCTTGGGATGGGGTGGAGAGGGAAGGGGAATAGGGTGCAATGAACAGCATTCGAACTGCACTGCTTTTATGTACTTTTATGTAAACTCTCTGCACCCATATAATAAGCAATACAGCACAGAACGTAGGAACAAAATCTGAAGATGGCTGGGAAAGTGTGTAGCACTAAGAACTTTAATAGGAAAAGCTTTTAACATTCATCAGGGAGAGGAGCAGTCTAGCAAAGCTGCAATCAATGGCTTATAAAAGGGAAAATGTTATAGTTAAAGATTAGAATTAGGTTTATTGTCACGTACTCACATGAGTACTGTGAAAGGTTACAAGCTGCCACTCATGGACCAATTTAGATACAAACCTACCTAGGTGCAGAATCTTAGGTACAAAGCAGAAGAAGAGAGAAATAAGATTAAAAAGTTAAACATTACAGTCTTTCTTACTAAAAAGTAGAAAATCAAAGAAACACAGTTAAAAGCTAGGCTCACACTCCTCACAAGGGCTCGACCTCACCCCCAACACTGGCCCATGCTGCCTGCTCTTACCGCCTTGCATCCTATCCTACTATCACCGCTGCCTCAGGCTGCCTATTCCTGCTCTCCCCAATGCCTCTGGCTGCCTGCTCCCACTCTCAATGCCAGCCACCTCAGGCTGCCTCCAATTCAGGAACAGCCTCCTGCCCTCACCGCCAGCTGCCTCAGGTTGCATGTTCTTGCTCTCACAGCCACTCAGGATGACTGCCATCGACATCAGGGTTCTCTCTTGTCACCACATTGGGCTCACCTGCCCCGCGTTGGCTCGATCTCCTCTGCGATAATTTCCTCTCAGCTGCACAAACTTGCACTTCACATAAGGTCACTAGATTAAACTTTACACTGTTTAATCTGGTGGCAGCTCCTTACAATACTTCTCTCACAAGATGCAAATCAACAACCACCATTGTCACAGGAGCTGGGTCCAGTGGCTTATCATGACATCTTAAGATATCTTATCAGAAGCACAGACAAGGGGCCATCGATGCTGGAGGCAAATTACTGCTGTCCCAAGACACTGCTGGAGTTCCTCGAGGCTGACTTTGCACCCTAGTCATATTCAACTGTCATCATTGGCATCCTTCCCTTTGTCATAATCTGTGTACAGTCAGTGTCCAGAGACACAGTTTTAAAGTATTCCAGACCAGTCACAATACCCACAATAATGAAGAAAAATCAAGGCATGAACAGCCGTCAGTACCCTAGAACAGCAGATGGATTGTGGCTTTATTGTGTGGGTAGTGACGCATGTCAATGTTACCCAGGATAACATGTGAGAGTCTGCAGTTTGAGAAGCTTTGGCTCAGAGTTTAACGAACTGAAGTTGGAAATGCAGAGACAATGCAGCACCAGGGAGGGGGAAAGCTGCCTGGATGCTTTGTTCTACAAGAGAGTCTTAGGATGGGGTTCTCTGACTTCAGTCAACAGGGACAGTAAATGTGAATGTGAATGAGGCAGGGAAGATGATTGAGAAATGGAAAAACCTCGGCCTTTACAATTTTTCAACATGGTTCTTGCAGCTTGTATGGATGAATGGTGGCTACAGGTTGAATGACAGAATTGACCAACGTATCATGGTACAAGAAGCCACTCATAACGGGGCAGTTTTCTATGGCTATGGGTTAGAATCCAAAAGGCTACGTTGCTTGCCCAATGCCCGTGTTAGGAACATCATCTGTCGGCTGGAGAGGAACTTGCAGTGGGAAGGGAAGGATTCAGTCACCATGGTCTACTTGGGTATTTGGTAAATAAAAGGGAAAGAAAGAAAGAAATGAACGAAACAGAGTGGCTAATTGAGACACAGCAGAAACAATAGCCCAAACGGTCTCGTTCTACACCATTTTGGGTAATGACAACCAGAATGTGACAGGAAGCGACGGAAGATACAAATGTAAAAATGCACCAGAAAATGAGGCCAGAGATTGTATCAGAATGTATGCAGCACTTTTGTAACAAAATGGATGCACTGTTAACACAGAGTGAAATGACCTGTTAGCAATTATGGAGACATGATTGCAAGGGGACCAAAGCAGGGACCTGAATATTGAAGGGAATCTGACATTTTGAAATGACAGAAAGCCAGGAAAAGTTGGTGGGATAGCTCTGTTAATTAAGAAAAACATTAGTACTGTAGTGAGAGATAAACATAGTGCAAAAGGGAAGATGTAAAATCAGTTCAGATAAAGAAAGAAAAAAACAGAATAGGCTTTAGGAGTAGGAATTGCAGGAGTAGTTTATAAGCCATTTAGCAGTTGTTATACTGCAGCACAAAATGTGCAGGTAAAAACAAATAAGGCATGTAAATAAAATACTGCAATAATTACTGACAATCTCAATCTACTGCAGAATATGCAACGCAGACTGGCAATGGTAGCCTGGAAAATGAGTTTATAGTGTATTCAGGACAATATCTTAAAGCAGTACCTGGTGCCTGCTAGGGAACTGGTTATTGTAGACTTCATAAGTATTCAACATAGCAGGATCAATCGATTGTCTAATTGTAAAGGAACCTCTAGGTGACAGCCGTAATAACGTAATAGAATTTTTCATATTTAGTTTGAAGGTGAGAAGTGTGGGTCTAAAATTACTGTTTTAAACCTGAATAAATGCAATTATCAGGGTATGAAGGCAGACTTGACCAAAATAAATGAAGAAACTAGGTTAAAAGCAGTTTGAGATGCAGTAGCAGCCTTCGGCTGGTATTTAATCATTCTCAACAAAAAAGATTTATCCCCATTAGAAATACTTTAAGGAGGATGCATCACCTGTGGCTAAATAAGGAAGTTAAGGATAGTACCAAATTGAAAGAAACAATGTAAATTTTAATAACAAGTCATAAGATTGAAAAGATTTTAAAGAACCAACAAAGACAGACTAAAATCTAATAAAATGGTAGAAATTGCAAGTATAAAAGAAAACTAGCCTGAAATATAAAAATGAATATCAAGGGTTTCTACAAATATATAAAAAAGAAAAGAGTTGTCAAATTGAGATTGGTCTTTTATAGAGAGAATCTGGGAAATTAACAATGGAAAGCAAGGGTTGAACAATTATCTTGTGCCTGCATTCATTGCAAAGGATTTAGAAAACTTCACAAAAATAGATGAAAATCAAGATGTGAAAGGGAGGAAGTTAAGATAATCACTGTCACAAGGGAAAGAGCCTCATAAGTTGGAAACTATCAAATGTAATACCTTTCCTCAAGAAAGGAGGGAGACAGAAAGCCACATGCCATTTAGCCTAGTCATACGGAAATTGCTAGAATCCATTATTAAGGAGGTTATAATAAGATACTAAGAAAATCAAAATGGGATTTATCAGAGTCAAAATAATTTTGCGAAACAGAAGTAGTATTTAGTGTCCTTTCAGGAAGTAACCATAAAGGTAAATAAAGGGGATAAAGGATTGATGACTAACAGGAAGCAAAGAGTAAGGATAAATGGATCTTTCTCAGTTTGGCAGGTTATTATGACTGTGCCATATGGATGTGTGCTGGGCCATCGCCTGTTCACAATCCACAAGGATGTCAAATAAAAGGATAAATATGTAGTAACAATATTTGCCAATTACCCCAAACCGCTGAGAAACCAAGTTGTCAAAAGGAGGTTTGACAGTCTGCAAAGTTATGATTGGGCAAAAATTGGCAGATGGAGAATAATGTGGGAAAAGGTAAACTTGTTCACTTTGACAGGAAAAATGGAAAACACGTGTACAATTTAAATGGAAAGAGATTGCACAATGTGGTGGTGCAGAGGGATTTAGGTCTTTTAATACCTGAATTACAAAAGTAGGGGTGTGTGGCCTTGGTGAGACCACATCTAGAGCACTGTGTACATTTTTGGTCTCCTTATTTGAAAAAGGACAGAACTCGTTTTGAAACAGTTCAGAGATAATTCAGTCATTTCTCTTCTAAGATGAAAACTTTATCTTATGAAGAAAGGTTTATCCATTGGAGTTTAGATGGCATTGCTCTGCATCACAAACCAGCCATCCAATTAGACAGATAAGCTGTCTCCCTTTTAAGACAGAGATAATGATTTTTTTCTGAGGGACTTAAATCTGTGGAATTCTCTTCCTCAGAAACAGTGGAAGCAGCTAATTGAATTTATCCAAGGCTGAGTTTTGATAGACAAGGGAGTCAAGGGCTATGGGTTGGTGAGGGAGGGGCAGGGCTGTTGGGGAAAACAGGAAAGTAAAATTCAAACCATTATAAGATCAACCGTGATATTATTAATTTTTCAAATCAGGCTTATAGGCTCATATCAGCACCTCTCAACCTCACACTATTTGGCACCTTGGAAAAACCAGAAGAGTCATGGGAATCACATCACCTCCAAATTCTCTTAAGAGCAATATTATATCCTCAAGCATTGACATGTACTGTCATTCCCTCATTACTGCTGGGTCAAAATCCTTGAATTCCTTGCATGACTTGCAGGGACTTACATCCACTGCAAGAGTTAAGTTCACTTGCATAGGCATCACATTAGTCAAAAAATAGGAACTCTGGCAGGGCGGTTGCTTTTGAAGTTGTAGCAGCATTAATAATTGTGCCCCCACCACTTGTGGCACTCCTGTAGTTACAGATACATGCCTGAAAATGTCCTTGTTATCCCAAGACTGTCTTCTACCAGTTAGCCAATACTCTATCCATGCTAATATACTATCTCCAACACCATTGGTTCTTATTAAGTAGCCTTTCGTGTACATTATTAAACATCATCTGAACATCCAAAAATATTTTCTGATGAAGGGTCTAGGCCCGAAACTTCAGCCTTTCTGCTCCTATGATGCTGCTTGGCCTGCTGTGTTCATCCAGCCCTGCACCTTGTTGTCTTACATCTATCGCTTCCCATTCATCTATCCTGCTTGTTACTTCCTCAAAGAATTCTAATAAGTTTTTTCCCGTATTTAGGTCAGGTGGTGTTTGACTTTCCAAATGTTTGGTTGCTGTCGGTGAGATCTTGAAGTGAGTTTGTACTTTTTTTTTCAGTTCTTTAGGTTTTGAGACTTAAAGTCATTTGAAGGTTCTGCTGTTGTGGATGCACAAAAAACACTTTGCCTGCTTCTTACTATTGTATGTTGTAGATACGGTGCCAGTCAAACCAGCTGCTTTGTCCTGGATGACGTGAAGATTCTTGAGTGTGGTTCGAGCTGCAGTTATTCAGGCAAGTGGGGAGTATTCCATCACACTCTTGACTTGTGCCTTGTAGATGGTAATCTGACTTTGTGCAGTGAGGAGGTGAGTTACTTTTTGCATAATTCCCATCCTTTGAATTGCTGTGGCAGGCATTGTACTTATATAGCTAGTCTAATTCAGTTTCTGTTCATTGGCATACCCAGGATGTTGATAGTGGAGGATTCACTGGTGGTAATGCTGGTGAATGTCATTAGGGGATGGTTGGAAACTCGCTTGTCGGGGTTGGTCACTGCCAAGTGCTTGTGTGTTGTGAATGTCACCTGCCAATTGTCAGCTGTTATATGCTGCTACAACTTCAAAAGCAACCGCCCTGCCAGAGTTCCTACTTTTCGACTAATGTGATGCCTATGCAAGTGCACTTAACTCTTGCAGTGTATGTAAGTCCCTGCAAGTCATTAATGCTTTAGATGAGGAGAGTGAATGTACTAGAGCTAAGTTTATGGATGATGCAAAAATATGTGGCAAGGCAAATGGTGAGGTTGAAAGAAAGAGTCTGCAGAGAGATAGAAACAGTTTAAAACAAGTGGGCAAAAACTTGGCAAATGAAATTCAATCTAGAAACAAGAGTAGCCCACTCAGCCCTTCAAGTCTGCCCTGCCATTCAATTAAAACAGAAGTGGGGAAATGAGAGGTTATACACTTTAGCAGGAAGCATAGAGATGCTGAACATTACTTAAATGAAGAAAGACTGCAGAGAGCTACAGCATAGAGGGATTGGGAGGTTCTCATGCACGAATCACAAAAAGCTAGCATCCAAATACGTTGGGTGACAGTGAAGACAAATAGAGTTTAAAGGGAATGGAGTATAAAAATAGGTAGGTTTTGCTAAATGTATCCAAGGCCACAACTCGAATACTTTGAACAGTTTTGTTCAGGTCATTTAAGCAAAGATATACTCTCACTGGAGGAAGTCCTGAGAAGGTTCGTTATGTTGATCTGGGTATGGAGGCACTGTAATTGAGAAGAAATTGAGTAGGTTGGGCATGTACTCATTGGAGTTTAGAAGAATGAGAGCTGTCTTTATTGAAACATACGTAATTCTTAGGGGACTTGGCAGGATAAGGAAGTTGTTCCCCTTTTGAGAGAGTCTAGGACCAGAAGGTGTAATTCCAGAATAAGGAATCATCAATTTAAGACAGAGATGAGGAGGAATTTGTTCTTTCAGATGTTAATGAATCTGTGGAATTCTTTCCCACAAGGACAGCGGAGCCTGGGTCTTTAGCTACATCCAGGGTTGAGATGGACAGATTTTAAACTGTAAGGAAATGAAGGGGAAAAGGCTGGAGAGTGGAGTTGAGGATTATCAGATCAGCCATGATCTCACTGAATGGCAGAACAGACCTGATTGACTGAATGGTCTACTTCTACAATTTTCTTTGGTCTTATGGCTTAAACCATTTATCCATGTTAGACATATTCAGGAACTAACAGTAGGAGATTAGGCAAAGATGGGATTGATAATCATTAGTACCTTTTGTACATCCATGCGCCTCAAGCTACCTTGAAACCATCGGTCTTTCCAAAAATTGATACAGGCAGGAACCAATGACAAATAATATTATAAATGAGATGAAACAAAGAGAGGCAAATTTACAGTTAGAGGAATGTTTTGGCCATTGTTTGTAACTGTTCAGAATTCCTTGAGTTCTCTAACTCCACACTTATTAATAGTATTACTCATCATAGTGCATTTTTCCACCACATATATCACTTATTGGAACATTCTTAATTCTAATCCTTTTTGCCATAATTCCATATTCTTATTTTTATTCTATTAATGCTTGAACTGCAAAACTAATTTTTTGTTTGGCATGCCTAAAAGACTGCCAAATTTCTACTATCACATCAAGAGAAATGGCTTTTATCAGTTGATAATACATAACAGTACTTCAACAAATGGACAGAGTAGCTTAGTTGTTGTGAGGCTTGAAAGAGAAGGCTGAAAGCAGGTGATTCAGCTGATACCTGCATGCAGGCTCCAAACCAAAATGCAACTGCTTACAGGCTTCGAATAAATCTCAAGCCATCTATTTCTTTTTATACAACCTGTACAGACTGCATATGTTTTCATTGTGACAGCCATTAACTTATTTGATCGCATGACTTACAATAGCTGAGGATTACCATCATTAACCCAGTGTGCTATTCTGTTTGTCTACCTCTGATGTGACACAGAATGTGACAACTACCTCAGGAAACAACAGGAGATGGAAAAGGAACTTAAAGAACAAAAGAAAAAGTGGCCAGAAATAATGGATTATACTGCAAAAACCAAAACAGCCTTGTTGAGGGATAGAATGTTTTAAAAAATGAGAAATTAAATGTGAATGTCATATTATTCAAAAAGAATTAGGAATTAAATTGTTTCACACATATCTACATATTTAGAATGCAGCATCACTCATCACTGCACTCCAGTTAGTGTCCTAGATATCACCTCCAGGACTTGAATTGGATACAATGATAATATTAAACTCTAGGGAAAACACAAGATGTAATAGTAACTATATACTAGTTACTATATATTCTCAAAGTGTATTTTTTTGTTCCTGAAAATATAATTTTTAAAAAATCAATCCATTCTGAATACCCCCTTTACTTAATGGTTCCTTCTGATTCAATTTTTTAATTTTAAAGGTCTATACACTAGATTGTCTTCAAAACTATTCACTGACACTCTCTTGTGCACTCACCCAAATGGAAATGCTTCTTCCCAAATGTGAAGGTCAGAAATAAGATATGTTCACAAGACCGGGAAAGAAAAAATTTAAATGTTGCTGCGGAGAGTGGAAATTATTGAAATGATCTGAAAGTATTGAAATATTTCTCAAGAAGAATTTACAAGTGAAAACAAGTTTTTAAAAAAAAATGTCTTATATACATAAAACGCCAAGGATGCCACATTTTTTAAAAATAGACAATTACAGACAGCTTACACATTTTAGATCAGGCCTGCAGAAAATAACAGAGACGATTCCAGGACTTGGGACCTGAACACGACTTCATCAGAGCAAAAGGAACACAACTGATGTTCAAAAAAATGCCTGAAAAATGCATAGCCGTCTGGTGAGAACTGGGAGTGAACACGTTTGTCACTCATTTGGCATCTAAGGCCTTTGGATTGCATTTTCATTCAAGCCTGTAAATGGACACACATACTACCAGCAGAAGAATAATTAAATATGTAAGTCAAGATTCTTACAAGGAAAAACAGATGAATAAAAGTCTAATGTAAATCTTGCAGGCTTGTGCAAACCGAATCTCACTATAAACAGGATAAGGAAAAGTCAATGTGAGAAATGACCAATTTCCTACCACCTTCCAACAATTTGACAGAATCAGCAAGAAATCAGAAAGAAACTCAGACTGATATCAGTCTCTACAGATTTCAAATGCAGACATCAAGGTTGAATATATAATATATTACTCAGTACCGAATACATGCCCTTTTTATCTTCCCCTAGGTGATTTGGCATTTTTCTCCATTTCAACAATAAAACAAAGTTGGAGATTAATTGCTAAATGAGTTAGTTGTCAATTACCTTTTTTTGTTCACAAAAATTGTTTCGTTTTCAAATTTTACATATTTTAGATAATAATACTCACTTCAAAACTATTATTGCACAATTACAGTAATCAAGGAGATTCCCTCTTCTGCATAACGAATTGGTATAAGAGAAAGTATCATCAAATTAGAAAGAAAAAAAAGTATTATTTACTTGGACAAAGAAGAAATATTCCAAAAGGAAAGAAAAAGAATATCAAATTATCAATTACAAATTTGGCAAATGCATTCTATTCTTAATCAAGATTGATAAATCAATGATGAAGCTAGTTGTTATATTAAGCTATATTTTTCCTTTTTATTTTATTTTAACATGAATTGTTGTTTAACGGAGATGATGCTTGGTATTAATTCATTTATGTACCAACCCAATTAGCTGGAAATATTCAATTACTTATGTTTAAACATAAAGCTCACTGATTAATAACAAATAAGTTAACAAAAAAAGCTAATCTTGAAAAAGTGGAAAAGGCCCCATCATTAGAGTGGCATAACATTGCTTTCATAACATCTCTTTTCTTAATGCTCAGTTCGGCTCTGAAGCCTGCAAAAGGTCACACACCATCTAGCATACATTCAGCCACAATTGTCATGATATGTAGTAAATTACAATGCAAAATATTTGAATTGGTAAGATCAAATGTATTTAAAAGTCGTAATAAGAGGGATTTGAGTTATGTGCAAACACTGGAGAAGCTAGGGTTATTCTCCTTAGAACAGAGAAGGTTAAGAGGAGATTTGGTAGAGATGTTCAAAATCATGAAGAATTTTGGTAGAATAAATGAGGAGAAACTGTTTCCAGTAGCAACTCAGTAACTAAAGGACTACTGGCCAAAAGAACTAAAAGTGACATGAAGAAACTTTACTTAATTTGTTGTTACACACTGCCTGCCAGGCTATTGGGAGGAGGTTCAATTGTAACTTTCAAAGGAAATGTGATAAATACTTGAAGGGAAAACATAACAGGGCTATGCAAAACCAGTTGCAGAGTGGGACTACCTTAATCACTATTTTAAAGACCGAGCAAAGGCTTGATGGGCTGAATAGCCTCTTAAACTGGGTTCTATTATGAACTAATACAACTACAGGTAAGAGTGCAACCTTCAACATTTATCATATTTTTGGAGAATGTTTCTTCAAACAAAAGCGGAAACAGATTGTGTATCAGTACTGAATCTTGAATGGAGTTCATCTTGCAATTTAACAAATTGCAAAATGATCCAGGTTATGAAGAGATTAGAAATGCTACAGTTTTCACTTATTTCATGTTATAACTGAGTTTAATATCTTCACTGAATACTTTGCAGTTATTGACAGTACAACTCAGCACTAGATCTCCACTATAAAATTGCTCAGCTAGGCAGGATCTTAAAATAACTAGGCTCCTTACAATTGTAAATCACATTTACAACATGGCAGGGGAGTCGTTACTCTAAGCATCTAATGAATAAAAGCCATTAGTCTGTAACCATTTCACTGGATGGTCTCAGCTAAAAGAAAGCAACAAAATGATTGAAAATAACAAGAGCCTAAACAAGGGACATGCCTGTCAGAATATTTTCTGACATTTTTATTATTTTACACTCTAAACTGTAGGTACAAAATAATCAAAGACAATTCATATGTAACTATTGCCAAGCAGGGAAAATACAGTGAGCAGAGACCTACTGCTAATATAGATCTACTGTTAACATTATTCAACAGGAATTAATCCAGGTGAAGTAAAATGCTGTTTACAATCTGAATGCATATTAAGCTGATGCATACCATGGTTGTCAGGAATGTTTTCAGATCAAAAGTTAATAAGCTCAGATCTTCAACATTGATGGCTTAAGTGAGCAAAAACAATTAGTTTGCAGTGAAATATGCATTCCCTATTAAACTCTGTCTTTGCAAATGTATGGCAGCAGCAGATGCAAGAGTCCAGAATGTAAAGCAGTGACAATTCAGATCAGGCAACAGGAACAGCTGCCAGAGCAGAACTTGAGGTTTGTTGGGGGAAGTAATTGAAAGAATGGGGACCTAAGGTCCCAGACCAGCAGCAGCAAGAGGTGCAGAGGTCAGAGATGGGAAGGCCAAAGAAGCAGGGAAAGCAAGAGCATTGGACTCCCTGATTCTAGTCAAAGAGGAAAAGTGCAAGACAGGGAGGTAAAGAGTTGAGCAGCACAAAGTTTAAAAAGCAGGGAAAGTGGAAGAATAACTCCACAGAGGAAATAACTCTACAGAGGCCAGCATCCCATTACCAAGACACCTTTTCGAAACACATGAACAGTCCTTAACCAAAGTACAGCCTCACACAGAAGCACTAGAGTATCAGTACCTCTGACACTCACCCCTTTTATATGAAGAGATTTGCAAGGAATTTACCGGAACTGAAGGGTTTGAGTTGTAAGGAGAGGCTAGATAGGCTGGGACTTTTTTCACTGGAGCACAGGAGGCTGAGGGGTGACCTTTTAGAGGTTTCTAGAGTCACGAGGAGCACAGATAAGGTGAATAGCAAAGGTATTTTCCCTAGGATAGGGGAGTTCAAATCCAGAAGACATTATTTTAAGGTGAGAGGAGAAAGATTTAAAAGGGACCTGAGGGACAACTTTTTCACACAAAGGGTGGTTTGTGTGTGGAATAACTGACAATGGAAGTGGTAGACGCAGGTACAGTTACAACATTTCAAGGACATTTGGACAGGTACATGAATAGCAAAGGCTTAGAGGGATATGGGCCAAATACAGACAAATGGGACCAATTTAGTTTGGGAAAATTGGTCAGCATGGAGAAGTTGGACCGAAGAGTCTGGTTTCGTGCTGTATGACTCTGACTGTTTGTCAGCCAGGGTTCCCTGATTGGACCAAGTTAACAGTCCTAATCAGGGAACTCATATTCTTTGAGATCCAGCTGGCTGACCTGGTTACAATCACTGCATCCCTCCCCCTTTGAGTGCAAGGACAAAGGCCAGTTCTTTTTCTTGGAAGGCCCTTTGGGACGTTTTAGAGCTTGTCAGGTTCCTCCAACTCCAATACAAGGTTTGTAATGCATAGGAGTTAACCTCTATGCCAGGAGCACCTCAGTAGCATTTCACTCACTTCTTCCAGCAGCAAAGGGGTCGTGGCGGCTACTTCCAACTTGAGTATCTCTGATTCAGATGACTCGACAACATTTGACCAATAAGGTAAATCTAGAGGTTCCAGCAGCATTTCCAACAGTTCCAAGGTGCAGGGTACCTGGTGCTTCTGAACTGTTTGGGAATTTGCGGTTTTCATTCGGTTCACATGCGTATTCAGAACAGTTGCACCTACCTGCACGTTATATGTAACTGGTCCCAAACTTGCATTGAACACACACATACACCTCCCCCCACCCCCCACAAATTTTTGGTAAGATCAGACTTACCCTGTTACAGAGTCTTTTCACCATGAGCAATTCTGCCGGTGCTATCCCTGTAGTTGCATGTGGGTGGTCTTACAATCAAACAAGAACCGCAACAGCATGGTATCTAGCGAGGCTGTAGGCTGTTTCCTCAGTCCCACCTTTAAAGTTTGGACCACTCTTTCAGACAAGCCATTGGATGATGGGTGGTATGGAGCTATCGTATTTTGTCGAATCCCATTGGACTTTAAGGAATGGCCAAATTCCCTGCTGGTAAATGATGGCTCGTTATCTATGACCAACACTTCTCGGATTCTCTGTATCACCAAAGCTACGCACGGTTTTTCTACTTCCGTCCCAAAGTTTGACGAACACACATCCAACCTCTTTGAGTGAGCATCCCAATGACTAAGAGCATTGAACCCATGAAAGGACCAGGATAGTTGAAATGCGAACGTGTCCAAGGTTTACTCAGCCATTCCCATGGATGTGGGGGAGCTGCTGATATTAATTTTGTCCTTGTTGACACTCAGGGCACTGCATCATCAATGCAGATATTTCTGCATCCAAGCCCGGCCACCAGACATAACATCGCGCCAACATCTTCATTTCGTAGACCCCTGAAGAGCCTGGAGGAGTTCAGCCAGTGTTTGACGGTGACCTTTGCTCAGGACCTCTTGCACCCAATAACAAAATTCCATCCTGAACAACAAGCTGGTCTCTCTTGGTCCAAAAAGATTTCAATTCTAGTTACGACAGCCTTTGGTTTCCACCATCAAAACCAGTTGTTTTAATTTGGAAAGGACTGGATCTTTCTGTGTCCAAAGTCTCATGTTGTTAGCTAAGACTGGGAGCATATCCAGAACATAAAATATCATTACAGACTCTTTCACTGGGGGTACCACTGGTGGTGTATCTGTGAATGGGAGGCAGCTCAATGTATCGGCATTCACTACTTGGTCTCCCAGACAGTGTTCTAACTAATAATTATAAGCAGTTAGTGTTACAGACCACCACGGAATGTGGTCCAAAGCTCTGGGCGGCACTGCTTTGTCCTCTTTAAGCAGACCCAGTTGGGTTTTGTGGTCCATGATTATCACAAATTTTCACCAATCCTTCTTTTTCTATCTGTGAGTGTTTACACTCCGCATTAGCTAAAGTCCTGGATGCATTAGCTATTGGGCATTCCTCTCCATTGGGACACTGAGCTAATACCACGCTGATGCCGTACGGGGAGGAATAGCACATCAATAACAGATCTTTCCTAGGATCACAGTGTCCCAACACCTTACTGGATGATAGCTGCTTTTTTTACTTCTTTAAAAACCATGACTTATCTATGAGACCACTTCCAAGGCTGACCCTTGTTTAGGAGTTGATTCCAGATTATGTATGGTTATGTATGAACATTCCATAATAATTTATCATTCCAAGAAATTACACTCACTTTATCTTCCATCCCATTTTGTCAATTCTGTAGCCCTAGTAGGTCATTTGAGGGGCCTGGAACATGCAGTTTTGGCTTCTTAGGAGTACACCTGCCGTGGAAAAGCACCTTAGGACTATATACAAGTTCTCCAAGTGTTCCTTATTAGTTTTCACTGTCATCAGGATGTCATCTAGGTAAATAGCGACCCGAGGTTAAACTTACAAAATGTTCTCCATCGTCTACTGAAAAATTGAACAGGCTGATGATACCCCAAATGGAAGTCTTGTATATTGGTACAAACCATTATTGTTATTAATTATTGCATACTTCTGGGAATCCTAGCCTAAACGCAAATGCATGTATGCATGGTTCATGTCCAGCTTTGTGAAGGACAGTCCCCTGCTAGCTTTGCATATAAATCCTCTGTCCAAGGGACTGGGTATTTATCCAGCTGCAAAACACAGTTTATGATTTGTTTATAATCTCCACAAAGGCAAACTGACCCATCCGGCTTCAAAGTCAGCATGACCAATGCTGATCATTCCGCAAATTGGACTTTTCCCTCACTTTTCAGCCTTCGGACTTCTGCCTCTACAAATGGGACAGGACAGGCCTTGCAGAATCGGGAATGGCTTCCTGGTCAACATACAAAGTGGCCTTGGCTCCTCTGATAGATCCAAGACCTTCCTGAAAGAATCCTGGGTATTTAATTAGCACTTCATTCAGGCAGACATTTTCTAATTGAAAAGTGTTAAGCTAATCTAGGTGAATCTCTTGCACCAACTTCACCCCATTAAGCTGGAGTCTTTTATTACAATTACTGGTAACTGAATCACCTGCTTTTCATAACAAACTGGAACTGAAGTCGTACCCCTAATCTGTAAATATTCCTCGGTACAGGTTTTCAGCCTAGCTCAGGTCTTGTGCAAACTTTAAGGTTGGAGTCTAGGGCGAATTTTATTAAAAACTGGTTTTGCGATCACTGATATGGCAGGATGACCATTCAGAGTCACACAGCACTGAAACAGACCCTTCGGTCCAACTGGTCCATGCCTCACATAATCGCAAACTAAACTAGTCTCACCTGCCTGCTCCTCGCCCATATCCTCTTAATTTGGATGTTGCTAAGCAATTTAAATGTCCCAAATCAGATGTAGGTATATTTTCCAGGGTGTGATATCCTCCTGGATACCGGCCTACGGGTTATCTTACTCAATTCAGATTTAGTAGGACTCTTTTGCTGTCTTGAGTCCGCATGCCGACAACAACTACAATGGCTCGCCAGCCAGGATCCTGAAGAAAATTTTAACCGTTTGGCCAAAGCTTGGCTTTGTCACAGGGTTTTGCTGTGGGCCTACCCAGAGTTCCTTTGATCAGGATATGTCCGGTGTGAGGTTATGCAATTGCCTGCACTCAAGTGGTGTTCCCCAAGCTCAGTCTAGCGAGGGTGTCCACTTCCATCAGAATATCCTGCAATACGTGTGCTCCACTTGCTGCATTTTCCAATAATAAAGCTAGTTGCAGTACCTGTTTGAAGTGCAGTTGGGCTTCAGATAGCAAGGGTTTTTGTATAGTTGCATCATTAATCTCACAGACAGGATGATCACTCAGCATCTCATTAAGGGTTAAACCAAAATCACATGCCTTTGCCAGTCATCTTAAACAAGTCAAAAATCCCAATGCAGATTCCCCTGGTTCATGAATTGCCATGTAAAAGCAAAAGCATTTCAGATTAGAGGCAGCGTGGGGTCGTAATATTCCTTAACTATGTCAATCCATTCTTGAAAAGTTCGTGTCTGGTGCCTCAGGGAAAGGCAGGCTCCTAATGACAGAAAAATCTGCAGCTCCACAGGCTATCTGAAGAATTACTCATTGTCTTTCATCTGCTACAAAGTTGTTTACCTGGAAGTATTGCATTTTTTCCACATTTTAGGCATGGTTCTCAACTGCAGGATCGAAGGAGTCAAGATTCCCAAACAAAGGCATGATGTAAGAAGATGACTCAACTCAAAGATGACTGTTGCGATCATGCTTTACTGACATTGCCACTGAAATAACTCCAGAGGCTGATATCCCATTCGAGTCACCCTTTATTTACACATGAACAGTCCTTGACTAGTATAATCTCTCATATAGAGTCAGGCACTAGAGTGTCAGTCTCTCAGAAATTCACCCTTCTTATGTCAGCCATGGCTCCCTGATTGGACAGCCCCAATCAGGGGACTCGTATTCTATGAGGTCCAGCTTGTTGACCTTGTTGCAATCACTACAGTTGGAGGTCAAAAGGTGCAGGGATTATGGAAGCAGAGATGAAAGGTCTAAAGGAGCAGGGACAGTGGGAACAGAGAGATTGGAAGAGTCTGAGGGGGTGATTCTGAATCAGCAGTTATGCGACAAGAAAAAGAAAACATTTTAAGAAGTGATATCACAGAAATGTGGACGGGTGATATATTCATCAAATCAGAAAATCTTTCGGTCCCAAGCTCTTAGCTAGGGCAAATGTATAAACTCAGAGCTGCAGCTTTCATTTTGTTGAATCACAGAGCCTGGAGGTAAGGAGTTCAAGGGTAAAGTTGCAGAATAGCCAGATCCTCGAGGGGGCGTAAGTGTCAGAAGAGTAAGGTCAAAGTCAGTGCAGAACCTGAGCAAATTCAGCTCAGTGTAGAGATTAAGTATTGAGTTAAGGATCTAAAGTAAGAAACATGAATGATTAAACAGGGTTGTAAACCTCCGGTTTGTTTTTAAAGCCTTAATTTTTATTTCATACAATTTTAGTGAAAAGTCTAACACAGGCATGGCAGGGCATCTCAGTACCATTCCATGCACTTTATGTTCCACGTGGAATGATGGTTCCCCTGGGGAGCACAGCCAGAGCCAAGACTGTGGCACCACTGCTGGCTCAGCTGTGCCAGGGGAGCAAGAGAAAAATCAGATAAGCCATAGTCTTAGAATATTCTACAGTTAGGGAAGCAGACAAGCTTTTCAATGGCCGTAAAAAACATTCCAGTACGGTGTGTTGCCTCCCCAGTGCCAGAGTCAAGGATAAGGCCGTACTGAGGGTTGTTAGTGAACAACCAGAGGCCATGGTCCACATCAATGTTAATGACAAAGGCAGAAACAGGATTGAGGTCTTCTAGGCAAATATTTAGGAGATAGGAAAGAAACTCGTAAGAAGCACTTCAAAAGTTATTAATCTCCAGATTAATCCTGATGCCTCAACTCAAGAGCATATTGCAAATGAATGTCTTGGTGGAGAGACTGTGCAGGAAGGAGGGCTTCAGATTTCTAGAGTATTGTTGCAAGTTCTAGGAGAGATGGATAAGTTTATATCTTATTTATTTCCATTTGTGCTGATAACAATCACAGAGGCATAATCACAAAGTGAGAGCAACTGGGGCTGAAATATTGCAAGGCTTTGACATTTCAGAAAAATAGTAAGAAAGGAAGTAGACATGGGATAATTCTGTTAATAAAGGATGAGATCAGTACACTGGTAAAAAATGATCTTGGTCAGAGGTTCAAGAATCAGTTAATCAGTTTCAGTTGAAATAAGAAATAGCAAAGGAAAGAAACTATTGTCGGGAATATCTTGCTGGTCCCTCACAGTAGGTGCTCTCTAGGACAGAGTATAAATCAAGAAATAATGGGTGCTTGTAAAACTGAGACTGTAGTAATTGTGGGAGATTCTAATCTTCATATAGACTAGGCAAATGAATTTAGCAAAGATAGCTGGAAAGATGAGTGCATATGGTATATTTCAGGTCAACTTCTGAGAACAATGCATTCTGAAACCAACCAAGGATTAATTAATGCCAACACAATTAATTTTACATTCAGTTTGAGGTGGGGAATGTGGGTCTGAAACTGGAGTCTTAACTTAAAAGGCAATTAGAAGGTAGCGTTAACTAAAATACAGGTTAAAATGGAAAATAACGAAGAAACAGTGGCAGACATTTAAGCATGTGTTTTGTAATTTTCAAAAAAAAAATGTATTTCATGATCAAGAAAGAAAGACTATGAGAAGAATGCAACATTTGTAGCTAACCAAAGTGATAAAGAATACAATCAAACTGAGAGAAATGATGTACAGTTTTGCAAAACTTAATGGCAGTCATAGAATAATGGAGATCCACATAACAGAAAAAGCCTCTTCGGCCCATTGCGTCCACACCAGTCAAAACAAACACCTAACTGTTCTAATTTCATTATCTAACGCTTGGCCTATAGTCTTCTATGCTTTGGCATTGCAAGTGTACATCTTAAGTTCTGCAGTGTGATTCAATGTGCTGTATTGCCCTGAGGTTAGAAGGTTAAGATGTGAACCAATCGAGGTGCTTAAAATGGCAAAAATGTTTCCAAAACTACTTCATCTGATGGAGAAGCCAAAAAAATGGGATACAACCTTAAAATGGTGTTTTGTCATTTCGGAGTGAGATGAGGGAGCACTTTTTCACACAAAGAACACTCTTCCACCCACAAATTATAAACACTGAGGAAACATTACAATACTCCAGGCTTAAATCAGTAGATTTTTTTATTGGATAAGAAGTTTGATGAATATTGAGCAAAGATGGAGTGATGGAGTTCAAGAGAAGAACAATCCTCATCTGAGTGAATAATAGAAAGTAGTTAAGGGGCTGAATGTCTGTCTTCTGTTCCATTCCTCTGAAATGCAAAAACTGAATTTTACAACTTCTATTTCTCTAAAATAATCTTTAGATTTTCTGAGAGCACAAACTTTAAAAGCCTCTTTGGCCAAAGCTACAGGACGCAGTGTCATTTCAGCATGGGTGTTTTTATAAGCCCACAGACCCTAACCATAGCCCAGCCTACGTGCAGTGGTGGAGAAAGTGATCCTGTTTCAATCAGGTACAGACCCGCCTACATCTGTTTGCTGGAATATTATCCTGTGCACATTCAGGTTATCGGGGGATTCATCATCAGTCGACTGAAAATGTTAGACATATTGGGTCTGGCAGTGGCTAAAGAATCTTTTCAGAGTTAAACTAAGAAAGTCTCCTTCAGGCCATCATCGTTTACTTTTTGTCTGCAAACGTCAATGTTATTTTTTGCTTTCTCCATGTGAAAATAAATCTCTGCAGCCCTGAAGATTAGGAAAAAAATTGAAACCAACTAAGGGTGATGAAAATTATAATAAAGAAGAAATTGGAATATGGAATGTGAAACTGGCATGGTGGCTCAGTGGTTACCAGCATGGTGGCTCAGTAGTTAGCACTGTTGCCTTACAGCGCCAGCAACCCGGGTTCGATTCCAGTCTTTGCGGAGTTTGCACATTCTCCCAGTGTCTGTGTGGGTTTCCTCCGGGTGCTCCGGTTTCCTCCCACAGTCCAAAGATGTGCAGGGTTGGTGGATTGGCCATGCTAAATTGCCCATAGTGCCCAGGGATGTTTAGGTTAGGTGGGTTAGACATGGGGAATGGGTCTGAGTGCAATGCTCTTCGGAGGGACGGTGTGGACTTGTTGGGCCAAATGGCCTGTTTCCACACTGTAGGGATTCTATGATCTGTGAAAGAAAACTAGCAAGAAGTTTAAAGCAAACAGCAAAAAGCTTTCACAGCATATCCAAAAAGAATAGCTAAATTGAGCAAATAATTAGGAAGATAAATTGAGTATCAGCCTTTATTGCAAAGAAGATGGAGTATAAAAGTATGTTTTGCTACAACTATACAGGATATTGTTAATTTAATCATCTTACTTAAGAAGGAATATACTTGCATTGCAAACTGTTCAGAGAAGGTTTACCTGACTGATTTCTATTTCCTGCATTCTTATGGCTGACCTTCTAAATTAATACTTTACGTCTGTCTTTAATATGTGGGAAGGTACTGCGAGAGTCATAGTGAAAGAGGAGGTAGCTAAGATGTTGGATGGGCTAAAATGTGATAAATAAATGGAGGTATAAATGCTAGCTGCACTTTGAAGTTAATAAGTCACTAAAACTGGATGAAATACATCCTGGAGTGCTCAGGATAACAGAGAAAATTGTACAGGAACCAGCCTAGCCACCAAATGCTCTCACAAAAACAATGAAACAATTCCCCCATAGTGGTAAAGAACATGGGATAAATAACCAGTAGTCAGAACGAGTGATATACAGGCTAGCCCTCATAGAAGAAAACATTAAATGTTACTGTGCCCTTAAAGGTTTATCTACTCCAGCCTTCTAAAGCATAAGGAGGCCCTATGCTAAGGCATATCTGCATTCATCTCCTATTCATAATAAATTACACCACTCTCCCAAAACTAGAGCCAAAAACAACCTCTGTCTCTCTCTATTTCTCTTCCTCTTTTTACCCCCTCCTCCCTTCATGTCTCATTCCCACACATTCAAGTTTCCCAACAGAATTGGCCCTGGCTCTGCCTTCTAGAAACTTTCTTTTAAGTAGTTAAAGTCACATTTAACACCCAAGGCACTACATAACCGTTATTCTTCTATTTCGCACTGTTATCTGAGAAACATATGAACTCGATGAAATTATAGTAAAATCAACGAATTTTTTTCTTTTGCTTTTGCTTTCTACTTAATCATCAGAATACTTCTCTAAAGCCTTTTGCCAACATATTTAAGGATTAGACAAAAATTAAAATGATTTCAACTCTAACAGCGATCATTAGAGGCCAAGCTTTCACCTACCTGAAGGTTATGACTAATTTCAGGCAACGTGCAATATGCTAAATTTAATACAGTATCAAGCATAGTATTCTACTTAACATTTTGCTTTTAAAAGCAATTATCTCCATGATCTTTCATCTCTTCTTTCTCATCTTTCCATTTCACCTCGATTATGGAAATCATTTACGATTACCCAAGTGTAATACCTTTGCTCATCCGCATTCAAATCACTGTCCTCTCCAAATCTAGCTTAAGTTACTCCCATTACTGTTTTTCATGTTTTGTTCAAGCAGCTTACCTCCCATCTGTTCAAATGCAGACCATGCTTCCTGTTTAAAGTTCCTTCCACCCAAGGAAGCCTCTCAATTAGGTGCGTAGAAAGTCTACCTTACTCATAACATTCACTATGTAAATCAAATGTAAATTCAGACTTACACAGCTACTAGTCACCATCCTGAGCTGTGAGCTCCAAAGGACATATAACATAGCATTATATTACATTGTCAGTCCAAACAAAAGGATTTTTTCTCTTTAAAACGCCTCCATTTTGTACTAAATAGACAGCTATTACAGTGTGCTTCTATGCTGAACCATTAGCATTCATTTCCCCCTGTTCAATCATGGTGTATCAGCAATAATTTATTCAAGTCTTCATCACCATCAATAATTTGACCGTTGACATAATTTTGACAGTCATTCATTTTTGGTAGAGAGAATTTTCCCTTAGAACTCCACTCAATGAAAACCTTAACCCTACTCCTAACCTCTTCCCAAACAAGACAGCAATGATTGTAGGTTTACACACATCCTGTTGCAAGCAATCAGCCTGTAGAGTTAACAGAATTGCACTTTCATTTCCCATACTGTCCAAATCAGTGCAATGAGCCAACTGCAACTTACAGCCCATGCTCTTTAAAGCCAACTGCTAAAATAGAAAGGCTAACTACATAATTGAGTAAATATTAGCACACTGAAAATGTACTGGGCATACACATTTTTGATATTTTAACAAAGCTAAAAAATGTACAGGGACATAATCAACACACACGCACACTGAAAGGCCAAATAATAACTAATTCTATACAGGTTAGAAAAAGATTCCTTCATAAAAAAGGATTTCAGAAACTTGAATCACAGACACCACTTTGCCAGGACAGTTGCTGTAGACCATGTGAAGTGATGAAAATGATGCTCTATACCTACTTTACGACAGTATGAAGACAGAAAAAAATGCTTGTTCAAAAAGACCTACTTTAAAAGCAACTAGCATCTAAATAGAGATGTTTTCCCTTCCACTGAGAACAAAAAAAAAGTTCTCTGCCATTTCCTGGTTCCCCATTATTATTTCCAAGGTCTTATTCTCTAAAATGCCTATGTTCACATTGGCCTCCGTCTTCATATTTATATATATAAAACAACGATGCCTGATGGTAGAGATCATGGCTTTGGAAAGTGTTGTCGAAGGAGCCTTGGTGAATTACTGCAGTGCATCCTGTAGCCGGTACACAACTCTGACAGTGAGTCAGTGATGAGGGAGTGTATGTTGAAGGTGATCGTTGAGGTGCCAACCTAGCAGGCTTTTACATCTTTTCCATTTCATGTACCTAAGCATCTTTTACAGTCTACTTTTATGTTGCTTGTGAGCTTCTATTTTCTCTTTTCCCCTTTATCAGTTTTTTTTTGTCATCCTTCATGAGTTCTAAATTGCTCCTAATCCTTTCGCTTACCATTTTTTTTCTTCCAAGTCCTTTCCTTTGGTCTGATGCAAGCTTCAAGTTGTTTTGTTTGCTGCAGCCGATACAGCCGATTCATTTTTATTGCTGTGTATTTGTGTCTTAGAGGAATGCATATTTATTGTAGACCATGTAATACTTCTTCAAATTATTGCCTACTTTCAAAACAAAACGGGCAGCATGTTGGCTCAGTGGTTAGTACTGCTCCCTCACAGCGCCAGAAACCTGGATGTGATTGTAGCCTTGGGCAACTGTCTGTGTAGACAGTGCACATACTCCCAGTGTCTGCATGGGTTTCCTTTGGGTGCTCTTGTTTCCTCCCACGTACAAAATGTGCCGGTTAGGTAGATTGGCCATGCTGAATTGCCAATAGTACCCACACATGTGCAGGCTAGGTGGTAGGTGTTATGTCTGGGTGGTATCTGGATACTCTTCGATGGGTTGGTGTGGACTCGATAGGTTGAAAGGCCTGCTTCCACACTGTAGGGATACTATGAAACTACTACTACTACTATGATGATATATAAATTTTTATATATTTAAAAGTTGCTCTTGCAATTCACTTTGATTCTAATTGCACATTTACCCTCAGAGTTTATTTTCTCTCTCTTGTTTTGGTTATTTATGTTGGTATTTTAAAACTTTCCCAATCCCTTAGCTTACCTCCAATTTTTGCTACATCATACGATTTTTTTTCCCTTTCAGTTTGATGCTATCCTTAACTTCTCTGGTTAACCATGGACTTCACAGACATCATAATGGAACATCAACACAAAGAAAAAACCTAATTATTGAGTAACTGAAAAGTTTTTTTTTTTAATTTTAAATTTCTCTCTCTTCTGAAAGCATCTCAGTGCCCTCATCTTCTGCTGGCTCCCCTTCTGCCAGAACCATCACTTGTGATGCATGTTCTAGTGACAAGGGATGGCCCCACTGAAATGCAGAAGCCTCAGTTTCAGATAGGTCCCCAGGGGTTGCTGCACAACGAGGCCAGTCACCTCACTCTTCAATGACACACAGCAGGAGAGTGGAGCAGCCTCCTCCATCTCCTCTGAGGCAACACACAGAGGGCACATCACAGGAGTACAGGGGGTTCTGCTATAAAGCAATAATTGCATTCTTGTGCAACATCATTAAATGAAAATCGTGCTATAGAAATAACGCAGCCTATGGGAAAAGCGGGGTTAGGGGCAGACCACCAAAAAAAAGTCACTCAAAATCGTTCAAAAATCACTCAAAAGCCTAACATAAAGGATAGCACAGTTTGAATAAATATTTAATTCTTATCTAATAATGAAATAAAAATAAAGTTAACATCTTACCATGAAAAAGTGTCAAGATGACTTGATGGAGGAAGGAGGTTTTGAGATTGCTCTGTTGTTAATGCAAGGTCTGAGGGTCGTCATCATCAACATCACCTTCAAGTGCAGTTGTGGTTGCAGGGTTAGGGCAAAAAATAGTTAATCCAGAAGTGGATGGCTATGGTTCATTGTCTTCTGACTGTTTCTCGGGGGTTGACTTAAAAAAGACATCCAGTTTTTGCTCAAAGATAGTTTTTGTTGCTTTGCCCTTTTTCTTCTTTCGTGAAGAACTTGTTCATAGGGTGCCAAGTAAGATCTTATTCCACGAACTGCTACCCTGCTGCGTTCTGCATTGTAATCATTGTCCTCTAAGAGCTACAACTGGTTCTCAATTTCCCTCAGAATAGAAGACAAAACAGAAGTGGAAAGCTCTCATGGTGCTGCATCCTGGATTTCATCTTCTGCTTCCACTTGCCCCTCAGGACCAAGTTGTTGTAGATCTGCTGTAGACAGGTCTTCACAGTGGGACTCAAGCAGCTCTTCACCATCCTTACTCTCCACTTCTTCAAATCCAACTTGTTTTGCAAGATCAACACAATGCTCTTTGATTCTCAGGAACTCCTCTGACAGATCAAAAGTTTTAAAATCTTAGAAAAAAAATCTGGGAGAAGCTTCCGCCAAACTGCATGCAAGCAGTCCTTACTGATATCACCCCAGGCCTCCACGATAATGTGAACTGCATTCTTGATTATAAAGCTCTTCTAAAATTGAAGAACAACTGTCCACAGTGACTGCAATTAGCCTCTTAAATGTGAGCCTTAAATAATAAGCTTTAAAAGCTGCTATTGCACCCTGGTCCATGGGTTGAAGGAGAGAGGTTGTGTTTGGGGGTAGAAATAGCAGTTTGATGGTTCCAGAAAGCTCACCAATGGTGGGAGGATGGCTTGGCGTATTATCCAGGGTGAGGAGAATCTTGAAATCCAATGTTTTTATTCCTGTAATTTTTTCCTGCAATACTTTCTAAAAACATCTTCCAAAACATCAACAATAAGGTCAGAAAAAAACTGCCTCATCATCCAACCTCTTTTGCTTGACCTAAAGTAGAGGCTTAGAGTAGACCTAAGGTAACCCTCCAAGGCACCATAGGCTTAAGCTTTAAGTCTCCACTTAATTGGAATTGGCACCCAGTAGCACAGTCACACGATCCTTTGCCATGTTAAAGCCTGCAGCGTGTGCTTCATTCATAGAAATGTAGGTTCTTGATGGCATTCACTTCCCGTATAAACCTGTCTCATTCAAATTGAAAACTTGATCTAAGTTGTAGCCTGCCATCGCATGGTCCTCGTCTGCGCTGGCAGCTTCGCCACACAACTTTACATTGAGAAAAGCATAGCGGTTCTTAAAACCAGCAAACCAGCCACTGCTAGCACTAAAGGCAGCCACATCTGCAGAATTTTCAGATTTTTTTTGTTAGATCTTCATAAATTGAGAAGGCTTTCTCTTTTATGGTGAGAAGAACGGTCCCAGATCGCTTTTTCGTTTGATCTTCTCATCCACACACTTAGAAGCCGCTCCATCTTCTCAAGTTCCTTTGTCCGTGACCTCACAGACTTGCTATCACTCAGATTTGTTCCAGCAATACAGCCTACTTTAATCTTTTCTGCACTGTCTCTAATGGTGCGTAAGGTAGACTCCTTTATTCCTGTTACGTGAACTATATCACATTCTGTCATTACGCACGGAGCGCTTTATAACATCTAGCTTCTCTTCTAGTGTTATAGTCTTTCTTTTATGTACACCACCTCCAATTTAATCACCAGGACACTTCTTGCTAACATTCTGGTCACCTTGTTCTCGCATTTTTGTGGGAATGGCAGAATTTGCAAAATAAAATGAAGCACTGTACCTCTCACAGAAAGTGCGATGATCACATGATGCTGGTGCAGAGACTCTTTCGGTGCTAACATTGCACATGCTCAGGGCAAAGTCTGCGAAATGATCATGTGATGTCGACACATTCCTCCGCACACCGATGGAATCGCGTCATAGCCAACACAAGTTCACGTTTTAGAAATAACATTCCCCGACTCGTCAGTCACATTATAGCCAATTCACATTGCCAGAACATGCATTATAGCAGAAACGCCGTATTCACAAGCACAGAGTACCACAGCATCTCAATCACTGATGGGTTCACTCTAGTTTTCTTTACGAGCAATATCCAAAAACATAATAATTCAATTTAATTCTATTGCCGGCTTCTTCTACTATGTGTAGACCCCTAAACAGAGCCAGATTATGGATTATGGTGGTAAAGCCTTTTAAAAAAAAAGCTATCAGGCACAGAATTAACAGGGTGACTATGAAGTATGGATCAATTAAGGTCAGGCCAGCAGGTATTTGTTAAAAGGAAATCAAGTTTTACTAATTCACTTGATTTTTTTTTGCAATGCAGTTGACGTGCTCTACATGGACTCCCAAAAGGCACTTGAAACAAGTCTAACATAACAGTCTTGCCATAAAGTTGAAGAACTGAAATTTCAAGGGACAGTGGCAGCATGAACACAAACTGATGGGAAACAGCGCACGGTGAATGTTAAACAGTGGAGTTTCCTACACATCTGATATTCTTGACACATGTTAATGACCAAGATTTTTATGCATATTTTCAGACTTTAGAGTTGAGAAAAAACTTGGAAGTGTTCTGCACTGTGACAGCAGTGATGGAGTTCAAGGAGAGATTGGCCTTTGAAATGAGCCAATATACATGACTGTATGAAATAACCTGCCCTGTAATAAGATCATGAATGATCTTATCTCCATTTCATTGCTGCTCTCCATAACGGTCAACTCCTGAATAACTCAAAAATTGGTCTAGCTCAATATATTAATTAATCCAGCAGCTTCTGTTCTCTCTGGAAAAGGATTCCAAAGTCTAATGACCATCTCCATGAAAATGTTCTTCTCAACTCCATTTTAAATGGAAGATTCATCATTTTTAAACTGGTCCCGAGCTCTAGATGTTCCTGTGAAAGCAAATGAAATTGAATGCAGAGAACGATGAAATAGTATGTTTTGATAGGAAGAATGAAAAGAGGCAATATAAATTAAGGCTACAAATTCTAAAGTGGATGTAGGAAAAGCAAAACATGGGGATTTACCTTTAACAAATCCTATTGGTTATCCTTAATTAATCCATACTTATCCAAGAGTCAGTCAAGTTGTCCCTGATATTTGTTCTAAGAAGTGTACCACTGTCTAGATTAAACTTCAGTCTTGTATTTTTCCATTCTGCTCGGCCAGCATTATTGCCCATCCCTAACTGCCCTAACTGGAGTTGGGGAGTTGCCTTCTTGAATCATGGCAGTCCTCTGGTATTAGTAGGTATACAATGCTGTGAGGGAGGGAGTTCCAGGACTTTGACTCAGTGACACTGAAGGAACAGTGATATTGTTGCAAGTCAGGATGGTGAGTGACTTGGAGGGAAACTTGGAGGTCATGGAGTTCCTATGCCATCCATGCTCCTAGATGACGGCGCCTTGCATTGTTAGGGACATACTCTTTTTGTATGCAATGAACAAAAGAACTAATTAAATGATTAACTAAAAGCATTAGTCTTTAAAGAGTAACAAAAATTCCTTCAAAGGAAACTTCCAAAAATAATGTCATTCCTAGGACTGATTCCAGCCACAATGATGCCCAAACATGTCGAAGTTCACGATGTGCTCAGTCCCCAAGCAAACCCAACGATGATGGTAACCACCAGAGGGAGGCAGGAAATTGAGTTTAATGAGCCCCTCTAAAGGCCAGTGCCTGTGCCAGACCTAAAGCAGACCATGACGACATCTGCTGATCTGCCTGGTCCACTCTACATCAAGTGACCGAAGATCAGAAGCATGGGACTGAAGCACAACTAACATCGAGGAACAGCATTCCAAATATGAAAAGAAGGGCTACAGCCTTGCATGACCTTCAGGAATGGGGAACATAAATTCCTCAAGATTACAGGCAGCCTGGACATTTGTCATAGAATCAAAGAATACCTACAGTGTGGGAGCAGGCCATTCAGCCCATCAAATCCACACCAACTCTCCTAATAGTTTAGGGGTGCTTGTGGCGCTATGGTACTGTTCCTATGCCTGAACTAGGAGGCCGGTGTTCAAGCCCTCACCCACCCCCCCACCGCCTAACTTTTATAATATCTCTGTGCAGGGTGATTAGAAAATATCTACAAAAGCAAGGAAATTATTCCGAAGCTTTATAAAACAACAGTTCAGCCTCAGCTGATGCATCCGAATCTGATGATCACGTTTCATAAAGGATGGGAAGGCATTAGCAAGACCTGGTAGAATGCTTCTAGTGATCAGGGGTTTCAGTTATTGCGCTAAATTATACCATTCACCATCCAGGAAAATTTAACAGGAGAAGAGACTTAATAGACCTCGTTTGGGGTCTTATCAGAGCGGTTATGGAGAAATTGTTTCTAGCGAAATAAGATTCAAGACCCAGAGAACACCAATGTATGAATTTATTCATTTATGCAGCAAGTGGTTAACCTCTGAAATCCACTGCCTGAGAGAGAGGTGGAGGTAGATTCAATCATGGCATAAGGGAACTGATAAGCACACAAAGAGAAATAAAAATGCAGAGCTATAGGGAAAGTACAGGGAGTGTGACTAGCATCCACATTCTGTGCTGTTAACTAGTCTATGATGCTTTGATTATTTGGAAATTAAATCAGTACTTGTTTTGCTGAGGGACTGTAATAAAAAAAAAACCCATTCATAATGAATAGGCCTATCCCATTCTTATATGGAACATGGCAATTACATATGTCTCAGTGCATAAAGCACGTATGTACACAAACACACAAGTGTACTAAGATTAAAGGATTTATAAAGTGAATTCTAGAAATGTTTAGGTATAATGTGTTTAGGAACATCTTTTCCGCTCATGGTATAACAAGGGGCTATGGGGAGAGAAAATGTGCAATATACAGAGAGAATAAATCAGAGAAAACCAACTGCAATCGAGGGCTACAAGATTTTGCAGAAATAGAACAAAGGAAGGTTAGGAAATGAATTTGTAAGGGGGAGTCAAATCATTTTGCTGGTGCTGGTGATGTACTGGTTTGAAAAAGAGGTCAGAATTCAGCAGTTTATTGTTATTATACAATTTTATGCTCTGCATCAGTATGTGGCCACCAAGCGTAATAGAACTGGGAGAAATGTCCCACATTTCTGGTTGAAACTAATCAGGATAGAGTTATTCCTCATTTCCAGTATTTGCAATATTTTGGTTTTGTACTAGTCCTGGAATATTACTCTGGAGAGGTTTCATTGCAGTGATCTTTGGCAACACATAAAAACAGTTGTTAGGATAGTTTATTTCATTTGTAATAAAGGAGTTAAATATGAATCTACATCAGTAAAATAGCATTATTCTTTCAATCCCTACAAATGTTAGCACAATGAAGCAACTGGCGCAAAAGTCACATCATTTATGCTGCATAGCTGAATCTTCTCAAACTCCATTTAATTCAAATACATCAATTTGCTGTTGTGACCATGATGAACAAACAAACTTGTGTCAACAATAGTGATTGCCAGTCCCGAAAAGCAGAAACTGACAGTGGCCATGCCATTTGAACAGTAAAAATGAGCAATTCAAAAGCAACAACATGATACAGCCAATGAAACTAATACAAAGGGATTTTATATGTTCTTCAAGACGACAAATGTATCACACATACACTACAGCTTTCTAACTATGGTTATCATTCATAAGACATTTTAATTTGAAGATTTTAATACTGAAGATTAAATGTAATCAGGCCAGAATATGTTTTGAAATGACTCCTGTAGTCTCCGCATTGGATCAAAGAAAATCATTCACTTCAGGATGTTGCAGATTCAAATGAACCAATAAGAGGAAATGTAGTCGGGGAGGGGATTATTGTTTCTGTTTTGTCATTGTGGAAACACTCCAGCAATGCTGCACACATTGATCTTCCTCAGGTCCAGTAAATTTAATATTGGATTTGTTTTAAAATCACCTCTCACTAGTTTTGCAATAAGCAGATGATGATTTCTCAAGAGACTTTCTCATATTTGGGCAAATAAAAAAATGTGTTTTCTGAAAACTTAATGAAGTCTCTTGAAGAACATAAGGAAAAGGAATGAAAACAATGATAGCTGTAGAATTTGGAAAATTTAATTATGCTTAGTTGAATAAGATACAAGATGTTACTATGAATCCTCACAATTAAAATCTGATTGTGATATAAACCATGCCTGAGTTTTAAAAAAAACTATGAAAATGTAGCAAATGTATGTTTAAATCTATCATAAATGCTTAGATTTCCTATAGGCTCCTGTTTGTGAAAAATACAACCATATCAAGATTTTATATATGGGGTACTTAAGATACCCCAGTACATCTTTTATTTATAGGTTTGTACATATTTTAAATAATAAAATTATACAATCATGTCTTCAAATTGCTTAATTTCTAGGTTAGTGTTCAGAGTTTTTCTACCCTCACCAACATGAACTGTGTTCATTAAAATCTCATATGGCAACTATTAATTAATTCTATCTGTGAGTGAGGAAGCTGGTTTCTACAGAGTTTCATCAACATGCACAACTAAAATACAATAGACCAAATCTTCTTTATCCCTTTTAGACAGGATTAAGAATCAAAATCAAAGATGAAAATTATATTGCAATGCAAACCAAACACCCCCGACTCTTTAAATTTAAAAACTCAACCATTAAGCATCTGAACTGTTTTTCAGTTATTGCAAAAATTTTCAACAATTGTATATTTTTTCAAATCTTAAAAACATATTGATCGGTGTAGGATAATTAACTCAGTTGCCATATTTGTTTTCAGTTACGTGACCTGACAGGGCCAATTATGAGTAATCTTAATATCTGCAGCTGATTGCTCTTAAATATAGTCATCTGACTCAATGATTAGATTATAGATTAAAATTTAATAAGTTTCCTCAAGAACAGGTAATTTTCTGAAAACTGGTGATCAACATAAACTGCACATCCTTCAAATCAGAAGCATACACGGTGCACATATTTTTGGGCTAATGAAAATGTGGTGAAAAACATGCATCATGCAACTCACATTTTATTGTGATGCACATGATCTGCTCTTTACTATCATTTCCTCACTTTAAATTGTTACCTATATGTAGCATTGTATGTAGGAAGGCAAAATACAGCATTAAATGCTGTAATGTGCTACTGAGTCTTTTAATGACGTCAGAGCAGCATGCCACTGGAAAAAAAATCTATTTTACTGCAATATGTCAGCCCTTCCTTTTTGGTATGATCTGGTTTTAAACTTAATTGCTCAGGGAAGAGGAAAAGTTACAAAAGATAAAACAAGATGGTAAATGGATGGTAGCTACCTTTTGCATCTGGTTCCATTCAAGGAAAGGTGGCCTTTTGGTGACATTATTATGGAAGAAAGAAATTCTACTACCAAATTCCTATTCTGCAATACAGCAGATAAACAATTTAAAAAGGGGAAACAGCAGCTAAAAGATAACAGGAAATAAAACCTTGGTACTGATCTGTCGTAAAGAGGTCAATTATCCTCTGCCAACACAAAAGTGCATTTGTCCTCATTCCTGCAAAATAAAGCATTACTAAACTATTCAGATTAATGTGATACCATAGAATGGTGCATTCTAAATTAAGATGTAATATTATTAACTGTTGACATCACTGGAACTCAAGAATGGTAAAACTACATAGTAGTTGGAATATTTGTGATTTACAGTTCATTTTCCTCTACGTTAACAATAACTTGTATTTGTAAGGCACTTTTAAGAAAATAAAACTTTCTAAGGTATTTGACAGAAATTTAATAAAGCAAAATCTAATGATATAAATCAGATGAGCATTCAGTTTTAACCCCCATTATTAATACACTTCTAATCCATGAATTAATAAATAAGCTACCTTATGTATGGACAATCCAGAAAAAGGGTTAGACAATTAAATTTAAAAACTCTCTGTCAAACAACCTCAACTTAGTTAAGTTGGAAAAATAGCTACCAACTACATTACTCACAAAATTAGTAGTGTAAAACTTTGGGAACTAAGCCAGTAGTTGAAAAAAATACAGCTTAAATTGTAGCAGCAGCTGACACTGCATCTGCTGCAGCTCCAACAGTCCCTGGTGTCCACAATTGCAAAATTATAGTGGAGATTCCCCAACAGACTGTCCTTTGCTACCTTGGAACTGAGCCTGTTGGACAAAAATATTTCCATTAAACTGACCATCTAACTTTAAATATTTAAATGGGATTCAAATCATACACAACTGACTGGCTCAGCAATGACAGTGTTGCATGTTCTCTCGGACATTATCTTGGGCACAGCGGAGTTAGATAGTCTGACGTGGTTTGATATGCATTTAAAGACATGGCTGTAACATCCGATCTTTAACTCTACTATAAAGGTGACTGAGGGGCCACTATGGTTAACTGCCCTGGAAGTAGCACAAATCCAACAATAATATGAATGAGTTTAAAAAAAAAGTAAGCAGCAGAAAGTAACACATCCCTTGGATCCGTGTGCCCACAAAATTGCAGCCACAAGAATTAGTTAATTAGTGAATTATTCCAGTAGCAGAGACTCAGTAATTTATCAGCTATCGTACAGTTTCAAACAGCAATGGAGGCTTTGAAGACTCAATCATGGAATGTGCAAGTCTGGTTAAAGGTGAAACAAATCATGTCCACTAAGAAGGACATAATGTTCTTTGCATCTTCCAATCTATTGCACTTGCAATACAATGTCATTTATGTTTACTTCTATTACAGAAGTGCCCTTCTCCTGAACTCAATGTACATTTACTGTTTAATATTGCTGCTCTGACCTTGCCCGCATTTTGACACGAAAGTAATTAGAGCTGATAGTCATGGCCACAATTTACTAAAAAAAGGCTAGTACAAATTTGTATGGTATAAAGAATGATGTAATTATATCAATTTTATTTGTGTTCCAAAGCATAAAGTCATACACCATGGAAACAGACCCTTCGGTCCAACTAGTACACACCGACCATGTTCTCAAACTAAACCACGCCCACTTGCCTGCCTTTAGCCTGTACCCCTCCAAACATCTTCTGCTCATGAACTCTTCCAAGTGTCTTTTAAATGTTGTAACTGTACTTGTATCCACCACTTCCCCTGGCAGTTCATTCCACATACTAGCCACTCCCTGTGTAAAAAGGTCACTCCTCATGTCCTTTTTAAAACTTTCTCCTCTCACTTTAAAAATATGCCTTCTAGTTTTGAAATCTCCCACACTAGGGAAAAGACTCTTGCTATTCACCTTATCTACACACTTCATGATTTTACAAACCTCTGTAAGGTCAACCTCCTAATGATCCAGTGAAAAAAGTCCCAGCCTATCCAGCCTATTTTTAGAACTCAAAACCCCTACTCCTGGCAACATCCCAGCAAATCTTTTCTGAACCTTCTCCAGTTTAATAATATCCTTCCTATAACAGGGTGACCTGAACTGCACACAGTACTCCAAAAGAGGCCTCACCAACATCCTGTACAACCTTAACATGGTGGCCCAACTCCTATATTCAAAGGTCTGAGCAATGGAGGCAAGCATTCTTAACACCTTCTTAGCCACCCTGCCTACCTGCGACGCAAATTTCAAAGAATTATGTACCTGAACCCCTAGGTATCTCTGTTCTACAACACTACCCAGGGCCCTACCATTAATTGCATAAGTCCTGTCCTTGTTTGTAGTGCCAAAATGCAATACCTCTCATTTATCCAAATTAAACTCCATTTGCCACTCCTTAGCTATAGACCTAGTTGATCAAGATCTCTTTGCAATCTTAGATAACTTTCTTCATTGTCCATTACACCAACAATTGTGATGTCATCACAAACTTACTAATAATGCCTCCTATATTCTCATCCAAATCATTGATATAAATGCAAACAAAAGTGGACCCAGAACCAATCTCAGTGGAACACCGCTGGTCACAGACCTCCAGCACCATTGCTATTACAGGCTATAGTTTGAATATTAAACAGAAATGAAGGTTTGGACTAGTTAACAATTGTTGCAAATTATGAGATATCTGAAATATTTTTAAGTATAGATGTTATTATTAATAATAATAAAAATACTGACCAATCTGATGAGAGTTCATTTTGCCACTCTCGATGAATACCAAATCTTTGGACAATATTTAAAACTCTTCATCATTTTAATTATTTTACACCTTCCAAGCATATGTAAAATTGTTTGCAGATCTTATTGCCAACATCTCTCCCAACATAGACTCCTCTTCACTAATCTTCACCAATCTTCACCCTAGCTCTTCAGTATCACCAACACAAGAAATAGCACTAAATAAAAACTGAAAGAACTGCGGATGCTGTAAATCAGGAACAAAAACAAAGTTGCTGGAAAAGCTCAGCAGGTCTAGCAGCATCTGTGAAGGTGAAAACAGAGTTAATGTTTCGGGTCTGGTGACCCTTCCTCAGAACTCAGTTAACTCTGTTTTCTCCTTCACAGATGCTGCCAGACCTGCTGAGCTTTTCCAGCAACTTTGTTTTGTTACTAGAAATAGCACTGTGAAACCTTGTGCCATTTTGCTGGTTTTTCCTATCCACCTAGGTCTATTACTAATCTCTGCAGTAGGACTGAGAAGCCCTGATATTTAGTGGAGGTGGGGGCTGGGGAAGTAGTGAAAAGATGCTAAACTGTGGGAAGGGATACCAAGGGAGGAGGAAAGGGAACTGCTGGTGAGGGGCAAGGTGAAGAGAGGGCGGACTTAAAAAAAAGGGGGTAAACAGGTGGCATTACAGACCGCAGCTGACAAGAGATTCAGGCAATATCAGGGACGATACAGAATTGTCACAGCATCTTCTCATCTGTATTTCTGTCTCCCTCCCACTCAGCCTCTCGTCTCTTCCGTAAATTTATGAAATAAACCAGGTTGGGAATTACGGACTCTAAATAGGATTGCTGAGTTAAAGTTATTCCAGACCTACTCTACTCAATATTTAAGATCACTCTGATTAATGCAATTCAATCCTTGGCCTATTTTGTACCCCGCCTTAGAACTAGAATCACAAAACACACGGCATTAGGAGTGCAGAGAGCTCGAATGTCACCAATTTAGAGGTCCTAAAGCTTGCCTTTTCCATCATCACATACTCATTGCTAAGCCACCAATGTCTGCACTGGCTTGCTACGTTCATCAGATGGATGACGGACATATATCCAAAGAGATTCTGTACATGAACTGACACCAGACCACAATCTCCCAGTTGTCCACACCTCTGGCACAACAATACTTGCTTGCAGGATATTAAGATAGACATTCCCAGTGACAATTGGGAGACAATCACTATGAGCCTGACCTCTAGAGTTGGACTATTTCAAAGTGTATTAGAAAAGACGCTCAGAAATGAAAGGCTCAAATGGTGGGAAAGAGGGGCAGGAGAAACAGATATCCGCGAACCATGCTCCTTCTCCTCTGCAGTAAATACAGCTGAGACTGTTATGCCAGAGGGGCTCCGGAGCCCAACGGATAACGTTTCCATGACGGCACAAAGCATAGCCTTAAAAGGTGGAAGGCTGCCATCAGAGTACCTCACTTACTTCTATGGACTGCTGAGTGTCTGAAATTTTGTAGTCAATTCCAATTAATTAGGTGGAATGATAATTTTGATAAGCACTGCCTTACCAACATAATCCATTATCCGACCAGAGACTTGCTATTCCTAATCAATCATTCTCTTTCTTAATAATGCATCAAATTTGTTGAATTAAATTAAGTCACAGTCGTATACAATGTCTCAGTGCTCTCCAAATTTTTTTCAAGACTTCAGCCTTGATGAAAGTGGAATTGTAGCACCTTCTACAACAGGCAGTTATGAGAAATATCAGGTACCACAGGGACTGGAGTTCATTTTTCTCTCAGTTTGATTTAACCCCTCACCATTTCCCTAACCTTCCTTCATTTATTTTGCACTGCCCCTAGTGACATGTTAGTTAATTGCCAGAGATAGGAGGAACTGCAGATGCTGGAGAATCCGAGACAACAAGGTGCAGGGCTGGATGAACACAGCAGGCCAAGCAGCATCATAGGAGCAGAGAG
>NC_063336.1:71372425-71395300 GCF_021869965.1 Rhincodon typus | reverse complement strand
TCTGCTCATCCACACTACCAAGAATCTTACCATTAGCCCAGTACTCTGTATTCCTGTTACTCCTTCCAAAGTGAATCACCTCACACTTTTCCGCATTAAACTCCATTTGCCACCTCTCAGCCCAGCTCTGCAGCTTATCTATGTCCTTCTGTAACCTGCAACATCCTTCTGCACTATCCACAACTCCACCGACTTTGGTGTCATCCGCAAATTTACTAACCCATCCTTCTACGCCCTCATCCAGGTCATTTATAAAAATGACAACAGCAGTGGCCCCAAAACAGATCCTTGAGGTACACCACTAGTAACTGAACTCCAGGATGAACATTTCCCATCAACCACCACCCTCTGTCTTCTTACAGCTAGCCAATTTCTGATCCAAACCGCTAAATCACCCTCAATCCCATGCCTCCGTATTTTCTGCAATAGCCTACCATGGGGAACCTTATCAAACGCTTTACTGAAATCCATATACACCACATCAACCACTTTACCCTCATCTACCTGATTTAGCCCCTCCCTCTTTTCCTACCTTTCCTTCTTAGAATAAAATATCCATTATTGTCACGTGTACTCCAGTACAGAAGGGCAGGAGTACAGTGAAAAGTTTTACAATGTCTCCTCTTATGGGTCCATCTTAGGTACAAGTGGAATAAAAAGAAGACGAGATGCATTACTTTATAGTGTTTAAAGGATAAGTTAGAAATAACACCTAGTCAAATGATTGACATTACTAGTCAGATTAAAAAAAAAATCCAAATAGCCATTACATTGCAGCAGCTAAGCACAGGGGCTTCCCCACATGTTCTAAACGCCCACACCAGATCCCCCGATCCAACAACTGTCCCCTATCCTCGCTAAGCCTCCAGTCCGCTATATAATGGCTCTCAGCTGCTCCAAGCTAAGTTCCAGGACTGCTTCCCCCCGCGCCAGCCTCCACCCAGGACTGCTTCTCCAGCATCGGTTGCTGCTCCAGGACTGTTACCTCTGCGTTGGCTGCTCCTCCAGATCTGCCTCCACCCTATCAGCTACTGCTCTGGACTGCTTCCAGACGCCAGCCGCTGCTTCAGGATTAACCTCTGGGGTTCGCCAGCTCCTCCATTCCCCTAACACAGAAGGGGGAAAGAAATGAAGAGAGAAAAAAAAAATTAAAAACAAAACAAGTGGAGCAGAGGAGCTCTGGCTGGAGCAACTTTGCTGCCATCTTGCCGGAAATCTTTCTGTTGTGGTTGCACTGTCCCTGGCGGGCAGTACTTGTAAATTTGTTTTAATTATTTGTTTAATTAGTCAAATGGGTCATTTGGTGGCGGATTTGTTTTAAAAAAAAGGACCAGCAGTCTTCTAACCATGGTGGGCAGTATTTGTTACTTGTTAATTGGGTGATTTGGTGATTGAGTTTATTTAAAGAAGAGTCAGGGTCTTCCATGGGAGAAGAGGGGGTTGCCGTCTGGACAAGGAAATGGTCCCAGAGGGAAAGGTGGGAACTGATGTTTTGATAACGGTGGCTCAGTGACTAGCACTGCAGCCTCACAGCGCCAGGGACCCGGGTTCGATTCCAGCCTCAGGCGACTGTCTGTGTGGAGTTTGCACATTCTCCCCGTGTCTGCGTGGGCTTCCTCCAGGTGCTCCGGTTTCCTCCCACAGTCCAAAGATGTGCAGCCTAGGTGGATTGGCCATGCTAAATTGCCCGTAGTGTTCAGGGGCGTGTGGGTTATAGGGGGATAGTCCAAGGGTCGGTGTGGACTTGTTGGGCCGAAGGGCCTGTTTCCACACTGTAGGGATTCTGTGATCTATGACCTATGATCAATAAAACTCTTGTAAATTTCTAAAAGTCTTTTTCTGCCCAATTCGACAAGTTTATATCGGTGTTAAACAACCATTATCGTTTGTTCAGATTCATGATTATCTTCATCCTCTTCCTCAGAATTTTCTTCACTGTGTGTCACTTGGACCATCCTCTCTCTCAACTTTGGGCAATTTGCCAGATAATGACTCTTTAAGTCACATTTGAAGCTCCTATTATCTGCTTGGGTTTGTACGTTCCTGGGATTAATTCAGCCTTTATTTCTGCTCCAATTCTGTCTTGTGCCATAATCTGCTAAATGCGCTTTCATCCTAATTCTATCTTTAATCTTTCCACTGTGCCAATACTTGTGTCCAATATCTACATCAGTTTGAATTCTGGTAATCACCAAGTTCTCTATCCTTTGTGTCACCTTTGAATATCCCATTTGTTCTACGAAATGACAACTTTCCCAGGAATCTTTTCCGAAGTAGCAGACATCTAATCCCTTCGAGTTTCCTTTTCCAAAACCCAATACAGTTAGAGGTAGTAGCTTGCTCAGAGGACGCACTCGAGCACAATTCAATAACTTAAATGCTAGCTCTGATCCAGGGAACCCAAACTAAATATCATTATTAATTCACACATTCTTTAAGTGTATGATATATTCTTCCTTATAATGACCATCTATTTCTTCAACTTGCCAAAACCTGATCTTACCTCATAGGTAGCGATAACACAGTGTGAAGCTGATGGAACACAGAGCAATGGGACACAGTAGACGTAAAGTTGGGAGCAATTGGATATAGAAGGAATTCTAGGACAGACTAGCAGGCAGAAAAGACATGAAGGACTAGAAAGCTAAACTGTATCTATTTTAATGAGAGGGGCTAACTGGTAAGGTGGGTGAATTTACAGCTTTGATCAGCACGTGGGAAAATGATTTGTTGCAATCATTGAGACATAGTTAAAGGAAGGGTAGGGCAGGCAGCTCAACATTCCAGGGTGTAGAAACTTCAGACATGATAGCGGTAATGTAGGAGAGGTAGCAGCACTGCAGTGTTCATAAAGAAAACCATCACTGCAGTAATGAGGGAGGATGTCTCAGAAGGTTACTCAAATGAGGCCATCTAGGTAGAGACTAGAAATAAAAAGAGGCCAATCACTGCTCGGATTGTACTACCATCAGAGGGAGATAGAGGAGCAGATATGTAGACAAATCACAGAGAGGCGTGAGAGAATGGGGTTATAGTAGGAGGGGATTTCAACATGTTAACATTAACTGGGATAGCCTCAGTGTACAAGTATTAGACATGATGGAATTTTTAAAGCTCATCCAAGAGACCTTTTTGTGCCAGTGTATAGGTAATCCTACTAGACATGGGGCAGTGCTAGACCTAATCCAAGGGAATGATGCCAGGCATGCCGCTGAATTATCATTGGGCAAATGTTTTGGGATAATGACCATTAATCTAAGTTTCAAATTCATTATGGAAAGAGATAAGAACAGTGCAGAAGTTGTAACTAAATTGGGGGAAGACGAATTTAAATATCATTAGGTAGGATCTAGCAAACATAGACTGGGAGCAGCTACTTGCAAGTAAGTCTACATTTGGAAAGTGGGAGTCTTTTAAAAGTAGTCTAGTGAGAGCTCACAGCCAGCATGCTCCTCTAAGAGTGAAGGGCAGAGGGAGCAAGTCCAGTGAACCCTGGATGTCAAGAGCTTGATAAAGAAAAAGAAAGAAGCCTATGTTAGGTACAGAGCAGTAAAAACAGAGGAGGCCCTTCAGGAGTAAAGAGAGTCTAGGGAGAGTGCTTAAAAAAGACAGTAAGGCAAAGAAGGGCCATGTAATATCTTTGGCAGATAGGATTAAGGAAAACCTCAAGGATTTTAGAAGTATTTTCAGAGCAAGAGAATTACCAGGGACAGAGTGGGGCCTGTTAGAGACAAAGGAGCTATTTGTGCGGGGAGCCAGAGGATGTCGGGGAGGTCTTAAATAAATATATCTCATCTGTATTCACCAAGGAGAAAGACACGGTGGCTGGAGATTTTAGTTGGGATGGTGACGTTCCAGAACATGTTATGATTAATAAGGAGGAGGTATTAGATGACGCAAAGGTGCATAAATCCCCAGGACCTTATGAGATATATCCCAGACTGCTTTGAGAGGCAAGGTTGTTGGCCCTGGCTGAGATATTTAATACTTCTCTGGCCAAAGGTGAAGTGCCGGATGATTGGAGTATAGCTAATGTGATTCCTTTTTACAAGAAGGGCAGCAGGGATATGCTAGATAATTATTCTGATGTCAGTGGTAGAGAAATTATTGGAAACAATTCTGAGGGATGGGATTCATTATTACTTGGAAAGGCAGGTATTGATCAGGAATAGTCAGTCTGCATTTGTTGGATGGAGATCCTGTCTGACTTGAGTTTGTTGAAAAGCAGACTAAATATATTCATTAGGGCAGTGCAGTTGATATGGTTTACATGGACTTCAATAAGGCTATGACAAGGTCCCACACGGAAGACTGGTTCAAAAGGTAAAAGTCCATGGATCCAAGGCAATTTGGAAAACTGAATCCTAAATTAGCTTGCAAATAGGAGGCAAAGGGTGATTCAGGAAGGTTGTTCTTTTGTGATTGGAAGCCGCGACCAGCAGTGTACCACACAGGCCAGCGTTGGAGCCCTTGCTGTTTGTTATGTACATTATTGGCTTAGATGTGAATGTAGAAGGTATAATTAGTAAGTTTGCAGATGATACAAAAATTGGTAATGTTGGTGACACTGCAGAGGATGGTCTTAGACTACAGTCCGATATTGAACAGCTAGCAAATTGGGCAGAGTCACGGCAGATGAAATTTAATCCTGATAAGTGGGAGGTAATGAATTTTGGGAGGTCTAATAGGGGAAGGATTTCCACAATGAATGGTAGATCCTTAGGGAGTACTGGGGAACAAAGTGACCTTGGTATACAAGTCCACAGATCCTCGAGGCTATCAACACAGGTAGATAGGGTAAAGAAGGCATGTGGGGTACTTGGTTTCATCAACTGGTACATAGATAGTAGGAGCAAGGAAATCTTGTTGCAACTTTATAAAACATTGGTTAGGCCTCAGATAGAATACTGTATACAGTTCTGATCATCACACGATTAGAAGGACGAGGATGTTGCCTGGTATGTAAAGTCTCCGTTATGAGAGAGACTGAATAAGCTGGGTTTGTTTTCCCTGGATCAGATGCATTGAGGTATATAAAATTATGAGAGGCATAGATAGAGTAGATCATGAGAATCTTTTCCCCATAGCAGATGAGTCAAAAATCAGAGGATATGAGTTCAAGGTGAGGAGTAAGTGGTTTAGAGGGAATCTCCAGAAAAAAAAATCTTGTGGTAGAAAATTGGAATGCACTGCCTTAGAGGGCGGTGGAGGCAGGTATCCTGGCAACATTTAAAAAGCACCTGAACGAGCAGTTAAAATGCCTGGAGGCTATGTATCAAGTGCAGGTATATGGGAATAGTATAGTTTGGTGTTTGTTGATCAGCATAGATATGGTGAGCTGAAGGGCCTGTTGCTGTGATGTATGACGCTCATATTGAAGGGTAATTATACCATGACAATTTAAATTTTGCTATTTTCCATAAGAGCTACGAAGATTGTAGTTTCTGCAACTCTTTTTCCTAGTCTTTAGCCAACCTTTACTTTTAGGCAACTATGATAATTCAGAAGGCCAGATGGTGAATAGTAAAACTGGAGTTAACCCTTACACGCTTCAACAGGAACTTACTTACACAGTTAGACACACTTTGTAATCCTTTAACCACAGGTTCGGTACACTGTAGGTATTTTCTCTTCAACCTGTTCAGAGATGATATTACACAACACTGGAGCAGATAGGGCTTGAACCCTGGCCTCGTGACTCAGAGGTAAGGACACTATCACTGCACTACAACAGTCCTACAACTCCAGTATATGTCTATTTAACGTGGCACAAGTGAATCCACAGTTAATGCCCATCATTTGCATACCATTAAAAAAAGTAATATATAATTAACATTTACCATGATTGACTACATAACCAGCTTTCCTAAATAAGTGGTAAGGTCAGAAATATCTTTTAACATTCATGCTATAAACTGATATCAGGGTCATCAACATTTATTAAATAACTGTACACCAATGAGCAAATTAAGGATGTAGTACGTGCAAGATCAACAATTTCAACTTCTTATATATAGCTAATTGGCACCAGTATGACAAGGTACTGCAATTTTGCAGAAAAGCAAGATTCCAACAGTTTGAAGGAGTCACTGATTGCATTCAGATGCCCATATACACTTTCTTTGCAATACTTCAACAAATACTTCAACAGAAAAGGAATCCATTCTGTCAGTGAACAATTTGTTTTCTGCTAAAAGTACAACATAATTCAAGTAAATGCCTGTTTTCCTTCAGTGTGGCCAGAATACCTTCATTCTAAGGCAGTCAGAGAATCGCAGAATTGTTACAACACAGGAGGAGGCCATTTGGTCCAACTTGTACATGCTGGCATTCTAAATAGTTATTATGAACTACCACCATGCTCCTGCCTCGTCGCCGCAACTCTGCACATAATTTGAATAGAAACAATTATTCAATCCCTCTGCAATGACTTAATTAAACCTAACTCCACAACACTTTCAAGTTGTACATTACAGAGATGAACCATTTGTGACAGTTTTCTCAAGCATCACATTTATTTTGCAAATCATTTTCTATCTGCGCCCCTCCTTCTCAATCCTTTTAACAGTTTCTCCCTATCTATACAGTTCAAGCCCTTTCGATTTTGGAAACTTTTATCAAATCTCCTCTTAGATTCTTCCCTTTATACAGAAAAATTCCAACTTTTCCAATCTATCATCATAACTAAAGTTACTCATTCGTGGAATTATTTTTGTAAATCTTTTATGCACTCTCTCCAATGGCTTCACATCTTTCCTAAAGTGTGGTGTAGAGAACAGCATTACCCTCATTGACCTTCAATCTCAATAAATGTGAGGTGATGCAGTTGGTAGATCAAACATGGCAAGGAAATACATAATGAATAGTAGGACATTGGGAAGGACCAAGGATCAGAGGGGACTTGGTGTGCATTCCAGTCTCTTAAGTTATAGGATAGCTGGATAAAATTGTTAAAAAATCACACTGTATACTTTCCTTTATTAGCCGAGGCTTAGAGTTTAAGAGAAGAGAGATTCTGCTGTAAGCGTGTACAATGTTGATCATGCCACAGCTAGAATATTGTGTGTAGTTTTGGAATCCACATTATAGGAGAGATGAGATGGCACTGAAGCTAGAGCAGAAGAGATTTACCAGGACGTCGTCTGGGCTGGACGGTTTCAATTATGAAGAGAAATTGGACAGACTGTGGTTGTTTCCTTAAAGCAGAGGAGATTGAGACGGATCATAATTGAGTTGTGTAAAATTATGAGCGGCATAGATAGAGTGGACAGGAAGAAACAATTTTTCCGTTTGATAGAGGGATCAAATACTGGGGGCCACAGATTTAAGGGGCAGGAAATTGAGGAAATGTGAGGAAAAACATTTTCACTAGTGTGGTGAAATCTGAAACTCACTGCTTGTAAGGGTGGTAGAGGCAGAAACACTCATTCAAGAAAGATTTAGATGTGCAAGGCTATGGGCCAAGTGCTGGAAAATGAGATTATAGTAGTTTGGTGGTTGTTTTTGACCAGCGGGGTCTCGACGGACTAAAGATCCTTTTTATGTAGATCTCAATGGTGCTTTCTGATAACTCCTCAAAATGTAAGATAATGAACCAGGTTTTTCCTTAAATCTATGCTAGATCTTCCTAATTAAACAACACTTTTAAACAGACTATCAATTCTAACCCAAATAATTGTTTCTAGATGCTTCTCCATCACTAAAGTTAAATGATTCGTCCATAGTTGCTTGGCTTACCCTCACAACTTTTTTCGAACAAGGCATAATGTTTGCAATTCTCCTGTCTAATAGACCTCCCCTGAGTTTCAGGAAGACTGAAAGATCATGGTCAGTGCCTTCACAATTTCCATTCTCACTTCCTACAAAATTCTTGGATGCATCTCATCCATTCCTTGTGCCTTTTCAACTTTACTACCAAGAGCTTTTCCCATAGCTCCTCCTTATTCATTTTAAACCCTTCTGACGATGGTTTCCTCCTTTGTTGACATGGCCTGAGCAGTACCTGCCTTGTAGGTAAAGACAGATACAAAGTATTCATGTCTCTGTTACATACTTAAATCCACTTTTTTGTCCCTGTTCAGCCCTATTCCTCCTTTTGCAATCATTTTTTGTGTATTATGTGCCAATAGAAGACTTTGGGGTTTTGGGTGCCAGTCTTTTCTCATAACACCTCTTCACTTTTCTTAGTTGCTGTTTCACCTTCCCTCTGAATCTTTTGCATTTGACTTGGCTCTCTCTTTTATGTTTTCTATCCAACACCTGTCATAAGTACACTATATCCAATCAATCAAGCCCTAGCATACCTGTTGATAGATTTTGTGTTTTGTTTGATTGTATCCTGTAATATAGTTTGATAAAGCTATTCAAGTACCATAACAGAGTGTGATGAAGAGTTAGTTGACTAAAGTGAACTCCTGGAAATGTGTTAGTGGCTTTCACTACCTTTTTCCTGCAATCACCATGCAATGATTTGTGAAGCTGGTGTTCACCGGCCTGTCAAAGCTCCTGACATTACCCCCAGATAGGGACCCTTAGTGTTCTGCAGTATACGAATCAACAGTGTTGACTTTTTTGTTTATTTTCCCTGACTGACTTTACCTAGCTATAATTCTATTACTCTTCTGTAGATACAGCAACCATTCTGTAATAGTTGAATGAATCTCCATTGTCTACAATGCCAATGCTAATGTTGTGGCTAGCCTTTGAGCAGTTGCATCAGGATGTACTACATTCAGCTTTTGCCCACATGTTTCAGGGAAGCTGTAGAATTATTGAATTAAGTTTAAAGGAGGTCTCTGAGCCAGATTCCTGAACTTAAATGATTGAGTAATAGTTTGCCCAGGCACTTTACTCCTTGGAGTAGAAGGATATGTTTAGGGATTTGCGAAGATCTTTATGGTTTCACATGAATGTAGAAAATTTAGAGGTAAGGAAGTCATTTGTCAAGCAAATTTAAAGACCTTGTAGAAGTTTATAAAATAGTGAGGGGTATAGATAGAGTTAATGGTAGTTGTCCTTTCCCTAGCATGGGGGAATTACAAGACTTGAGGGCACATTTTAAAGATGAGAGGAGAGAGTTTTAAAAAGACATGAGGGGTAAATCTTTCACATGGAGGAAGAGGGTGGGTACAAATATAACATTTAAAAGACATTTTGATAAGTAGATGAATAGGAAATTTGGAGGGATATGGGCTAGGAGCAGGCAAGTGGGGCTAATTTAGTTTGGGATTACGTTCGGCATGAACTGGTTGGACTGAAGGGTATCCGTGCTATATGACGCTATGACTATCCACACAGCAAATCTGGGAGTTTTTCTACACCTCATGTTCAAATGCAACAAGATCTGGACAATATTCAGTCTTGGGCTGACAAGTGGCAAGTAACATTTGTGCCACACAAATGCCAGGCTATGACCATCATCAATAACAGACAATCTAACCACTGCCCCTTGACATTCAACAGTGTTACCATTACTAAAGTCCCCCATTGTCAACATCCTGGGGGTTATCATTGACCAGAAACTCAACTGGACTCACCACATAAACACAGTGGCCGCAGGAACAAGTCACAGGCTAGGAATACTGCAGCGAGTAAGTCACCTCCTGACTCCTCAAAGCTTGTCCACCATCTACAAGGGACAAGTCAGAAGTGTGATAGGATACTCCCCAATTGCCTGGATGAGTGCAGCCCCAACAACACTCAAGAAGCTTGATACCATCCTGGACAAAGTAGCCCAGTTGATTGGCATTACATCCACAAGGATCCACTCCCTCCACTACTGACGCTCAGTAGTAGCAGTGTGTACTATCTACAAGACACACTTCAGAAATTCACCAAAGATCCTGAGACAGCACCTTTTAAAGCCATGACCAATTCCATCTAGAAGGACAAGGGCAGCAGATATATCGGAACACCACTACCTTCAAATGCCCCTTCAAGCCACTCACCAACCTTACTTGGAAATATAATCATTGTTCCTTCACTGTCGCTGGGTCAAAATCCTGGAATTCCCTCCCTAATGGCATCATGGGTCAACCCACAGCAGGTGGATTGCAGCAGTTCAAGAAGGCAGCTCACCACCACTTTCTCAAGGGCAACTAGGGACAGGCAATAAATGCTGGCCAGCCAGCGATGCCCACATCCCACAAAATGAATTTTAAAAATCTCTGATGCATACTGAATGAGGAAGTGTTAGAACTGATTATAAGGGAGGGTAATGAATGAGCACAATATCTGTAAAAAGCAGTTGTCAAATAGTTCAAAGGAAATTTTTAAAATTGGATAAGACCATCATACCATCATCCTTGAGCAGAGATATTAAATAAAACTTTTGCAGTCATCTTTACATTTGAATGTAAACGTGGAACAATTACTCAAAATAACTTCAGTCAAGAATTTGGTTTAGAAAGTAGCAGAACTCAAACTGGACTTGCCTTCTCAAAACATCCTTGCATTTCTAAGTCTTTACCGACGCTTTTAGTCACCCTTCATAATATCTCCTTATTTGTCAACATTCCAATTTTCCTTATAGACAGAGTATTTTTTAACGTTAAAGGTGCTCCATAATTAAAGGTTGACATAATTATGCCATTCTTGAGTCTCCACTTAATTCAGCTTGACAGTGTGAACACCAAGATATTGTTTTCCCTGGTTGGGAAATCTACATGGAAACATAGTCTTAAAGGAAGGGTGGACCATTTAAAACTGTGATAGAACATAGAACATGGAACAGTACAGCACAGTACAGGCCCTACGGCCCACAATGTTGTGTCAACCAATTATCCTACTAATATCAAACCACCCTGCATACCCTACATTTTACTATCCTCTATGTGCCTATCCAAGAGTCGCTTAAAAGTCTCTAAAGTATCTGACTCCACTACCGCTGCCAGCAGCGCATTCCACATGCCCACCACACTCTGTGCAAAGAACCTACCTCTGACATCTCGCCTATACTTTCCTCCAATCACCTCAAAATTATGCCCCCTCGTTAGAGTCATTTCCGCCCTGGGAAAAAGTCTCTGACTATCCACTCTATCAATGCCTCAAATATGACGAGTAATTTCTTCGCTTAAAGGGTTGTACGTTTTGAGATAACACAGTCTGGAGCTGGAGGAGCAAGGCAGGCCAGGCAGCATCAGAGGAGCAGGAAAGTTTCAGGTCAGTACCCTTCTTCAGAAATGGGGGAGGGGGTAGAGTGCTCTGAAATAAATAGAGAGAGGAGGGGTGGGGCTGGGGAAGATAGGTGGGATGGTGATAGATGAATGCAGGTAGGCAGTGGTAGGGATTGGTCAGTGAGGTGGGAGCAGCGGATAGGTGGGAGAGAAGATGGACAGGTTGTGTCAGGTCAAGGACAGGTCACACATTCAAGAGCACAATACCATCCCGTTAACTTCATAGCCTGCAGCATGTTAAAGCAAAAACGCTACATTTGTGAGGAAAACCTTAAATAAAAGCCTAAACCGTTGTTGTCCTGCACTGGATGTTTATGCTGAATATATTCAGCAGTGCTTAATGAGCTATTCAAGCATACAGCACAAAAAGAAGGATCTCAGAGATAGTAGGAACTGCTGATGCTGGAGAATTTGAGACAACAAGGTGCAGAGCTGGATGAACACAGCAGGCCAGGCAGTAGCAGAGGAGCAGGAAAGCTGACGTTTCAGGTCTGGACCCTCCTTCAGAAATGGAGGAGGGGAAGGAGACTCTGAAATAAATAGAGAGGGGGGGGGGAGGCGATGATGGAAGGTGGATAAAGGAGCAGATAGGTGGAGAGGAGACGGACAGGTCAAGGAGGCAGGGATGGAGCCAGTAAAGGTGAGTGCAGGTGGGGAGTTGGGATGGGGGTTGGTCAGTCGAGGGAAGGCGCACAGGTCAAGGAGGCGGGCTTGAGGCTGGTAGGTAGGAGGTGGGAGTGGGGTTGGTCAGTGAGGTGGGAGGAGTGGCTGGGTGGGAGAAAAGACGGACAGGTCAAGGAGGTGGGGAGAAGCTGGGCTGGTTTTGGGATGAGGTCAGGGATGGGGAGATTTTGAAGCTTGTGAAGTCCACATTGAGACCATTTGGCTACAGGGTTCCCAAGTGAAATATGAGGCGCTGTTCCTGGAGACTTCGGGTGGCATCGTTGTGGCACTGGAGGAGGCCTAGGATGGACCTGTCGTCCAAGGAGTGGGAGGGGGAGTTGAAGTGGTTCGCGACTGGGAGGCGAAGTCGTTTGTCACAAACTGAGCGTAGGTGTTCCACAAAGCAGTCTCCGAGCCTCCACTTGGTTTCCCCGATGTAGAGGAGGCCACAACGGGAACAGCAGACACAATATACCACATTAGCAGATATGCAGGTGAACATCTGTTTAATGTGGAAGGTTCTTTTGGGGCCTAGGATGGGGGTGAGGGTGGAGGTGTAGGGGCAGGTGTAGCACTTCCTGCGGTTGCAGGGAAGAGTGCCAGGGGTGATGGGGCTAGTGGGGAGTGTGGAGCGGACGAGGGAGTCACGGAGACAGCGGTCCCTCCGAAAGGCAGATAAGGGTGGGGAGGGAAGAATGTCCTTGGTAGTGGGGTCAGATTGCAGGTGGCAGAAGTGGCGGAGAATGATGCGTTGAATCCGGAGGTTGGTGGGGCGGTACGTGAGGACAAGGGGAATTCTGTCTTGTTGTTATTGCGGGGAGGGGGGTGTGAGGGATGAGTTGTGGGAAATGTGAGAGATGCGGTCAAGGGCGTCTTTGACCACTGTGGAGGGGAAATTGCAGTCCTTGAAAAACGAGGACATCTGGGATGTCCAGGACTGGAATGCTTCATCTCGGGAGCAGATGCAGTGGAGGTGAAGGAATTGGAAATAGGGAATGACATCCTTGCAGGAAGGTGGGTGAGAGGAGGTGTATTCTAGGTAGCTGTGGGAGTCGGTAGGCTTGAAATAGATATCGGTTTCCAGGTGGTTGCCAGAGATGGAAACAGAGAGGTCCAGGAAGGAGAGAGAGGAATTGGACATGGTCTTCCTCCGTTATTTCAATGGCTGTATCGGCGCCACCTCGTGGAGCTCGAACAGTTCATCCACTTCACTAACACCTTCCACCCCAGCCTAAGTTCACCTGGACCATCTGCTAATGTGGTATATTGTATCCGCTGTTGCCAACGTGGCCTCCTCTACATCAGGGAAACCAAGCAGAGGCTTGGAGACTGCTTTGTGGAACACCTACGCTCAGTTCGTGACAAACGACTTCACCTCCCAGTCACGAACCACTTCAACTCCCCCTCCCACTCCTTGGACGACATGTCCATCCTGGGCCTCCTCCAGTGCCACAATGATGCCACCTGAAGGCTCCAGGAAGAGCACATCATATTTCACTTGGGAACCCTGTAGCCAAATGGTCTCAATGTGGACTTCACAAGCTTCAAAATCTCCCCACCCAAAAACTCATCCCAAAATCAGCCCAGCTTGTCCCCGCCTCCTTGACTTGTCCATCCTTTCTCCCACCTATCCACTCCTCCCATCCCCACCTCCTACCTACCAGCCTCATCCCCGCCTCCTTGATCTGTCTGTCTTCCCTCAACTGACCAACCTCCATCTCAACTCCCGACCTACACTCACCTTTACTGGCTCCATCCCCGCCCCCTTGACCTGTCCGTCTCCTCTCCACCTATCTGCTCCTTTATCCACCTTCCATCATCACCTCCCCCACTCTCTCTATTTATTTCAGAGTCCCCTTTCCCTCCTCCATTTCTGAAGGAGCGTCCAGACCCGAAACATCAGCTTTCCTGCTCCTGTGATGCTGCCTGGCCTGATGTGTTCATCCAGCTCTACACCTTGTTATCACAAAAAAAGGATGCCTCTCATAAAGCTAATATCCATCACAGCCAATTAAATAAGAACTATCATTATTTGTTAATAGAATGTGCATCAAGTGAGAAATTCCCATTCCACATGCACTGGTGTCTTTACAGACTGGGAAATATTGGACCATTTTTAATACTACAGTATTCCTAATTTATTTACCAAACATTATTTGGTTAATAAAGAAATGTTACCTTGTTAAAAATACGTATATGTTCTTCTATGCTATACTAAATTCAATGAACCATTGTTACATCAGCTCCACGATACTGCACTTTTGCAACTCAAATTCTGTAATACGCATCACCACAAGAAGTGTTTGGTTTAACAGAGTGACAATTTAAAGTAAACAATCAGATTTAAAAGCTGTGTATACACTTTGTTACCATAAATACATCAAACTGATAGAAAGAATTAGTATTCAAAAAACATCCACTCAATGATTTGTTAAACTATACAGAGATAGATCATAGAAAATAACTGCAGGAGTCGGCCATTCAGCCCTTCGAGCCTGCACCATCATTCAATAAAGACACGACAATAGAACAATGAACTTTACGATGCAAGACCCAAGGATTTTGTTAAATTATTGTCACTTAGATTAATAAACCATTATAATTCCACATTCATTTCAGTTTTAAACTGACTATGCATTAAAAATGGCTTTACAGAAGGATCAAAAAGTGGAAGCTAAGTCACACCTGACCCCTTTTATCAGGCTCCTATCATTTGCTCCTGTTTATTTCACTCTCAAATGCAGAAACTGATGCTCAGTGATCACATGAACATATCCATGACATCATCTTGCTGACATAATTTTACAAAACGGATTCTGACACATGACAAACAAGAGAAGCTGAAAATATTTTTTAAAAATTAACCACTTAAATTGTTGCATAATGGTCACGTTTCTGAAATACTTTCAAAGCCATTGGTTTCTGAAAACAGTCAACAGTACCCTAAGAAGTAACCAATGTGCACAGATGAAGGATTCATTTCAAAAGCTATCAAATTTAAAAAGGATTGGTTTTTCAATCAAATCTCACTTCTACAGGATTCATCTCACTTGCTTCAAGGATCCAGATTTGAGATTTGTACAATGTTAAATGTTCAAAACTCACTTTAAGTTTCAAAAGCTTTTGTAAAATTGACTATGACCTTCAATTTAAAGATGCCACATCCCTTTTTAAAACCAATCCACCTAATTAAATTCCAGGTCAAAAAGCGATTTTTGGTCAGTTCAAATATATCACTTAGAGCAAACTGCTGGTAATGACTGAAAATGGTGAGGTTATGAGAATGATAAAAAAAAATGAAGGGAAACATGTTTATTATCATTTATAAATTTGGGTACAGGCCTAAAAGACTTCTTGTAAAACTCCATTGAGAAAAGGAAGCCACGTCTCCAACCAAATATTTCAGCCAACAATGCAACAGAGAAACATGTTTTTAAAAAGCACTTTGTCACAAGCTTTTCTTCAGCAAATTAAGTCAAATTCCTAAGCAGAAAATACTGCGCACATTGTCAATTTCAAAACTATCCGCATTCTATGACAAAGGAAAAAACAAATTGCATTGTTGGAATTTTTGACATGGATAAACGTTTATAACTGTCAGGCATAGTCATTTCAATTGTTGCTAGTATACTTTTGAGCTCAGACGCCATGCCAAACAGAAGAAATTCTTATTTTCACCCTGACTGTAATAATCCATCGCCATCCTTCCATGCAGCAGCTCTGAAATCCATCCAAGCTGTCTGACCTGCATCCATGAATGCAATGCAGCCACTATTTTTTTAAAAAAATCAATCACTATAGTAAAAGATTGCACATTCTCCTACAATAACAGTTATAAATGGACAGTTAGGTCACAATTAAATGGTCAGGCTAACCAGTCATTCCCCAAGCCCATGAAAACAAAAGTTCAAATCTGAAGTCCTGTGGCTGTATTTTGCCCCATGACGTTTCATTCCTTCGCAAAGGGGTTGTGGTGGAGAGTTAGGGGGTGGCGGATGGTGATAACAGGGAGGGGGGCTTGGTGGAGGAGGAGAAATACAACAACAGCCAGCAAACAAAGCAGGCTGTTTCAATTCAGCTGTGCCAAGTATTGCCTGCTTTTCTTTGCACTCTCTCAGCATGGCACCTTTCCCAAGCATCTCTGGCGATGCTCCAGCCAGTTCCAATCTGTCTAATCCAGCTCCCAAAAGGTACCTTCCTGGATCGTTTCGCAAACAAACAAGATCAACCGAACTGCCACCGGATTCTGGCAGAATTCAACCCTGCAGCTGCCAACTTCCTCACACGCTGCAATCTTTTTTTTAAACCGATCTGCTGTGCAACAACATGCCACTAAAAGTTTATTAAAGAAAGAGTTCACAAGCACTGTAAAGACAACGGAGTGCAAAGAACTCACACCTTCTCCTTCTCTCTCTTTCTCTCCCCCATATCTCACTGAAATGTCCACACGTGACACAAGCACCACCTGCAGCTTGGAAGACTTTGATGGCCAACCAGTGGACAGATTCCTTAATGCCAGCTCCTGTCTCTATCTTCAAAGAATGCCAGGTGATTTCAGATTGGCAAACCTCTCATGTTTATTTCATTAAAGAGCGCATGCATATTACTAAACTCCTGGCACACAGAATTGTAATGATCAATGTATCAGGACCTACCTCCAGCATTATCACAACTGGTTTTAACATTGAGTAAGTCAATTACGTATCTCGCATCAAGCTATAAAAGGTCACCAATATTCTGGTGAATTAATTTGTCAGCAACTCTGTTACTTTCTTTTTTATTTACATATACTTATTGCTTAGACTACAGTACCTGCTTTGCAATCTAATTTAAAATAAAATATTCACATGCATATTAAACCAAAACACAAATACAATTAACCAGTAAAATTGTTCATAAATTCAGGTTTTTGCTCTTTGTGATTTTTTTTGTTCATGGCATCTTTTGGAGACAGTGGCACTACAGTATACAAACTGTAGTAATAACTTAATACAGCAGCCTCTGCACTATAATGGGCAGCCACTGTACCAACTCAGAGAACCTGCAGCCAAAGTACAGTTGCACACAAAGGCATCTGTTCAAGTTACTTGAAGACACATAAGAAGTTTGTCTACTCTGGATATGAACAACAAATCAAAGGTTTGTGGCTGTTTCTAAACTGATGTTCTTGCACTAACAATATAAAAGGAAGTCAAACCAAAATCAGAAAAAAAGTTTCAATTCTGTTTCTGAAAATAAAGTTTAATATTTTAGAATATATAGTTAAAAAAACAAAATAAATTCATCACCCAGAAATTTAAGTAATTCCGCCATAAACCACATTTCCACTTTTAAAAAAATCTTGGTCACTTGCCAGAATCTTTCACTGAAGACAATTTTATTTTCCAAATATAAAATTGCAAAAATAGAAAATCTAATGCAACCCATTAACATTATTCCTTCCATGAATGATTCCTAGGGGGGAACTGCACACTTTAGTTTCCTAACAGATATTTCTCTCTGACTCCAAGGCAATTAGACAAGACTTCAATTACCTGCCTATTTTTTCAACCCCCATTATTTTTTTCTTGGACTGTTGTCTTCCACAGATAGTATTTCTAAGATCCCTTCTTAAAGTAATGTGGGATAAAAGTCAACTTCATCAGGCAAGTAAAACATCCAAGTACTGCACTCGGAACAGGAAATTCAACACTAACATTCAAAGGGAATTGGATAAATACTTGAAGGTCAATTTGCTACTACTATCTATATCAGCCATGTCAAAAGCTGAATTTTACTTTCAGTGGATTATCCATTTATACTTCCCTTTGTAATCCTCAAATCACAGGCAACAAAAGAAGAGACCTTCATGTCCCTGCCATTTCTTTGCTGGAGCAATCCAAAGTGAATCCCACTGCCCTGCTTTCAGCCATGTGGGAACAGACTGCATCCTAGTATAGCTCTCTGCATTAAAAAATTCTCCTAACTTCTCTCCTCATTCCCTTCATGAAAATTTTTAATTCATAAAACTGTCCTCTATTCTGAACAAGAGGAAATCATCTTTCTCTATTCATGAGCAAAAATCCCTCAAAATGTAAAAGTATCTTTTACAATGTCAGCAGCTGACAGTGAGACAGCAGAATTAGAACAAATAGAGAAACAAATTTGCTGAAGGTCTCTCTCTTTTTGTTTTAATTTTATAGTTTTAAATCACTTTTAGTTTTCATAGCACCTTTGGATGCACTTCCAGTGTGTACCTCCAGTCTCTCCTCAAAACCTTTTTGCTTATCCCGATAATCCTTCTTGTGTACACTCTCAATTATTTTGAGGTACTCAGTATAATCGTATCTCCAAAACAGCACAATACACCCTAATCTAGAATAAGATAATATGGCATCAAAAGGAGGTTGTTCAGCACATGACCCTGAGCCACCTCTTTGAAGGAGCTCTCCAAATACCGTAACTCCATGGCTCTACATGGCCAAGGAAACAAGGTGGAAAGTGGCTCTAGGTGAATTACTTCTTTACTTGACAGGTAAAACTAGTTTCTTCTTCTAAGTTGTAACCATTCTATGATTCAATATCCTTCCGGTCCTTTAACACCCATAGTCGTCCATCACCAGTACCTGTCCTAGAAAAAGCGCAAAGTTACCACAGGTGACAGCACAGTGATATACAGTCAAGAAGGATTGCCCCTAACATTAACTTCAGACTCATGGAGTCTCAGATAAGGAAATTTTCTGTTGATTACCATCTACCGCCTGCCCACCCCACCTGATGAATCAATACACCTCCATGTAAACATCACTTCAAAGAGGCATAAGGGTAGGAAGAGCGTACCCAGGTAGGAAATTTCCACATCCATCGTAAAGAGTGGTTCAGTAATCACTCGCCAGAAAAGTTCTGAATAACAAGCCTGCCAGACTGTGCTTGTGAATGAAGTGAGACATTCAGCACAAAGGGAAAAACAACTCAGACTCATCCTCACTAATACTGTCACAGATATATCTGTACATAACAGTACTGGAATGCATTACCATCACACAGTCCTTCTGGAGGTAAAGTTCTGTTTTCACATTGAGGGCACCCAACAATATGCTCTGTGCTTTTACCATTGTAATAAAGGGAATTGATTCAGAGCAGAAATTGGCATCCATGAATCCTTTAGGCCGTCGATGTTTGCAGAATTATATTCTATCAATCTTAACCTCACACCAGTGCACATCCCTCATTTTAACATTATCCATAGGTCAAGGACTAACAGGTGATTCAATGAGGAGTGTGAAAAGAGCATACCAGGAGTAGAATCAGGAATATCCTCATTTGGTGAAGTCACAACACAAGGCTACATGCACAGATAGTAAGAACTGCTGATGCTGGAGTCAGAGATTACACAGTGTGGAGCTGGAAGAACACAGCAGGCCAGGCAGCATCAGAGGAGTAGGAAAGTTGACGTTTTAGGTTGGGATCCTTCTTCGGAAAAAGGCTACATGCATGTTGAATAGCAAATGCAGCATCCATATACAAAGCTAAATAATCCTACAACCAGCAGATCTGTTCAAATTCTGGATTCCACAATTAAGGAAAGGGTGGGGGAAGGAGCCTCCATGAACATTTTTATACACAAGAATGGTGGAGACCAGGTATGTGAGTTTAAATGACAAAACAGAAGCATTCATAACCATTTTCATTTTAAAGGGCTGAGAGTAAAAGTGAAAATCCGTATTGTCCCAGAGGATGGGCTGCTCTCTCTCATTAGAGAGACAGCTGGTGGTCAACTCAATCGGAGGGTCACTGCGCCTCAGGTGAGTGGCAAAGTTAAGAAGGCAAGGCCTCATGGTGACATCAGAGGGTACAGAGCTTGAACCTGCTTTGCTGGCATCACTCACAAACAAGCAGATTATATAATCCAACTCAACCTCATGTTAAAGTCTTTGGCCAATTTGATTCACTTTTTATGATGCTGTAAAAATAATGACTGAGCGCATCGAATAGTGCAAAGGCTAAAGGGACCTAACAAAATCCCAACTGCAGAGCTGATAATCAATACTCCAGAACTCACGACACTCCTAGCACAGCTGTTCCACTACAGCTATTTCACTAGTATCTATCCAACAAAATGGAAAAATGGCCAGGTACATCAATCCAGTTCCCACAAAAAAAAACAGGATAAATCCAAACCAGCCACATTATCATAGAATCAGAGGATCCCTACAGTGTCTAAAGAGGCCCATTGAGTCTGCACTGACCATCCGAACAGTATCCTATCCACACCTGCACCATATTCCTGTAACCTCACATTTATTATAGCTAATCCACTTAACTTACACACTACAGACAATTTAGTAAGGCCAATCCACATAATCTGCACATCTTTGGACTGTTGGAGGAAACTGGAGTACCTAGTAGAAACCCACACAGATACAGAGAGAATATGCAAACTCCACACAGACTGCCACCCATGGTTGGAATCAAACCCTGGTCCCTCGTGCTGCGAGTTAGCAGCGCTAACCACGGAGCCAATGTGTCATCCATTAGTGTCAACATGCACTCAATCATCAGTAAATTCACAAAAGGGGTTGTTAACATCTTCGCCATCAGTTGTTGCATACACAGCAATAACCTGCTCATTGATGCTCAGTTTGGGTCCGGTCGGCACAACTCAACTCCAAGCCTTAAACAATTTTGATACGATCATTCACAAAAGAGCTAAACCTGAAAGTGAAAGTGACTGCTCTTAACAACAAGACAGCAGTTGACCGAGTATGGTATCACAGAATCCTAACAAAACAGAAGTCAGTGAGAAGCAGAGAAAAAACTCTGTTGTTTCAGTCATACCAAACACAAAGAAGATGGATGTGGTTGTTGGAGGTCAATCATCTCAACTCCAGGATATCTCTGCAGGAGCTCTTCAGGGTAGTATCCTAGGGCCAATCATCTTCACCTGCTTCAGCAGTGGCCTTCTCTCCATCATAAAGTCAAAAGTGGAGAAGCTCACAGTTGATTATGCCATGGCTATTTCCTTTTGTAATTACTCAGATACTTTAGCAGTCCCTTTCTCAGCAAAACTTGGATAACATTCATGTGACAAGTAACATTCACTCACACATGGGTTAGCCAATGAGAAATTCCAACAAAAGTCACTGTCTAGTCAACTTGCCTTGAAATTCAATAGCATTACAATCGCTAATTCGTCCACTACTAACATCTGAGACGTTACTAATAACTAGAAACAGAACTGGACTAGCCATATAAATACTGTGGCTATGGATGCAGATCGGAGGCAAGGGGTATATTTCCTGATTCCCAAGAACGGTCCACAAGGTGCGAGTTGGGGTGTAATGGAATACTCTCCATTTACCTGGATAACTGCAACTCTAAGGATATTCAAGCAGCTCAACAAAGCCTACAACAAAGCAGCCTGCTTGATTGGAATTACATCCAGCACTTTAACACATCACTGCCTCCACCACCAGTGCAAATGTAACTACAGCATGAAGTATCTATAAGATGCATTGCAGCAATTTACCAAAGCATTGTCAAAAGCCGCGATACTACCACCTAAAGAGACAAGAGCAGAAGAAGCACAGGAACAGTACCACTGAAATCTTCCCCCAAATCACACACCATCTGGACTTGGAAACAAGTCATAGTTGAGTGAAAACCTTACCCAATGGCACTGTGAGTGCACTTCCATCACGTGAATTACAGAAGCTCAAAAAGGATTGCTCATTATCACATTCTCCAGGAGAGTTAGGGATGAGCAATAAATACATATTCTGGTTAGCTTCATCAATATCTAATGAATGAATAAATAAAATTAACCAAGAGATTTGAGAATAAAACAAGATTTAGCATTTTACTTTCATAGTTTTCATAATGTTCCTACCACAGAAAAAATATTCTAAATAAACTCATCTGTAAATAATCAAAAATCAAATGATATTTTGGGTTATGTGAAAAGCAGAATTTAAATTCATCATATAGTTTTTATAAGGAAAGAAGCTGAAGAATCGGTGATAAAGAAGTCTCCCAATTTAAAATAAATTCCACTTACAATTCACTTTCTTTTGACTTGAAGACTGTGCAGAACAAAGGAAAAATATACAAAAGAATTGCAATTAAAACAGTTTTACATGACTTCCCTTGACATTTTAACTATATTTAGGTTAAGCATTCACACACAATCCTCAAGCAAAAGAATCTGACCTTGAATCCAGAAAAAATACTAAACACTTCTAACAATGTCAAATTTACTTCAAACACATACAATTAATTTGAGATAACAAGGTGTAGAGCTGGATGAACACAGCAGGCCAAGCAGCATCAGGGGAGCAGGGAGGCTGACGTTTCGGGCCTAGACCCTTCTTCAGAAATGGGGGAGGGGAAGGGGGATCTGAAATAAATAGGGAGAGAGGGGGAGGCGGATAGAAGATGGATAGAGGACAAGATAGGTGGAGAGGAGACATACAGGTCAAAGAGGCGGGGATGGAGCCAGTAGAGGCGAGTGTAGGTGCGGATGTAGGGAGGAGATAGATCAGTCCAGAGAGGACGGACAGGTCAAGGGGGCGGGATGAGATTAGTAGGTAGGAGATGGGGGTGGGGCTTGAAGTGGGAGGAGGGGAGAGGTGGGAGGAAGGACAGGTTAGGGAGGCGGGGACAATCTGGGCTGGTTTTGGGATGCGGTCAGGGGAGGGGAGATTTTGAAGCTTGTGAAGGCCACATTGATACCATTGGGCTGCAGGGTTCCCAAGCGGAATATGAGTTGCTGTTCCTGCAACCTTCGGGTAGCATTGTTGTGGCACTGCAGGCCGCCCAGGATGGACATGTCGTCTGAGGAATGGGAGGGGGAGTTGAAATGGTTCGCGACTGGGAGGTGCAGTTGTTTAGTGCGAACCGAGCGTAGGTGTTCTGCAAAGCGGTCCCCAAGCCTCCGCTTGGTTTCCCCGATGTAGAGGAGGCCACAACGGGAACAGCGGATGCAGTATACCACATTAGCAGATGTGCAGGTGAACATCTGCTTGATGTGGAAAGTCTCCTTGGGGCCTGGGATGGGGGT
>NC_063336.1:71351984-71367425 GCF_021869965.1 Rhincodon typus | reverse complement strand
TGCTGCTTGGCCTGCTGTGTTCATCCAGCCCTGCACCTTGTTGTCTCTTCTTCTTGCAGCCTACAGCTTTTATTGACATAAAAGTTAACAAAAAAAAGCACCTGTCAGGCGTTAGGCCTGTTGTTTAATTAATTTCTTATTCAATGTGCTGATTATTATGGAGGTAAATGCAGAAACTATTCTGTACTAGCAACATTCCTTAAATAGCAACAGCGAGTGATTTGTCAATCTGCTTTTAACGACATTGGTTGAGAGAGAAATGCTGGTGAGAACTAGTAGGGAAGTCCTTGATCAAACAGTATTCTTCAGTCATTAACTTAGGGTGGCCTTAGGATAATTTCTGCCTATGCAAATGTGCCAGTAATTCCAGACTTTGGTCAATAGGGAAAAAAAGAAAAAGAGGCTGTCTCTCCCCCTAACTTATATTTATGTTCACTCATCCTTGTTCCTTTTCAGGTGCAGGTATAACAGACCAAATTCTTATGAAGTGATAGAAGGTGTCATCAACAATGCCAATAAGTGGCACCTGCTCAACAATCACCTGCTCAATGATATACCATTTGGCTTTCACCAGTGCCACTAAGCTCCCGACTTCATTACAGCCTTGGTTCAAACATGGGCAAAAGAGTTGAGTTCCAGAGGTGAGGCGAGACGAGAGTGACAACCCTTGACATCAAGGCCACATTTGAAAGCAAAAATGGTAGACTGAGAGTAGCGTGGATATTGGAGCTGCTCCTGAGTTGTAGGCTTTCTCGTATAATTCAATGTTTTTTTACATTTCAGAATCATAAGATTTTTATACTGAATCATTTTGGAACCTTTATAGCCTTATCCATTACCAAAAAAATATGAAGTAGAGATTTTTTTAAAATGGAGTTTGTGTGGGAGGAGCCTCCATGTGTTTGTCAAGTTCAATCTGTGGAGAATTCATTTTCTGTTTTAAAATTTTATATTTCTAAAAACAAAGGTCTTAACAAAAAACAAAAAAAAAGCAAAGGAGATATTTTTTTCCAGCAGTTTCTTTCATTTTTTGACAAAAAAAATTTATGGAAAAATAATCGAAGAGGGAGAGATCGTTTATATATGGAGCTTGTGGAGAGGCCTATAGGCGGATGGCTTGGAGAGAGTGTTTTTTTAATCTGGAGGTTGAAAATTTGCATGTTAGATTATTTGAGGAGGAGTTTTTTCTTGTTTGTTCAGTTCAATATTTGATTTCTTTTTAACATATATATTTTATATATATAGAGTCATGCAGCATGGAAACAGATGCTTCGGTCTAACCAGTCCATGCCAAACATAATCTCTAACTAAACTAGTCCTACCTACCTGCTTCCGGCCCATATCCCTCCAAACCTTTACTATTCATCTACTTATCCAAATGTCTTTTAAATGTTGTAATTGTACCCACATCCACCACTTCATCAGGAAGATCATTCAACAGGCGAACTACATTCTGTGTAAAAAATTTGCCCCTCATGTCTTTTTTAATTTTTTCTCCTCTCACCTTAAAAATGTGCCCCCTAGTCTTGAAATATCCCATCCTCAGGAAAAGACAATTACCATGACCATATCTATACCTCTCATTATTTTATAAACTTCTATCAGGTCACCTCTCAACCTCTAACACTTCAGCGAAAAAAGTCCCAGTCTTTCTTTACTACTCAAACCTTCCATACACAGCAACGTCCTGGTAAATCTCTTCTGAATCCTCTCCAGCTTAATTGTTCATTTTTTTTCTAATTTTTGCATGCTTAATATTAAATCTGTGGATAAGGAAAGGTAATTTATTTTTATATATAAGGTGCTATTGACAGCTTCTTATATTTTTAGGCTTAATGTTGCTGAGGGCATACATGAGGCACTGATTGTGATGACTGGTAGATTTAGACAAGTGATCACAAAGAAGAATCAGTCAGATAGATGGTTTACTGTCAGGAAACCCAAGAAGGTAGATCAGAAGTCTCCTGTGGCTTTTCCTTTCTCAGACAGATATTCCGTTTTGGGAGCAAATTACTGCAGATGCTGGAATCTGATCTGAAAACAAAAAATGCTGGAGAGTCAGGCAGCATCCATGGAGAGAAAGCAAGCTAACGTTGCGAGTCTAGATGACTCTACCTCAGAGCTAAAGTGAAGTGCAGAAGGGGCAGCATTTATGCAATAGTAGGAGGGTTTGGAGTGCTGGCAGAGAAAAGATGTTTGTTGTTAGGATGTTGTAAGTGATCAGAATGTGAGAAGGACAGAACAATTGAGAGTCCATTTTGAGTACTCTTACCTCTGAGTCTCTTAGGGGAAAACTGAAGTAGTAGTCAGATCTTGGGCACTAAGATTTAAAAGAATAATTATTACTGGGGACTCTGATGTCAGTGGCACAGACAGAAGATTTTGTGGCAGTGAGCGTGAATCTAGGATAATATGTTGCTTTTCTGGTTCCTGGGTTAAGGATGTGTCAAAATGTTTGAAGTAAATTGTCAAAGGGGAGACCGAAGCTGGAAGTTGGTAGGAATGATATAGTTAGAGAAAGGGTTAAGGCTTTGCAGAATGACTCTAAGAGGTTAGGTAGAAGGTTAAAAAACCATCAAAAATAGTAATGTCTGGTTTATTTCCAGTACAAAGTTCTAATGGGGTAAAGTATAAAAGGATAGGGAAGATAAATCAACGGCTGAAGAAATGGTGCGATGTACAGGGAATCAGTTTCTTGGATCATTGGGCTCTCTTCTGGGACAAAAAAAAAATCCTGTTCAAAAAGGATAGGTTTCATCCATCCTTTTATTGGAAGGCAACCAATATCCTGGTGGGGAGATTTGTTAGTTCTATTTCAAGAGACTGTAAACCTTTAGAGAGGTGGGTGGGAGCTTCCTAACTAACAGTGAAAATAGAAAGAAAGATGAGGACAGTTCTGAATCAAAAAATAGCAAGTTAATTAGAAAAGACAGTCAAGAGCAAGTCAGAGAAAGAAGTAACTCTGAGGAATTAAAATACATTTTAATTCAGTTAGGACTGATGAAGTCAGGGCATGTATGGGAACCTGGGACTGGGACATTGTAGCTATTACAGGAACTTGGCAGAGGGAAGGACAGGGCTGGCAGCTCAGTGGTGCGGATTTTAGGTGTTCGCCTGGTGAAGGGGCTATGATCCGAAAGCTTGTGTTTTCAAATAAACCTGTTGGACTATAACCTGGTGTCATGTGATTTTTGATTAGGGAAAACATGACTACTATAATTAGAGCAAATATTTCTGAGGGATCATTTAGTGAAAACATATGGCTTGAAATTAGAAATAAGAAAGGGATAATCACCTTGATGGGATTGTACTACAGGCCTCCCAATAGTCAGAGGCAAACTGAGCAGCAAATATATAGAGAGATCTCATATATGTGCAAGAATATGGCGGCAAGATGATGGTGGAGTAGGATGCTCCAACCAGAGCTCCTCTGTTCCTTCTGTTTATTTTTTTTTTTAACCACTTCTTCTCTTGGTGTTCTCTCCTGAGGTAGAGCGGGCTGAGGCATGCAGCGGAGCGTGCTAGAGGCCCGAGTGAAGCAGGGCCAGCCAGCGGGCTGGAAGCTCGCATGGAGCGGGGATGGCCAGTGGGCTGAAAGCTCAGAAGGAGCGGGGAAAGCCAGCAGTTGTTGGACTGGGGATCAGTGCAGATGGTCAGCTCTTGTGAACCCGCGCAGACTACATGTAGAAGCCTCCAGCGCTGATCTACTGAAAGACTGTAATGCTTATCTTTTTAACTTTATTCTCGTTTTTCTAACTTATACTATGAACAACTGTAAGCAATGTAACTTTTTTTCCTTTCTTTTTCCCTTTATTTCTGTACTTTGTATCTAAGAGCTGTACCTAGGTACTTTGTACCTAAGATGGTGCCATATGGGGCGACACTGGAAACTTTTTACTCTACTCCTGCGCTTCCATACTTGAGTACACATGACAATAAAGGATATTCTAATTCTAACAAGGTTGTAATAGCAGAGGATTTTAATTTTCCAAACATTGCCTGGGACTACCATAGTGTTAAAGGTTTGGATAGTAAAGAATTTGTTAAATGTGTTCAAGAAAATTTTCTTAATCAGTATGTAAATGTTCCTTCAAGAGAAGGAGCAAAACTTCACCTTCTCTTGGGAAATAAGGCAGAGCAAGTGCAGCACAGTGGCTCAGTGGTTAGCACTGCTGCCTCACAGCACCAGGGATCCAAGTTCAATTTCAGCCTCAGGCAACTGTTTGTGTAGGGTCTGCACATTCTCCCCATGTATGCATGGGGTTTCCTCCCACACTCCAAAGATATGCAGGTTAGGTGGACTGGCCATGCTAAATTGCCCACAGTGTCCAGGGATGTGCATATTAGGTGAATTAGCCATGGGAAATGCAGGGGTAGGGTAAGGGGGAAGTGAGTCTGGATCAGATATTCTTTGGAGAGTTGGTACGGGTTTGTTGGGTTGAATGGCCTGTTTCCACACTGTAAGGATTCCACTCCTGAAATGGTAGGAGAGGAACACTTCGGAACTAGTGATCATAACACTAAGTTTTAAAACAGTTTTGGAAAAGGATGTCTTCCATAGAAGTTAAAGTTCTTAATTGGAGTAAGGCAAATTTTAAGAGTATGAAACAAGAACTTTCAAGTTGATTGGAGTAGACTGTTCACAGGTAAAGGGTCGACTGACAAGTGGGAGGCCTTCAAAAGCGTAATAACTAGAGTTCAGAGGCATTATGTTCCTGAAAGACAAGGCTGGTAAGACAAGGGAAAAATGGATGAATAAAGATATTGAAGTTCTAGTCAAGAATAAAAAAAATCACGTATTAGATTTGGACAAATATGATCATCCGAATGTCTCGAAGAGCATAAAGAACGTAGGGACATTCTTAAGAAGGAGGGGGTAAAACCAGTACAAACCGGACGGTCTGCACCTGGGCAGGACTGGAACCAATGTCCTGCTGGGGTGGGGGGGGCGGTATTTGCTAGTGCTGTTGGGGAGGGTTTAAATTAATATGGCAGGGGGATGAGAACCAATGCAGGAAGTCAGAGGGAAGCAAAGTGGGGGCAGAAACAAACAACAGTAAGGGGAAAAGTGAAAGTGGAAGGCAGAGAAACCAAAAAGAAACTCAAAAAGAGCCACTAGATTCTAGAGGGGCAATAAATATCAAAGAAAAATGAGCCTGAAGGCTCTGTGTCTCAATGTGAGGAGCATTTGTAATAAGGTGGGTGAATTAACTGCACAGACAGTTATTAATGGATATGACATAATTGGGATCACACAGACCTGGCTCCAGGGTGACCAAGGATGGGAACTCAATGTCCAGGGTTATTCAATTTTCGGGAAAGGCAGATGGAAAGTAAAGGGAGGTGGGGTAGCATTGCTGTTTAAGGAAGAGATTAACACAACAGTAAGGGAGGACATTAGCCTGGACAATGTGGAATCTGTGTGGGTGGAGCTGCCAAACACCAAAGGGAAAAAGACGTCAGTGGGAGTTGTGTACAGACTGCCAAACAGTAGTTAAGAGGTTGGGGATTGTATCAAACAGGAAATTAGAGATGCATGCAGTAAGAGTACAGCAGTTATTATATGTGACTTCAAACTACATACAGATTGGACTAACCAAACTGGTAGCAATGCAATGGAGGAGGATTTCCTGGAATGTATGAGGGATGGTTTCCTTGACCAATATGTTGAGGAACTAACTAGAGTGCAAGCCATCCTAGATTGGGTATTGTGTATTGAGTGAGGATTAATTAGCTACATTATGCTGCGAGATCCTTTGGGGTAGAGTGACCATATTATCATAGAATTCTTCACTGAGATGAAGAGTGATGCAGTTAAATCTGAAACTAGGGTGCTGAACTTTAAAAAAGCTAACTATGATGATATGAGGCATTCATTGGCTATGAGAAGCAACCAAGGATACTTAAGGGGTTGACAGTGGATAGGCAATGGCAGACATTTTAAGAATACATGGATGAACTTCAACAAATGTACATCCCTATCTGCTGTAACAATAAAACAGGGAAGGCAGCTCAACCATGGCAAACTAGGGAAATCAGGAATAGTGTTAAAGCCAAAGAGGAGGCATACAAATTGGCCAAAAAAAAAGCAATCTTGAGGACTGGGAGTAATTTAAAATTCAGCAGAGGAGGACAAAGCATTTAATTCGGAAGGGGAAAATAGAATATGAAACTAAGCTTGCAGAAAACATAAAAACTGACAGCAAAAGCATCTATAGCTTTGTGAAGAGAAAAAGACTGGTGAAGACAAATGTAGGTCCCTTGCAGTTAGAATCAGGTGAATTCATAATTAGACAACAAAGAGATGGTAGATCAGTTGAACAAATACTTTGGATCTGTCTTCACTAAGGAGGACACAAATAACCTTCCAGAAATGCTAGGAGACACCAGGTCATGCATGAAGGAAGAACTGAAGGAAGTCCTTATCATTCAGGAAATGGTATTGGGGAAATTGATGGGATTAAAATCCAGTAAGTCCCCAAGGCCTGATGCTCTGCATCCCACAGTACTTAAGGAAGTAGCCCCAGATACAGTGGATGCATTGGTGATCATTTTCCAGCATTCTGTAGACTCTGGAAGAGTTCCAATGGACTGGAGGATAGATAATGTAATGTAACCCCACTCTTTTAAAAAAGGAGGGAGAAAATGGGGAATTGTAGGCTGGTTTGCCTGACATTGGTGGTGGGGAAAATACTGGAATCAATTATCAAGGATGTAATAACTGAGTGCTTAAAAAGCGATGACAGAATCAGTCCAAGTCTGCATGGATTCGCTAAAGGGGAATCATGCTTGACAAATCTTCTGCAATATTTTCAGGATGTGACCAGTAAAGTGGACGTGGGTGAATCATGACATGTTATGTATTTGGGCTTTCAAAAGGCTTTTGACATGGTTCCACACAAGAGATTAGAAAGGAAAATTAAAGCTAATGGTATCACAGGTAATGTACTGACACGGATAGATAACTGGTTGGCAGACAGGAAGCACAGAGTTGCAATAAATGGGTCCTTTTCAGAGTGGCAGGCAGTGACAAGTTGGGTGCCACAAGGTTTAGATGTTCACAACACACATTAACGATTTGGACAAAGGAATTGAATGCAATATCTGCAAACGTGCAGATGACACTAAGCTGGGTGGCAGTGTGTGCTGTCAGGAGGATGCTAAGAGGCTGTAGAGTGACTTGGACCAATTGAGTGGCCAAATACTTGGCAAATGCAATATAATGTGGATAAATGTCAGGTTATCTACTTTGGTGGCAAAAACAGGAAGGTAGATTATTATCTGAAGGGTGACAGTTTCACAAACGGTGAAGTGCACCGAGACCTGGGTGTCATGGTGGAACAGTCGCTGAAGGTTGGCATGCAGGTGCAGCAGGTAGTGACGAAAGCTAATGGCATGCTGGCCTTCATGGTAAGAGGATTTGAATATCGGAGTAAGGATGTCTTGCTGCAGTTATACAGGGCCTTGGTGAGGCTACACCTCAAGTTTTATGTGGAGTTTTGGTCTCCTAGTCTGAGGAAGGACATTCTTGCTTTTGAGAAAGTGCAGCGAAGGTTCACCAGACTGATTGCAGGGCTGACATGAGAGAAGACTGGATCAACTGGGTTTGTACTCCCTGGAATTTAGAAGAATGAGGGGGGGATCTCATAGCCACGTATAAAATCCTGATGGGACTGGACAAGCTAGATGCAGGAAGAATTTTCCCGAAGCTAGGGAAGTCCAGATCTAGGTAGGGGTCACAGCCAAGAATAAGGGATAAGCCATTCAGGACTAAGATAGGCAAAATTTTCTTCAATTAGAGAGTTGTGAACCTGTGGAATTCTCTTGCACAAGAAGCTGTTAGGGCCAGTTCATTAGATATATTCAAGAGGGAGCTGGATGCGGCCCTTGCAGCTAAAGGGATTAAGGGTTATGAAAAGAAAGCGGGAGTCATAGAGATGCACAGCACAGAAATAGACCCTTTGGTCCAACGCATCCATGCCAACCAGATATCCAAAGTAAATCTAGTCCCATTTGCCAGCATTTAGCCCATATCCCTCCATATCCTTCCTATTCATATATCCATCTAGATTCCTTTTAAATGTCGTAACTGTACCAGCCTCCACCAATTCCTCTGGCAGCTCATTCCATGCATGCACCACTGCGTGAAAAAGTTGCCCCTTAAGTCCCTTTTAAATCTTTCCCCTCTCACCTTTAACCTATTCCCTCCAGTTTTGGACTTCCCCACCCAGGAGAAACGACCTTGTCTATCTACCCTATCCATGTCCCTAATGACTTTATAAAACACTATAAAGGTCACCCCCTCAGCCTCCGACACCCCAGGGAAAATAACACAGCCGATTAAGCCTCTCTCTATGGCTCAAACCCTCCAAACCTGGCAATATGCTTGTAAATCTTTAATGAACCCTTTCAACTTTCACAACATCCTTCCTCTTGAGGGAGACCAGCATTGCATGCAGTTTTCCAAAAGTGGCCTAACCAATGTCCTGTACAGCTACAACATGATCTCCCAACTCCTATACGGAATGCACTGACCAATAAAGGCAAGCATACCAAACGCCTTCTTCACTATCCCATCTGCCTGTGACTCCACTTTCAAGGAACTATGAGCCTGCACTCCAAGGTCTCCTTGTTCAGCAACACTCCCCAGGACCTGACAACTAACTGTACAAGTCCTGCCCTGATCTGCCTTTCCAAAATGCAACAGCTCACATTTATTTAAATTAAACTCCATCTGCAACTCTTCAGCCCATTGGCCCATCTGATCAAGGTCCCGTTGTACTCTGAGGTAATCTTCTTCGCTCTCCACTGCACCTTCAATTTTGGTGTCATCTGCAAACTTACTAACCATACTCCTATGTTCACGTCCAAATCATTTATATAAATGACGAAAAGAACCCAGCACCAACCCTTGTGGCTGATCACAGGCCTCCAGTCTGATAAGCAGCCCTCCAACACCACCCTCTGTCTTCTACCTTCGAGCCAGTTCTTAATCCAAATGGCTTGTTCTCCCGGTCAATAAATGTGGAGCTGGAAAAGCATAGCCGGTCAGACAGCATCTGAGGAGCAGGAAAGACAACATTTTAGCCTGAAACCCTATATCAAGACTGGGGAGGGGGGCCCAGAAATAAACAGAGGGAAGTGAGTGGGGCTTGGGGGAGAGTAGGTAAGATGAGATAGGTGGATGCAGATAGGGGGTTATTGTGGTTGGTCAGTGGGAAGGGTGAATCGGATAGGTGAGTCAGAAGATGGATAGGTTCTCCCTGTATTCCATGTAATCTAACGTTGCCAATCAGTCTACCATGAGGAACCTTGTCAAACTCCTTACTGAAGTCCATATAGATCACGTTCACCGCTCCACCCTCATCAATCCTCTTCGTTACTTCTTCAAACAATTCAATCAAGTTAGTCAGACACGATTTCCCACGCACAAAGCCACGGTGACTATCCCTAATCAGTCGATGCCTCTCCAAATACATGTACATTCTGCGCCTCAGGATTTCCTCCAACAACTTGCCCACCACCAGTCTATAGCTGCCTGGCTTTTCCTTACCATCTTTCTTAAATTAGCCAACCTTCAGTCTTCCAGCACTTCACCTGTGGCTATTGATGATACAAATATCTCAGCAAGGGGACTAACAATCACTTCCCTAGCTTCCCTCAGAGTTCTAGGGTACACCTGATCAGATCCTGGGGATTTATCCACTTTTCTGTGCTTTAAGACATTCAGCTGTAATATGGACAATTTTCAAGGTGTCGCTATTTATTTCCCCATGTTCTCTATCTTCCACATCCTTCTCCACAGTACACACTGTTGCAAAATTCTCGTTTAGTATCTCCCCCCATCTCCTGTGGTTCCACACGTAGGCAGCCTTGCTGATCTTTAAGGGGCCCTATTCTCTCCCTTGTTATCCTTTTGTCCTTAACGTATTTATAGAATCCCTTTGGATTATCCTTCACCTTACTTATCAAAGCTATCCCATGTCTGCTTTTTGCCCTCCAGATTTCCCTCTTAAGTATACTCCTACTGAATTTATACCTTTCTAGTGGTTCACTTGATCTCTGCTGTCTATACCTGATATATGCTTCCTTCTTATTCTTGACCAAAACCTCAATGTCTCTAATCATCCAGCATTCCCTACACCTACCAACCTTGTCCTTCACCCAAACTGGAACATACTGTCTCTGGTCTCTGATTATCTCATTTTTGAAGGAGTTCCGTTTTCAAGTTATCCCTTTACCTGCAAACGTCCGCCCCCAATCAACTTTTGGAGAATCTGAGATAACAAGGTGTAGAGCTGGATGAACACAGCAGGCCAAAAGCAGCATCAGAGGAGCAGGAAGGCTGACATTTCGGGCCGAGACCCTTCTTCAGAAATGGGGGAGGGGAAGGGGGATCTGAAATAAATAGGGAGAGAGAGGGAGGCGGATAGAAGATGGATAGAGGAGAAGATAGGTGGAGAGGAGACATACAGGTCAAAGAGGCGGGGATGGGGCCAGTAAAGGTGAGTGTAGGTGGGGAGTTAGGGAGGTGATAGGTCAGTCCAGGGAGGACGGACAGGTGAAGGGGGCGGGATGAGGTTAGTAGGTAGGAGATGGGGGTGGGGCTTGACGTGGGAAGAGGGGATAGGTGGGAGGAAGGACAGGTTAGGGAGGCGGGTACAAGCTGGGCTGGCATTGGGATACGGGAGGAGGAAGGGATATTTTGAAGCTTGTGAAGTCCACATTGATACCATTGGGCTGCAGGGTTCCCAAGCGGAATATGAGTTGCTGTTCCTGCAACCTTCGGGTGGCATCGTTGTGGCACTGCAGGAGGCCCAGGATGGACATGTCGTCTGAAGAATGGGAGGGGTAGTTGAAATGGTTCGCGACTGGGAGGTGCAGTTGTTTAGTGCGAACCAAGCATAGGTGTTCTGCAAAGTGGTCCCCAAGCCTCCGCTTGGTTTCCCCGATGTAGAGGAGGCCACAACTGGAACAGCAGATGCAGTATACCACACATTAGCAGATGTGCAGGTGAACATCTGCTTGATGTGGAAAGTCTCCTTGGGGCCTGGGATGGGGGTGAGGAGGGAGGTGTAGGGGCAGGTGTAGCACTTGTGCGGTTGCAGGGAAAAGCGCCAGGTGTGGTGGGGCTGGAGGGGAGTGTGGAGCGGACAAGGGAGTCACGGAGAGAGTGGTCCCTCTGGAAAGCAGATAAGGGTGGGGACAGAAATATGTCTTTGGTGGTGGGGTCAGATTGCAGATGGCGGAAGTAAGTGTCGGAGGATGATGCGTTGGATCCGGAGGTTGATGGGGTGGTACGTGAGGACGAGGGGGATTCTGTCTTGGTTGTTATTGCGGGGAGGGGGTGTGAGGGATGAGTTGCAGGAAATGCGGGAGACACGGTCGAGGGTGTTCTCGACCGCTGAGGTGGGGGGGGGAGTTGCGGTCCTTGAAAACCGAGGAGATCTGAGATGTACAGGAGCGGAATGCCTCATCCTGGGAGCAGATGCGGCGGAGGCGAAGGAATTGGGAATAGGGGATGGCATTTTTGCAGGAAGGTGGGTGGCAGGAGGCGGACAAGGGAGGCGCAGTTGTAGTATGGTACACTGACCTCTACATCACCGAGGCCAGGCGCCAACTCTCCGACACCTCCTCCTACTGCCCCCTTGATCATGACCCCACCCCCGACCACCAAACCATCATCTCCCAAACTATCCACAACCTCATCACCTCAGGTGACCTCCCACCCACAGCCTCCAACCTCATCGTTCCCCAACCCCACACTGCCCGCTTCTATCTCCTTCCCAAAATCCACAAACCTGACTACCCTGGTCGACACATTGTTTCCACCTGCTCCTGCCCCACTGAACTTATCTCCAACTATCTCGACTCCATTTTCTCCCCGTTGGACCAGGAACTCCCTACCCATGTACGTGACACCACCCACGCCCTCCACCTCCTCCAGAACTTCCAATTCCCCGGTCCCCAACACCTCATCTTTACCATGGACGTCCAGTCCCTATACACCTGCATTCCCCTTACAGATGGCCTAAAGGCCCTCCGCTTCTTCCTGTCCCGCAGGCCCGACCAGTCCCCTCCACTGACACCCTCATCCGCTTAACCGAACTCATCCTCACCCTCAACAACTTCTCTTTCAATTCCTCCCACTTCCTACAGACAAAGGGGGTGGCCATGGGTACCCACATGGGCCCAAGCTATGCCTGCCTCTTTGTAGGTTATGTGGAACAATCCCTCTTTCGTACCTACACTGGCCCTAAACCCCACCTCTTCCTCCATTATATTAATGACTGTATTGGCGCCGCCTCGCGCTCCCACGAGGAGCTCGAACAGTTCATCCACTTCACCAACACCTTCCACCCCAACCTTAAGTTCACCTGGACCATCTCTAATACCTCTCTCTCCTTCCTGGACTTCTCTGTTTCCACCGACTCCCACAGCTAGCTAGAATACATCTCCTCCCACCCACCTTACTGCAAAAATGCCATCCCCTATTCCCAATTCCTTCGCCTCCACTGCATCTGCTCCCAGGATGAGGCATTCCACTCCTGTGCATCTCAGATCTCCTCCGTTTTCAAGGACCGCAACATCCCCCCCTCAGTGGTCGAGAACGCCCTCGACCGTGTCTCCCGCATTTCCCGCAACTCATCCCTCACACCCCCTACCCGCAATAACAACCAAAACAGAATCCCCCTCGTCCTCACGTACCACCCCACCAACCTCCGGATCCAACGCATCATCCTCCGACACTTCCGCCATCTGCAATCCGACCCCACCACCAATCACATTTTTTCCTCCCCACCCTTATCTGCTTTCCAGAGGGACCACTCTCTCCGTGACTCCCTTGTCCGCTCCACACTCCCCTCCAGCCTCACCACACCCGGCACTTCTCCCTGCAACCGCAGGAAGTGCTACACCTGCCCCTACACCTCACCCCCATCCCAGGCCCCAAGAAGACTTTCCACATCAAGCAGATGTTCACCTGCACATCTGCTAATGTGGTATACTACATCCGCTGTTCCCATTGTGGCCTCCTCTACATCGGGGAAACCAAGCGGAGGCTTGGAGACCGCTTTGCAGAACACCTATGCTCGGTTCGCAATAAACAACTGTACCTCCCAGTCGCGAACCATTTCAACTCCCCCTCCCATTCCTCAGACGACATGTCCATCCTGGGCCTCCTGCAGTGCCACAACGATGCCACCCGAAGGTTGCAGGAACAGCAACTCATATTCCGCTTGGGAACCCTGCAGCCCAATGGTATCAATGTGGACTTCACAAGCTTCAAAATCTCCCCTCCCCCCACCGCATCCCAAAAGCAGCCCAGCTTGTACCCGCCTCCCTAACCTGTCCTTTCTCCCACCTATCCCCTCCTCCCACCTCAAGCCCCACCCCCATCTCCTACCTACTAACCTCATCCCGCCCCCTTCACCTGTCCGTCCTCCCTGGTCTGACCTATCACCTCCCTAACTCCCCACCTACACTCACCTTTACTGGCTCCATCCCCGCCTCTTTGACCTGTATGTCTCCTCTCCACCTATCTTCTCCTCTATCCATCTTCTATCTGCCTCCCCCTCCGTATTTATTTCAGATCCCCCTTCCCCTCCCCCATTTCTGAAGAAGGGTCTAGGCCCGAAACGTCAGCCTTCCTGCTCCTTTGATGCTGCTTTTGGCCTGCTGTGTTCATCCAGCTCTACACGTTGTTATCTCAGATTCTCCAGCATCTGCAGTTCCAACTATCTCTGAAACAGCTTTTGGAAGTTCTTGCCTAATACAAATGGGATACTGAAATTGCATGCTCAGCCATGATCATGGTGAACAGTGGTTTGAAAGGCTGAATGGCCTACTCCTGCACCTATTTTTTTACGTTTCTATGTTTTTATGAACTACCAGGGAAAGTAGTGGATGCAGTTACAGTTACAATATTTAAAAGACATTTGGACAAGTTCATGAATAAGAAAGGTTTGGAGAGATATGGTCCAAGCGCAGGCAGGTGGAACTGGTTTTTTTGGGAACATGGTCAGCATGGACTGGTTGGACCAAATGCTCTATTTCCATGCTGTATAACTATATGACCAAGTGGGATATATCAAGGAGCTCTAGCAAAACTGAAATCAATGCAAATCAGGGGGCAAATTCTCCACTGGTTGGAGTCATAGCACATAGGAAAATGGTTGTGACTGTTGGAAGTTCCAGAATATCTCTGCAAGAGTCCCTCAGAGAGGGGTCCTAAGCACAACCACCTTCAGCTATAATTTATTAATGATCTTCCATACATCATAAGGTCAGAAGCGGGAATGTTCGCTAATGATTACACAATGTTCAGCACCATTCACAACTCCCAGATACTGAAACAGTCCATGTTCAAATGCAACAGGGTCTGGACAATATATATGCCTGGGCTGACAAGTGGCAAGTAACATCAGCGCCACACAAATGCCAGGCTATGACCATCACCAATAAGAGACAATCCAATCACCTCCCCTTGACATTCAATGGTGTTACCATCACTAAATCCCCACTATCAACATCCTTGAGCTTATCATTGACCAGAAACCCAACTCAACTCATTACATAAATACAGTGGCCACAAGGGCAGGACAGAGGCTAGAAATACTGTGGCAAGTGACTCCCCCAAGCCTGTCTACCGTCTACAAGGTACAAGTCAGGAGCGTGATGAAATACTCGCCACTTGCCTGGATGGGTGCAGCTTCAATAACACATCATCCAGGACCAACTAACCTGCTTGATTGGCAACACATCCACAGCATCCACTCCCTCAACCACAACACTTATTAGTAGCAGCTCATATCATCTACAAGATTCACTGCCAAAATTTACCAAAGCTCCTTGAACAACACCTTCCAATCCCATGTCCACGACCATCTAGAAGGACAGGGGGAGCAAATATATAGGAACAGCAGTCTTGCATGTTCCCCTCCAAGTCACTCACCATTCTGACTTCAAAATATATCATCTTTCCTTCACTATCACTGGGTCATAATTGTGGAACTCCCTTCCTACCAGCATTGATGTTCTGCCTATATATAGTGGACTGCAGCAGTTCAAAAAGGCAGCTCCACCACCATCTTCTCAAAGACAATTAGAAATAGGCAATAAATGCTGGCCCAATCATGAATGAAGAAGATTTCTTTCATAAACAACAATCAATAGAGTTGATTGTTAATGTCAAAATTGAGATTGATAACGGCTTTGGCTAGCAAAAATCTAAGAAAAATGTTGAAAAGGCAGGTAAGTATATGGAATTGGGTCTCAGATCAGCAATGATGGAAGAGGCTCCAGAAACTAATGGTCTCCTTCTGATACTATGTTTATTTCCTATTTTTAAGCCAATACCAGGTGTGATGAAAGATATGTGATTATAAAACTTTCACTTTTAAGTCTGGATTTCAAACCAGTGTCAGGTGGGTATTGTTTCAG
>NC_063336.1:71339897-71346984 GCF_021869965.1 Rhincodon typus | reverse complement strand
GGTCGGATTGCAGGTGGCCCCACCTGCTATCCGACCCCACTACCAAGGATATATTTCCCTCCCCATCCCTATCTGCCTTCCGTAGGGACCGGCCTCTCCGCGACTCCCTCGTCTGCTCGACACTCCCCACTAGCTCCCCCCCCCCCCCCCCGGCACCTTTCCCTGCAAACGCAGGAAGTGCTACACCTACCCCTACACCACCCCCCTCACCTCCATCCAAGGACCCTAAAAAACCTTCCACATCAGACAGATAGATGTTCACCTGCACATCTGCTAATGTTGTTTACTGCATCCGCTGCTTATGATGTGGCCTCCTCTACATCGGTGAGATCGAGTGGAGGCTCAGAGACCACTTTGTAGAGCACCTGCGCTCTGCTCGTGACAAACAACAACACCTTCCAGTCGCGAACCACTTCAACTCCCCCTCCCACTCCCTGGATGACATGTCCATCCTGGACCTCCTCCAGTGTCACAACAACGCCACCCAGAAACTGGAGGAGCAGCACCTCATATTCCACCTTGGGAGCCTACAACCCACTGCTCTCAATGTGGACTTTACGAGTTTCAAAATCTCCCCACCCCTGGCCTCATCCCATGACCAACCCTCCCTCTCATCCCCGCCTCCTTGACCTGTCTGTCTTCTCTCCCACCTATCCACTCCTCCCACCTCATTGACCAATCCCACCACTGACTACCAGCACTCACCTATCACCATCCCAACTACCTTCCCCAGCCCCACCCCTCCTCTCTCTATTTATTTCAGAGCTCCCTTCCCCCTCTCCCATTTCTGAAGAAGGGTCCCGACCTGAAACGTCAGCTTTCCTGCTCCTCTGATGCTGCCTGGCCTGCTGTGTTTCTCCAGCTCCACACAGTGTTATCTCTGACTCCAGCATCGAGAGTTCTTACTATCTCCATTAAAAAGGTCAACTTGGGATAAGCAGGCCAGCCACTATGAATCTCAATTAAAACTAATTGTCAACAAAAGGAAAAGTTCTGCTTAATATTCCTGATTATACAATTTAAAAATTAAGAATTCCAAATTAAAATTCTATTTTGAAAAGTTGCAGTGAATGTAGAAATATTTATTTTATGGATCTTATACTTTGTGATTGGGGCTTAAACATTTGCCTACATCTCTTAATTTTGTTTGTTATTTGTATTTATAGTGAAATAGGCATACATGATTAGCATTTATTGTTGAAACCTAAATTTAAAGTTTTGTTTTTATGATCAATAACCACACAAAACTTCAACTCACATTTCTCAACCTGTCAATGAAATCGGATTAGGCACATACTAATGTTGAAATAAATGTACATTTACAGTATTAAAATCACTATGTCCTCAAGTATAAATTGTTATTTGCTTATCTGTGTTGCAAATAAAACAAAAACTATGAGAATCAGTGTTTCTGTGTAACCAGCATTTTGGGAGTGAATGTCATAAGCCAGGCGCACTGCGGCAAAAAGACATGCTCAAAGCAGATCACATCCCTCCAACAAAGATAATTACTTGACTGATACACTCTGCCTGAGATAAAAGAAAGCTGCTAGTACTCCTGCTTGATGCTGGAAGCAATATGATTAAAAACTCCCCAAAAACCCAAGCCTTTTGAATGTTTAACGCAACATGAAAGCGAAATTATCTGTAATCTAGACCTAAAGCATTCCCACTGACAAGAGTGATCCTGCTGGATATCTATCCTACTCCTCAAATAGCATTGTATCCCAGCAACCTTTCTGTTGCCAAGGCAAACCCTTGGAGAACAGTTGCTGTAATCAGACTACCGCAATCCTGTGGGTATATCTTTGTTCTGTTGTGTTTCATGCCACTGCACAAAGCACAATGTGAGCTGAATGCTAAGTAGCATTGAAGAAAACAGTCTAGGAACTGACTCCAGCCTTTAGGACATTTCTCTGTGCAATGACGTAGACAGTACTTCATTTAGGTTTTACCATACATAACAGCTGACGTGTATCAAGTTTCCGGAACATCAAATGTCTTACCAAGAATACAACATGCCTGCTTTCTTTCATCCCTCATTTTCCTGTTGCTTTGTGATTAAGTACAAGTCATAAATATGAATGAGGAAAATAGCCTTAGAATGTACGGTTTTATAATGATAGGAAGGTAGCACCTAATTCCTTATCTGATTTTTGATTTTTAAATATATAGGTAGCTATGGTGTCTGATAATCCGTGTTAAGCAGAACAAGTGTCGCTAAATCCACATGATAATCTCATGATGCTGCAGTTGAAAAGCACAAATAAATATTCCTTAAGCATAAGAAAGAATCTGCAGGCTGCACAGGTACTTCAATGACTACAGTGCTTTGAAACACTGAGTTATTGCCATCTGCTCGCCATCAAAGGGAAGTACTCCTGAAGCTGCGGGCCTAATACGCTAACATGGGCATGCTACAGAAGTGTTATTAAAACAGTATAGTGTTGTATCAAGTAAAAACACCATGCCCAGAAACTGGCATGAAGACGTTAACTGGTACAGTATCCTGTGCTTCCCCTTTACATATTTAAGTGAACTGAGATGAAGAACAATCAATATTGTCTTCCTCCCCCCCAACCCAATGGTGCAATCAGCAGTACTGCGGAGCCATTTACAGTATGCTGATTGCTGATTAGTCAGACACTGATTTTGCCAACATAAGATACTTCACATTTGAGTTGGATAAACATTATGCAATGTTTGTTAGCTCTCTGTGCACCAGATTGCTGAGCGTGGATTTCTCCAACTAGCTGGTTTTTCTGACTCAGGAAACCAGATCCACACGGAACATGTTCCCTTCTGTTCGCACACATCCACTTATTTCTACCCAAAATTATTTTTTAATTTAAAATAGCGCAGCACTTAGTGAATGAAACTAAATGGCTCTCATAAGCTACAGCATACAAAAAGGGGATGAAACAACACCATTCAGCAAGCTATCGCTAGATTATAATGACATGCCTCTACAATTGATGCCAATATCCAACTAACAGAATGAGCAGGCTTTCTCTACACCACAGGAGCAATTGAGGTACATTTCAGAAACTAAATGATAGCCAATTTCAGAACTAACATGACTTCCAAATAGTCTTGAGTACAACATGTGCACAGCTGCAAATAGGATAACCTATATAAAAATTCCACATTTAGCTGATACTATGGTTGCAATCAGTGTTTATCAGTGCTGCAACTGTTCATTTAATTGCTTGGTATACTTTAAAGAAAAGAACCATACTGGGCTGAATCTAACTTTTTTTGGCTGTCAGTTTCATCAAGTTTCATGGGAGGTTTCTTGATGTGAAGCCTGGTGAGATCTCTCTTCATAGTTTACCAAACTCGCCTCATTAACTAGCTGCCCCAGCCCTATGATGCCCCTTTTTCCCCAATTCTAGCTGCATTCTACTACCCTTTACACCTGGAACAACTCGCCTCTGCCAGGACATCCTAAAATGGACCGGCAATCCTGGTCGGTGCCATCTTTAAAAGGCTGTTATGCACCAAGATAAGCATTGTCAGCCCAGAACTGCCCTACACGATTCACGACATTTGTCCTACACATGGAAGACAAGGAGAGACTGGCGACCTGGTTTGCTGTGAGCATCAAGGTAGACTCAAGCTGAGTAAGCGCTATGAGACCAAACAAACAGCCCAGAGATGTAGACTGGTCCAGTTCATGACTTGAGTGTGTATACCTCAGAACAGTGTCCTTGCAACAGCATCACAATAATGGTTGCCATTGAGCCCAATGTGCAGCACTGATGTTCACAAGTGTGCTGTGAATGGATCAGAGATTTCCCATGCTGGCACATATCAGATGCCAGTATTCATGGATATGGGGTGAAGATGGTCATTTGTCACGAAGCATACTTTAGGATATTGATGCCTATCTAACATGAATTCGGCCTTGACACCAGAACTTTGTTAAAAGACAGTGAGTAGTTCCTGACATCAAGATATGCCTTGCTGGATTTCTCATCCGAGTTTGCCATATTTCTCACTGTAACCTACATCATTCAGGCCCCTTAAGATTCCACACACCGTTTTTTAAGACTTTACCATATCTCTTATCATTATGTAACTGTACTTGAAACTTGGATATAGAGTTTATAAGATTACAAATAACTTCACAATAAATAGCAAAATACATTAGGAGAAGTATTTTATATAGTTATAAATTGTCACCAGTTGGCATTATTGCACTCTAAAGATCCCATAAACAGCACTAAAATGAGAGGTAATATGTTTTTGTTTATATTCGTAGAAGGAGGTTTGATGGATAAAATGGGAGGACCAAGGCATTAGTATTTTGACTTATTATTACCCAGCTAACGCTCCTCTTCAACTGCTCCAGCACACATGGGAACACAGGAAAATGGGGCATGACATGTCATGATGTCCCTCTTACCCACTACTATACAATTAAAATCCCAAGAAGTAAGTCAGCAAAGAATCTCAGTATTCACAATTTGGGGTTGGCCCCACTTCCCGACTTTGCACTTTAAATATGCTCCAGGAACAAGCTAAGAAAAATACCCCACTTGCCCTTTCTTTGTCTTGCACCTGTAGATTCTCTTAATTCCTGAACTGAAATTAAAAAGCCATTATCAAGTCCCCCATTTTGATAATATGTTCCCCAATTCATCACACACCATTACTCAGACTACAACTGTGCAGTCCTAGGAGAGAAATTAGCAGAAGTAAATTACCCCTCTCATGTATTTCATTGTGGCTGAATGCAGGAACATTAATACATTTAGATTGACACAGAACAGCATGAACTATATTCAAATAAAAAATTACATCGAGGGCCAGGACAGGGAGGTGGGGTGCGGAGAGAACAGTGATTTGACAGCAGTCATAAAGACAACTGTGTGAATCACTCAGGTGTTTATTTTTGATTGAGGGACTACATTCATAGAAGGCAAACAACAACGAAATTTAGTGTGTTCATGTAGGTTTCCTTTGTTTCTTTAAATGCGGTGCCTCTGCAATTTGTTCACTCCTCAAGAAGTGTCCGTATCTAAAATGTTAACTCTTCTATTCTTTCCTCAGACGGTGATGACCTCTAAAGTAGTTACACAAATTGTGGATTATTTTTTAAAGTTCCAACACGTACTCCAGGACTTTAGTGCATAATTTACAATTTCAATGTAAGATCTACCTAATTATATCATTTTTCAGTTGAATCTTTACTAAGAAATGATACAATCATACACTTAAAGATAAGATGTTTGTGCAGTGTTCTGATCAAAAAGCAATACCATCAAAATTGCAGTGACAGGTCAGTGATCTCTTTTGTGAAATCTTGCCATGTACAAGCTGGTCATTGTGTTTGTCTAGGTAACAACAGAAAATCCTTCTCATTCAAGTAGTTGAGCTTCAAAGCTCTCTGGAATTTGAAGTGAAAGGTTCCAAAAGGAGAATTTAAAATCTACATCACTAGATCCAGAAATTCAGTTAGCTATGAGTGATTAAGGAAGGTATCTGACAGCCAACTACATGTATACAAAATTATTCTAGCTACTGACCAACAATCAGCAACTTTTTTCTAAAATTTAAAATCTCACTTGGCCATAGTATTACTGAGAAAGTCATACATGAACCAATTCAGGACAGTCAGCTCGGCTCACAGACAGCACACTTGCATGTACTGGAATCGAAATAGATTAATACATCAGGCCTAGTTCTTTGGAGAAAGAAAGATCACAGTGCATCTGTTTCAATGCAAGAAATAAATGACAATCATTCTCTGGCTCAGTTCTCAGACCAATGTCTTAACCAGTGTCAATGTGCCTTGTTTGAAATAAATTCAACAAAGCTTGGCAGTTTACAGTCAGTCATCATTAACTGGTCATCCTCCATGGTAATGCCTACTCCAATTAGAGTCCACTGCCAAAGCAATCTCCATTCATACAGTATAAATTAAGTATTCCATTTACTTTGGTGTTCCTTGCAAATTGTCCTGATCAGTGCAAGTCAAAAAACTTCAGTCGACTGTGTCTTATTTTCAAGATACACGAGTTCTGTATTACCAAATTACTATATGACAACTATTTTTAACACAACACACTTCAGAGATTTTTTTTATCTTTTCCCAGCCTTGATAGTAGTGCATATGTTAGTTTTCAAGAAGGGCAGTTATAATGAGGGGCTGACTTGATTGAAGTGTACAAGGTTCTGAATGGTCTTGACAAGGTAGGCATGACAGGGATATTTCTACTTGTGAGTGAGTCCAGAAATACATTGTTTGGAAATTAGGGTTCACCCTATCAGGACAGAGTGGAGAAAAAAGTTTATCTCTCCTAGCGTTTTGCGAATTTGGAACATATTGCTTTAGAATGCTGTAGAGGCAGAGCCATTATGTAATTTTAAAGCAAAGGTGGATAGATTCTCAAAGATAGTAGGAACTGCCGATGCTGGAATCTGAGATAGCAAGGTGTGGAGCTGGATGAACACAGCAGGCCAGGCAGCATCAGAGGAGCAGGAAAGCTGACATTTCGGGTCTGGACCCTTCTTCAGAAAATAGATTCTCATTATGTAGGGGACACAAGATTATTGTGGTTAGATGGGAATGTGGAATTCAAAACACAAACAGATCAACCATGATATTACTGAATAGTGGGGCTCAACGGTTTACTTCTGCTCCTATTTCATATGTTCACATACAACAACAAAAACAGAAGTTGCTGAAAAAGCTCAGCAGGTCTGGCAGCATCTGCGAAGAAAAACTCATGAGTTAATGTTTCGGGTCCAGTGACCCTTCCTCAGAACAGACCTGAAACTTTAACTCTGATTTTTTCTTCGCAGATGCTGCCAGACCTGCTGAGATTTTAAAGCAATTTCTGTTTTTGTTCTTGATTTACAGCATCCGCAGTTCTTTCGGTTTTTGTTTTATATGTTCACTTGTTCTAGATATATTTACACAGTTTGAACCTTTTGGTCATAATATTTAATTGTTGCTTGAATTAAGTTTTGTTTGCAATAAACTCGTTCTTTATTTGTCCTGGAACCTGACTGACTTATTCTGATACAGAGCTAGAGAGAGAGAGAGAGAGAGAGAGAGAGAGAGAGAGAGAGAGAGAGA
>NC_063336.1:71330053-71339887 GCF_021869965.1 Rhincodon typus | reverse complement strand
GAGAGAGAGAGAGAGAGAGAGAGAGAGAGAGAGAGAGAGAGAGAGAGGTGTGTGAGTGAGGGGAGGAGAGAGTGTGTGTGGGGGGGGTGGTAGAGAGAGTGCGTGTGTCTGAGTGTGTGATGGGGTAGAGAGAGACACACACGGAGTGTGTGTGTGGGAGAGAGACTCGGTGTGTTTGTGTGTGTGTGTGTGTGAGAGACAGTGTGTGTGAGAGAGAGAGAGAGGCTGTGTGTGTGTGTGTGTGTGTGTGTGTGTGTGTGTGTGAGAGAGAGAGAGAGAGAGGGGAATAGAGAGAGATAGGAAGAGAGAGAGAGAGTGACTGTGTGTGTGTGTGTGTGTGTGTGAGTGTGTGTGTGAGTGAGACAGAGAGAGAGAGACACGCTGTGTGTGCGCGCGTGTGTGAGAGTGACAGAGTGAGAGAGGCTGCGTGTGTGTGTAGTGTGGTGGGGTCACCTGTACTACGACATGAACCCAAGATCCCAAATGAGGCCATCCTCATGAGTTACAAACTCAGTTATCAGCCTCTCCCCCACAACCACCCAGCCCCTCACACTCTCTCTCTCCTCCCCCACCCACACAGACACACACACACACACTATGGGGTGAATTTGTATTTGCAGATACATTTTATAGACAGTCAGTATGGTGTTTTATAAATTTCTACTTTCGAAATAAAACCAGTCTGACTCAAACTAAAACACAAACTGATTCTAAACAAGGTCTCACACCTAACATGCATTGTCTGATCTAAAATGCACCTTTTCTTTGCACTGATAAAACCTTTAGTTCTCTCAGGACCGTGACTTGAAAGGAATTTGGGGATTTACAAGTACATATTAATCAATTAAAACCTTCTAACCGTTTAAAGATCTAACACCATCTTAAGTTTGTTTAGTGCATCCTCATCAATGGTTTGAACCCTTGATCTTTTACTTACAAATTCTGTGTCTGATACTACCTCTCTCACTAACAGCTGAAGGAGGACTGAGGCTCCGAAAACTTGTGTTGTCAAATAAACTTGTTGGATTATAATGTGGTGTCGCGTGATTTCTGACCTTGTCCACCCCCACATCATACGTAGATAGAGTCATAACGATATACAGTACGGAAACAGACTCTTCAGTCAAACTCATCCTTGATATCCTAAACAAATCTAGTCCCATTTGCCAGCATTTGGCCCATATCCCTCTAAACCCTTCCTATTCATATATCCATCTAGATGCCTTTTAAATGTCATAACTGTACCAACCTCCACCAATTCCTCTGGCAGCTCATTCCATACATGCACCACTGTGTGAAAAAGTTGTCCCTTAGGTCCCTCTTAAATCTTTCCCCTCTCACCTTTAACCTATGCCCTCTGATTTTGGATTCCCACTCCTGGCAAAAAGACTTTGTCTATCTACCCTATCCATGCCCCTCATGATTTTATAAATTTCTATAAGGTCACCCCACAGCCACCGACGCTCCAGGGAAAATTGTCCCAGTCTATTCAGCCTCTCCCTATAGCTCAAACCCTCTAACTCTGGCAACATCCTTGTAAATCTTTTCTGAGCCCTTTCAAGTTTCACAACATCCATCCTGTGGAAGGGAGACCAGAATTGCATGCAGAATTCCAAAAGTGACCTAACCAATGTCCTGTACAGCCACAACATGACGCCTCAACTCCTGTACTCAATGCACTGACCGATAAAGGCAAGCATACCAAACACCTTCTTCACTATCCTATCTACCTACGACTCCATTTATGTATAAACAATATTTCTAATTCATATATACAATTGACACTTTCTAGACAGACATGGACAGGAGATACATTGAAACACCACCATTTGCAAGTTCCTTTACAATCTACATTCCATCCAAACTTGGAAATATATCACTGTTCCTTCAGTGTTGCTGGGTCAAAATCCTAAAACTCCCTTCCTAATAGAATAGTGGATTTACCTAAACCAAAATGGACTGCAGTGCACCCAAAACCCATGAATTAAGCTTTAAAAATGATCCCTCTTTTATAAAATTTTGTTGTGACCAGTGGAAGATTGGGACAAGGAAAGGCATTCATTCACGCCTCATAACTCCATTGTAACATTCATAATTTACTACAGAGAATGTTTCAGAATATGGAGTCTTGTCATATCATTCTTTTGGTTAATAATTGGGAGTTCAAATCTCTAAAAGGTTTCAGTCTGTATGGAGATCAAAGCAAAGTCATTAGAACTACATACATTTGGGCTAGCAGAGAGCCATAATGTTCCTAGATATGTGATATTAATGGTAGTTTATCTCCTTGGGATATTTTACAGTATTAAAGGGACGATTTAAAAGAAAGCTTTAAGTATTGTGGCCTTACCATCAGCAACATCATAAGCATCCTACTTTGCAAGCATCCAAGCAGTGCACAGGAATCATCGGGAATCATTGGGAACACAAGTTTTCTGTATGAACGCCCAAGATTCCCAAAAATATATTGCATGCAACATGAAATTAAAACTAAGATCCAAGATGGCATCTGGCTTGATTATTCATACAGAATAGTGTTAATGAAGTCGGGACAACATTGTTTTGATAGTGTGAACATGCACACATAGGACTGTTAAAAGTAAAAGCATTAAGCCAGATTATAAATAGTTTGAGAAGAATAAGAAAGACAAGCCACTTGCGAAACAAACAGAGAAAAGACTCATCCATGAAAGGCTTGCATGTCAGGGTGTTGGTAAGTAAAACTGAACCATGAGGTGTGTTCAGAGGTTGTCCACTCACTATTTGATGCTATCAAGAGCAGAGAGTAAAGGTTGTCACTCCTTCAATGAAACAACATAAGTGAGCCAAAATAGCTGTTCACATTCCCCGGAAATCACACCAATTGCTTGCTAAATTTATGGCAAGCAAGCAAGAGAACCTCGGGGAAATTCAAGCCTTTGATTCAACAAATAGGGCGACACAATGGCTCAGTGGTTAGCACTGCTGCTTCACAGTGCCAGGGACTTGGATTTAATTCCAGCCTTGGGTAACTGTCTATGTGGAGTTTGCACATTCTCCCCATGTCTGCGTGGGTTTCCATCAGGTGGTCTTGTTTCCTCTCAGTTCAAAGATGTGCAGGTTAGGTGGCTTGGCCATGCTAAACTGCCACATAGTTATGGAGATAGGGTGGGGGCGGTGTCTGGGTGGGATGCTCTGAGGAGGGTCGGTGCAGACTTGATAGACTGAATGGCCTCTTTCCACATTGTAGAGATTCTATGATTAAGCCTATGCATTCTGACTGAAACCAAGAAGCCACATTTCACACAAAGGGTTATAAACACCTGGAACGCTCCTTGAAAAGGCCATGGATGCAAGGTCAACTGATACTTCTGAGACTAAAATCAGTAAATATTTGCTAGGTAAGGGCATCAAGGAATAAGAAAAAAAATGAGGGTGCACACAGTTGTAGTACAGATAGCCAAAATTTCTTTGGATATTGGAATTAGCTTAAGAATCTGAATAGCCCACACTTGTTCCTACGTATATTCAATATTTATTGAATTGTCTTTAATTTATGAGAATTAATCTAACTATTTCATCTAACGTTCCATGGCCTCTGCACTGCTTTCTCACATGCCCAGGACACTTCACCACCTTTCCCCCACCTGCACTAGGACTAAAAAACCTGTGCCAGCCGTTTTAACCTCATTTAATCCCTTGCTTGTTCACGTTTCAGGGGAAAGCAGGCCATAACAGGTTTAGAAACAGCCTGGTTGAATGGAGGGCTGGCCAACATTAGGCACTTCACCTCCTATGTGGAGAATCCTGGCCCTTGCAGAAGACTGGGACTGCTCCTGCAGGAATGCCAAAACAGTCATGTCCCACCAACTGAGTAAGTGCCACCTTTCATTTCACTGCAATTCTCACATTAACTATGCCCTCAGTATCATTCAAGGCACATCACTTAGTTGTATTATTGGGTGTGATACCTTCTCTCTTGTGTCTTTGAAGACACCAATGGGATCTCCATGTGCTCCCAACTGCCACAGCTCTATAGCTGACTAAGGAATAAACACCAAAGGCTACAGGTACTCAGAGGACTCCTGGAGGCCAGGCACCTGCACAATCCCAGACAGGAGAGGACTTTATACAGCCAAGAGCATGGATATCATCAAAATGCACAACAGCGAAGCAGCAGCAGGCAGGTTCTTGGGAGGCAAATGGCCCTCATAACCGACAGCATGCAAGACTGCAGCTACATTCTGGAGACCCAGCTGCCTAAAGCAGGTGATTACTAACCTGCCCATGGAGGCAGCCTGACAGCTGACATGGAGGGCCAGGTCCAGCATCCTCAAGGTCTGCTGGATATGCGCACAGGCTGGCACTCCATTGTCCTAACCACTGGACTGCATAATGGAAGGCATGGCAACAGAGGAACAGAAAACTTGTTCATAGGGAGATAGGGCAGTGCCAGGAGGCACCCAACCAGAGAAAAAAACCATACAGAGGCCCTCTGAAGTCTTCTGTTAGGATACTCCAGAGGTGGAGAATACAAAAGTCCTCAAGGTCACCCATCTAAACGTCAATGGCCAACGGGCCTCACTGTTGAGCAGATTCCTCCATCCAACCTGTGGAACTTAGGACTGCATTGAATCACATTGAAGGGAAAGAAAAAATACCTTTCAACGGCACAGGTGATGTGGAATTTTATATCAATGCTCCTGTTTCCATAAATATTAATGGTTTTATATTAAATTTGTATACACTCTCTCTGGCCTTGAATGCAACCATAGCAGATTGATGCCTAATGTCATGCCCGACAGGATTTATACCATACAGGATGTTTGTGTTGAGTCTATTGTAAGATGAACAAAGTGTATATAGGACAATGGACCATTAGCCCTCTTGGTCAAATCGCCCTCTTCTTTCCCTGGCCTGTGCATGCAAAATGTTCATCTTACATGAAGTTATTAGCTGTGTCGAGGGCAGTAAAATATACAGTACACAGGGAACCAATGCATTACAAGTTGTGAGAAATTGGCAGCCTTCGAGGTCTATGTCATGTACGGTGCACAGGTTATTCTGTAATATTGTTGAGCCCTAACGAGTCTCACATTAGTAGGTCTTGCAACCCCTTCCCTCCTCTCAGGGTGAGACATTTACCCCACCCTCTCTGGGTATGGTCACAGCTACTTTTTTTTCCAATTTCCAATACAATGAAAAGTTTTAGCAAGTGCACGTTGGGAAGGCTTCCAGCCTCTGCCTCTACAAGTCGGCAAACTCCTAAATATCCAAATCTGTTTCTTGCTAGTCTGTCCCAGGAACTCCCTAGGCTTCACACCTGCCAAGGTTCCCACCAAACCCAGCTATAAGGCTGCCTTTACTTACCGTGCCACGACACACTGACTGACAGATCCATCCCTGGACTTCATTGGTGGATTACTCCCCTAAAAATTTGAGACATGGCTGCTTGTTTGCTGTATAAGCTGCTGGCATATGGTGCAGGTGTGAGCTTTACGTAGCAATGTGCCGTAAAGGAGGATGTGCATCAAAATAATGCCAGGGGATCTTTACATCAACCCTGACTGGGCAGATGGGAACTTGGAAAGCACCCATCCCAAAGGCCATCTCAAACAGTGCTGCTAGTTCAAACTCAGACTCTTCATAATATTGGTGCAGACCTCCGGATTATTTGCCCAACAACATAATTACTTTACATGTACAATTTGATATTAAGTTAAAAAAAGGCAATGCAACATGAAACAAGAACAAAGGTTCACTGCTTCTCCTGCAGTTTGAAGACTCTCTCAGATACCACCATTACCTGGAACTTTCTAAATTAGGCATTTGCACCATTAATGATTGCTAAATGTACAATGGAGGTCACCACATGTGTAAAAATAACTATTTTGAACTGACTTTTTGATCAGTATGATCTTTCATTGAAGATGCTTTTTTTAAAAGATGTAAACTGCTCTTAACTTGGCTACTTCAATAATGATCTTCAATTTTATAGCTGACTATACTTCTACTATCCTTGGAATACTTTTCTACATTAAAAGGTACTTTATAAACGAAAGCTGTTTCTGGTGATTCTTTCTTTTTACTACGGAATGAAAACAAGACTTTAACATGTGTGGTTGTTTACATCAGTTTCCATAAGAAATAGGAACGAGTATGCTGTTCAGCCCCTTGGGTGTATTCCACCATTCAATAGAATCATGGCTGACCTGACATTTATCATGTCCACTTTCCTGCCCTTTCCCTGTAACCATTGATTCCCTTACTGATCAAGAATCTCAACCCTAATAGCTCTGCCCCCACAGTTCTCTGTGGCAAGGAGTTCAAAAACTCACAACCCTCTCCAAGGTGGCAGCGAAGTAGGACACTTTACCCAGAGCTCATCTACTCCATCCATTTCTTTCTCTTTTTATCCCCTCATTTTTCCCTCTCAGTGTTTCTTTTCTTATTTTCTTCACTCCTGGCTTCAGCATGAACCTGGCAAGGCAACCCTCAGCCCAGCCCAGCCCGTGACAGTCTCTTAGCAGCTTGTGATGGTCTCTTGGCCGGGTGTCTCGGCCCAGTGTGGCAGTGTCTCTGCCTAGTGTGGCAGTGACGTGGCCTGGTCTCTCAGAGGCCTGTGGTGGTGTCACAGCCTGTCTCTTGGCCTAGAGTGGTGGTGTCACGGCCCGGTCTGTTGGCGGGCCATAGCAATGTCTCAGCCCGGCATGGCGATATCTCAGCATGCGAGTGCATCCTGGTAGGGCATGTTCTTGAGGGAGGAGGAGATCAGGGCGGTGATAGCGTCAGCAACAGTAGCAGCGATGGCACAGCAGCCCAACATGGGAAGAACGAGGAGTGAGGGAGGTTCCCTTAATATCTGTAGCGGCAGCAGGAAGAAAAGGCAGCTGAGGTCTCCCAGAGAGTCAGATAAGCAGAGGACTTGTCAAAGACTACTGAACTTTTAACTTTATTCCTTTATTTTTCTAGTCTACTTTGTTGACTTTAATGTTAACTATTACCTTATTTATTTTTCTACTCATTCTATGAAGTTAATGCTTAACTTTTTTTTTTAAACTTAATTTCTTTTACTACTTTGGACAGAAATTTTTTGTACTTAGGTACCTTTGTACCTAAAATGACGCTGTGTGTAGCGACATTATACACTTTTCACTATACTCCTATATTTCTGTACTTGAGTACACATGACAATATAAATCTATAACTCAGAGAAGATATTCCTCCTCCTCTCAGTCTTAAATTGGCATTGTTTTAATTCCGAGCCAATGTCCTCTGATCCTAGACTCACCCGTGAGGGGAAACATCCTCTCAGCATTTACCCTGTCAAGCCCCTTAAGAATCCTATACGTTTCAAAGAAATCACCTCTCATTCTTCTAAACGCCAGCGAGTGGAATCCCAACCTGTTTAGCCTTTGCTCATCAGACAATCTCTCCATATCAGAGATAACCCTAGAAAACATTCTCTGAACTTCCCCCAATGAAACAATATTTTTTGTTAAATAAGGGGACCCAAACTGCTCACAGTATTTCACATGTTGTCTTAGCAGGACCGTGTACAGTTGCACTCAGACTTCCCTACTCTCATACTCCAACTTCCTCCAAGTAAAGACCAACATTCCATTAGGCTTCTTGATTACCTGCTTCACCTGTATGCTAGCTTTATGTGTTTCATGCACAAGTACACTCAAGTCCCATGGTGTTGCATTAATACGGAAACTGAAAATGAGAGTGGTTTGGCATGCTATTTGGTAGTAGACATCATTCCAAATGTTTTTTTGTTTCAGAGGCAGACAGCACTCTTATAGCTTAGCAATCTTTTGAAAGAGAAACATTTACGTGTTGCTACTTATTTGCAATTTTTCACATTTTTAATTTCTTTCTAAATTTATACATTTTGAATTATACATTGATTTCTTATTTCTGCAATACCACAGCTGGTGCTTATGTAGCTTCCAGAAGTAAACTTTATTGAGCACATTAGAGCAATTTCTCATTGCTCCAGCAAATTTTACCAACAAAATTAAAATACAAAATCAGGTCCTTCACTTTGAATAGATATGCTGCTGCATTCTTAGCACTCACAACAACCCAGCGTTCAGAAAATGGTAAAATACTTCAGGAAGCTACAAAAGCTGTTAAAAGATTAATAAGCTATCAGAGCACTGTCTGCCTCTAAAACAAAGGAAAACCTAGAATAGAAGAGATTAGTCATTTATTATAACTTGTATCTTTTACACAACAATCGTTAAAGTCGCCCCACCATGACGCCTATATTAATAACAGAAGGCATAGATAAGAAAAAATTGAATAAAGAATTAAGACAATGTCCATCTTAGCTCAATTCCCAGCTCTTGGTTTCAGAAAAAGACAGTACCACTGCAAGATTACCACACCAAGCCAGTGGAATGCCAGGCCAGCAGCCACCACCAAAGCAGGCCATCCACGCTGGGCACCCGAAATCCCAGGCAGCAAGACTGTGCAAAAGCTACCCCAGGATCCTGTCACCGATCCCAGGAAAGAAGACATCGCAAAAACCGTCTAAAGGATTCCCAGGCCACTGGATGCTGGGCACAGTTCTGATCACCACACTATCAGAAGGATGTGCATGCTTTGGAGAGGGTAGAGAAAAGGCTTACTAGGATGTTGCCTGGTGTGGGGGATTTCAGCTATGAAAAAAGGTTGGATACACTGGACTTGTTTTCACTGAAACGCAGAAGTTTATAAGATTGTGAATGGCATGGATAGAGTGGAAATAATGAAGCTTTTTCCCAGGGTGGAGGGTTCAATTACTAGGAGAAACAAGTTGAAGGTGCCGGGGGAAATTTAAAAGAGATGTGAGAGGCATGTTTTTCACACAAAGGATGCTGAGTGCCTGGTACGCGTTGCCAGAGGAGCTGGTAGAAGCAGACGCAATGGTAGCACTCAAGAAGCACCTGGATGAATACATGAATAGGAAGGGAATAGAGGGATACAGATCCTGTAAGCGAAGATAGTTTTAGTATGGAAGGGCAAAATGTGGCGGCACAGGTTTGGAGGGCCAAGGGCCTGTTTCTGTGCTGTACTGTACTTTGTTCTTACAATATATAATTAGTTCAAGGTAAAATTGCAGTAAATTAATCCTTGACTTTTCTGTTTGCATCCATTTGCTAGATTTAGCTCAAAACGTCATCTCTATATTCAAAAGTTGGTATATAAATTTGTAATAATTAGCTGCAATTTTCATGAGATAATTGAGGTCATATAGGGATAAAAATTATTTCAAAACTTTGAAAATGTAAGTGAGTAAAGTATATTAAAGCTGATAATTTTAATTTTTTTTAATGAAAATTGGCATATTAAATATCATAAAACCCTTTTGAAGAATTACCAGTTTTCTGCATATGAAATTGAAAAAAGAATCTTTTGCGTATTAAATTTTTTTTTCAATGTTATAGACCAAAATAAGTTGAAAGAAATAATGTCACAAATACGGCAGAAACATTTATTCTGCCATTGCAAAGGATCATATTTGAAACTTCAGTGTAAAATTATTTTGAATTGTACTTCCAGTGGAGAAATATTCCACATGCTACTATCAAAGTAAAGCTACACAATAAAATATGAAGTCAGAAGTCACACAATGCCAGGTTATAGTCCAACAGGGTTGTTTGAAATCACAAGCTTTTGGAGTGCTGCTGCTTCATCAGGCGAAGTGGAGTGAGGCACACAGGCACGGAACGTATAAGCAGAGAGATCAAAAGATAATACAAATGGTATGAGTGAAGTGTTAACAGCTGAATAATAAGTCTTTGCAGGTGATCAAAAACATCAGATGGTGTAAGTAAAATGTCAATAGCTGAATTGCAAGTGAAG
>NC_063336.1:71311600-71329553 GCF_021869965.1 Rhincodon typus | reverse complement strand
ATGATTAGGATGGTTAATTTAATTTTATAAACTCAACAACTTGAACAGTTATCACTCTTCATGAAAAGCACCAGTGATACTAACATGTTAGAAAGAAATTATTCCAAGACATATTTTCTTATAAATGATTTCACCACTTTAATATACAGGCCAATATTTGCATTTTATACGTTATTCTCCAACTATGTTGGTGATTTTGTTTTATTTGTTTCATTTCTTTTGTAACATAGAAACCAGGAGCAAGAATTGGCCATTGAGCCCTTTGAGTTTGCTCCGCCATTCAATATGATCATGGCTGATCTCCATCTCAATGCCAAATTCCCACTTTCTCCCCATATCTTTTGACGCCTTTAAAATGTAAAGAAGTCATCTACTTCTTTCTTGAATATACTCACTTACTTGGCCTTTATTGCCTTTTGCGGTAGAGAATTCCAGTGCAGAATTTGAATTATGTTTCCTTACCTAAGTGGTTTACCCCAAAACCTGTGATTTTGTCCCCTCACTCTAGACTCCCTAAACAGGAAAAACTTCCCGTCATCTAGCCTTTATGCTCTTTTCTTGAATGTTTTGACTCTTTTTTGATCTTGGAGGAAATTTATAAAAACATTACCAAGATGGGAAATCTGTCACAATGAAGAAAGAGTAGATAGCTAGCATTGTTTTCTTTGGAACCCAGGAAGCTGAAGAGAAATTTAATTTTAGAGTATAAAATTATGACAGTCCTCGATAGAGTTAAGAAAACATAACTATTCTCCTTAGCAGGGAAGGAAATAGCCAGTGAACATATATTTAGTGATTAGTGAAGGATTTGAGGGGAATCAAGAATTTGTTTTTGCTAACGGTATGGTGAGGGTCTAGAACCAACTATCTATAAAGACGGCAAAGGTAGTAACCCTCATCACACGAAAAAGTCCTTTGGATATGGACTTGAAAATCTCTGACTTACAATGGTACAGACCAAGAAATGGAAATTGAAATTGAAATTAGGCCGGATGGTTTTTTTTTAGCTGGTATAGATGTGTTAGCTGATTTCCAATGCTGTAAATTTCTATGAAGATAATCTTTCCAGCTGTTTGGTAGTTCACCCAAGTAGTCATTTTTCTCATAATTGTGCTAGAATGTGACTATCAGAAGGGTTTTCAACACCGAAGTGCATCACAGTGGACAGAAGTTTGTCTTTTAAGTGACACAGTGGCTCTGTGGTTAACACTACTGGCTCACAGCACCAGGACCTGGGTTTAATTCCACGTTCAGGTGACTGTCTGTGTGGAGTTTGCACATTCTCCCCATGTCTGCTTGGGTTTCCTCCGGGTGCTCAGTTTCCTCCCATAGTCCAAAGATGTGCAGGTTAGGTTGACTGGCCGTGCTAAATTGCCCCATAGTATCCACAGATGTGTAGGTTAGTCATGATAAATGCAGGTTTACAGGGATAGCATAGTGGGATAGGTCTGGGTGGGATGCTGTTCACTTGGTCAATAAGGACGCGATAGGCTGAATGGCCTGCTGCCGCACTGTAGGGATTCTATGATTTTACATAAAATCTATATTAAAACTTTTTTTTCCAGAATCCTTTAATGATCAGATGTAGGAAAACTAATTCACAATTACTGAGACAGATTGTGGTGGTGTCCATGCACTGTTGTGGGTCAAATCAGCACAAACCAATGACTGCATCTTGGACTGGTGCCTTGCAGATAATTTTAATCATGTCTATAATGCAGAAACCATCTAGATAGCAGAAGAACATTAAAATTAATAACTGCTTATATATCCATATGTGGAAATCACAATATTTCAATGTTAATGCTCAATTTCAAATTTCCACCAATAAATATTCCCACTTTTAAACAGCTTCCTTTTAATACAACATGAAACATATGAAATTCTACAAACAGATTTTGGAATTGAAAATAAGAGAGAGTGGCGTACAAATAGATAAATGCGTGTTGTTTCTGAGAGGTACAGTTCCTACAGTAAGATAAAAATACAGGAAGGAAATTAATTGGTGATAAAACTGAAGAGGAAATGTCCAGTTATTGTCCTCCATTGCAATAATAGTTGATATCACTATGAATTATAATTAGAGGAAGAATAGAATGATTGAATGCCAGAATACATGTACTGCAAAGAAGAAAAAACCCAGGAAGAGAGACCTGGTTGCTTCAGAGTAAGTACAAATCGAGGAAAAACCCATATTGATGAATGGTGAAGGGATCGGCACCGGCACCAACTCTGCTGCATTTATAATATTTTCACTCCTTCAGTCAACAAACATTTTTCCCATGCTATCAATAAAAACGTCATGGGATGCATTGTGCAATTTAACAAGGCCTAGGAAAGCTTTGGGTTTCAGAATGATATTTCACAAAATTAAACAAAAAGATTGATCAGCTGCATGTACTATATTTTAAAAGACCAGCCGTGATCAGTGCCTCGTTCTGGTATATTCATGAAAAGAGATTTTGGAATGTGGTAAAATGACTTACCAGTATTTAATACGAGTCAATGCTTATTATCAAGCATGATATCTCTTTCCTGCATTGATGATATCAGCTCAAACCTTCAAAGGTGATTCACTAATCCTTTAAACCAATTGATCTGGACATATAATTTGACAGATTATTATACTTAATTCCAGGGATGGGTTCAGCTCAGTTTCCTGGATGGCTGGCTTGCAATGCAGAGCAATACCAACACTGTGTGTTCAACTCTACAATGGCTAAGGTTACCATGAAGGGTTCTCCTTCTTAATCTCTCCCCTCATGTGACATATGACTCTCAGGTTAAACCACCACCTGTTGTCTCTCTGAGAGAGCAGCCCTATGGTCTGCTAAGACAACAGCTACATTATCTTGTACTTAATTCCAGGAGAAGTGTCAATATTGTATCAGGTAAACTACAATAATATAGTTTGAATCAAATTAGCAGTACTGTAGTGAGGTCAGCATGGGCTTTGGGAAACATAGTCTTTCTCCTGGCCCTGCTTTTTCATTGCACAGGCAAGTTAGCAAGTTAGTGCAAAATGCAGCCCTAAATGTCATTATACGTTATTTGAGACTAACTGTGTGACTCAGGTGGTTTTATGTCACTTTCGCCTTTGTTTGTTCCCATGAGCAAAGTGGAATTATTGAAATTTGTCCAGATATAGCTGGAATCTCTACTTTTCCACATTTAGCTGTACTAAATTAATAGTGCATTAATGGCCATGGTCAGCAGGTATCAGAAACAATCCAATGGCAGCTTAGCAATTTCCTGTGAGATTACTCTGAAAATAAACCTTCTCAAAAACAACTGCAGATTTTGGAAATCTAAAATAGAAGCAGAAAAAGTGCTAGAATCTCATCAAAAGTCAGCAGCTGTGTATAAGGCAAATGACTTAACATTTGATGATGAGTTAAAGTTTTCAGAGATTGGGGTGGAGTGGACCATTCACCAATTTGAGGTCCAAAACTTAAACCTTAATCCATTTATTCTTTTCACACCTGTTGACTTATCTACTATTCCCAACATTTTCCATTTTTGTGTAAGTTTATTCTGAAATTGTCAATTTTATGAAATCCATGAAATGGGAGCATAGCATTTAGCCCACTATAAAAAATTATACGAAGTCTAAACTCAACCAAGTTGAGAGAAAGAATTGCAAGAATCCAGTTGCTTCTGCAATTAATAATTCAAGCTAGGCACCATTCTGTGCTGTAACCCCTGCACCTGCCAAGCTGTGGGGCACAACTATGCCCACTGACAATACAGTGGAGAATATGACACTCCATAATGACAGTCTGGCACTTTTAATGTTAACATTTTAAAACTTCTCTTCAAAGGGCACATCCATCATTAGGATGATGGGGTTGTCAGATGGTTATTGCTGGAAGGTCCCAAATTGGCACTCCAGCATCAGGAACCCACCTGTCATCAATAAATGGATGGAAACCTTGCATCTTGGCGATGCTTGCCAACATGTACTGGCACAATGCAGGTTGAGATCCGAAAATTCTAGCCCCAAAACAAAAACAGTCATCGGCGATTTTGCCATCTGTAAACTCATTAATTTGATGGTGAAAACCATCAGCTACAGTCAAATGAGGTTAGGATTGCCAACAGGAGTCAGGCTGCCTTTAATCAATCTAATAATAAGTATTAATTAAATTAATGCAAGAAAGTTTTTTGCTTCTTTTAAATATTTCATCATTTGGTTAGCTGAGTGTGCTAATGAAAACCTGAGTCGAATTTTTGTTATTCTTACATAGAGTGCACATTTTCCTCAAATTTAAACAAAACCCATTTAAGAAAGTCCATAGAATTATGTAACATGGTTACCGGAGCAAGGGCTTAGGACCATGTGGCAGAGTACTGTTGCATTCTGAGTGGAAATTCAGAATTCAGTTATCATGCTTGACCTTCAATAGCTGTTCAGTTCCTTGAAAATTGGAAGAAGGGTAAAAATGATGATAGAAATAGATATATTGGTCTATTTCCTCTTACTACAGATTTTAAGTGTTTTCTTTTCACACTTCAAACCCGAGGAAAATAAGCCTGTATGTAATCAGACATTTATCTCACAGTATCTCACTGTTTGGCCTTTTAACCTAGGCAGTTAGTCGCAACAGGCTACTTGTCAACTGAGGGAATTATTGTTGAGCTAAAAGCATCATCATCTGACAGCCACACAGGCTGATTTTCTTGCTTGGTCAACTGAATTGCAATCAGACAAGAGTATATTTTTCTTCTTCCTCTCCTGGAAGTGCTGACACTCATCATACTCATGAGATCAACTTGGTCAGCACAGTTCAAGGAGCAAATCTCAGAAGGTCTTGTATGCCTCATTTGCCAGTGCATTTACATGCCAGATTCTTTGGACAATTCCTATTTGGAACATGATGGGAAAACAGAGATATGAATTATATTGGTGGACACAGGACAGATGTCACGATATCTTTTACTTAGGCAGCAAAGAAACTGTCATCATTGTGGATGACCAGGCAATAGAAAAAATGAAACAAACAAAAATAAAGGTGTGGCTTGGAATTCTATGGTAACATATATCTTGGATTTTGTTTGCTTAAGTAGAAGTTGGTGTTTTAAAATTAACAGACTTTCTGGCAGCTTCACTAAATTAGTAAGGTTAAGTTTAGAATTATGTAGGGTCAATAAAAATATAAATTCAAACAGTTGATATATGCAATAATTAGAACCATGAACATGCGTTGTATGCATGAAAAGTAAAACTTTCTTGAAATATCAATTAAACTGAAAAAAATGTTAAGCGACGCTTGTTTACGAGAATATTCACTAAACATTTTACAACCAAAGAAATGAAAAATAATTTTCAAAAACTTAATATGAAAAGTCAAAATATTGCACTAATGAAGCCTCAGTTGTTGTTCATATCTCTATTGAGACTAGATAAAGAAACTAATCAAATTCTGTTAATGCTAAAATGATGCTTTCCCATTTATGTTTATACAATTCATTTCTCAAGTCTAAGCCCAACTGACAATGGAGACAGGTGTGTTCAAAATGCAAGCTAGCACATGATCTCTTGAAAACTACCTGGCACTTGTTTAGTAACATAATGGAGCAGCACTATCAGGTTTGTGAAAGGAAATATGGCTGTAAATCCTGACTCAGAGTGCAGGCTAATATCTAAGTCAGCATGATGACTTATTAATCTGATTTTAGTCCCTATTTTGTTTAATAAGACTACACTGCTGCTATTGAGGTTTAATTACCTTATAGTCATAGCACTGAAGAGCAAAAACATTTTTACTATTTCAGAAGTGGTAAAGAACAATAGCTTATGAATTTTATCCTATAAAAATATTCATAATGGAGTGAGTGAAGCTATAAATTGATGATGTTTAATAATTTTTTATGGATGAATATGTTTTTGCAACTTCTGACTGAATTCATGGGATATATTTTAGGTAAATCATGGAAAGCTCTCACTCCTTCACAGAAGAGGCCTTTTGTAGAAGAAGCTGAAAGATTACGAGTCCAGCATATGCAAGATCATCCCAATTACAAATACAGGCCTCGGAGGAAAAAACAGATCAAACGTCTCTGCAAACGTGTAGATCCAAGCTTCCTGCTCACCAGCTTCCCCCATGATCAGCCTCCTGTCCGCAGTGGAAGAATGTGCAGGGGACCTCTGGAGGAGGAAGAGGATAAAGGCTATCCACCAGCCTCAAGACTTCCTGCAATCAGCAGATTCAGGGAAACACAGACAACAAACAACAGCTTGGACAATTATGGGCTACCCACTCCTGAGATGTCCCCTTTAGATGTGATTGATGCTGATCACAGTTTCTTTCCACCTCAGTGTACAGAAGATTCTCCTCCTCAGATGAATGGAGTAATGTATCATTCAGACTACAGACAAAGCCCTATCCAATGTGGACACCTCAGTCAGATTTCAGTTCCACAGAATAGATCTACCATGATGCACTCTGCAGCCAGCCAACCTCCACCGCCTTCTTATTATAACCAGATCCAGCAGTCTGCTCCCCAGTCCATGAACTTGAGCACATCAGTTCATCTTTCTCCTCCCCATGACCACCATCACCTAGATAATCTGGAACATATCACCCAAGCTGAGCTTTTAGGAGAAGTGGACCGAAATGAGTTTGATCAGTATTTGAACACCTCTAGTCATCTAAATCAAGCAGGAATTAATTCACATCTACCTGACATCTGTTCACCAGGAGGCACAAATTCAGAGAGGAGCCTTATATCTGTATTAGCGGATGCTACTGCAGCCTATTACAATAGCTACAGTAGCTCCTAGAGCAAACAAATAGACGTGTACTTTTTTAAAAATAACAACAGTATTATTTACAAATATCTCTGGGCATGAAAATATCCTCAGGGTAGTAAAATACAGTCGTCATGCTTTTTCATAAATGATGACCAGCATATTTATATTGGCTTGAAGTAATTGTTGCAACACTTGTAAAATAAGATATAAAGTTGCTTGCTATTTGGACTGCTTGTTTTCCAAACATTAGGCTGAAATGTTTGTGCTTGTTAAGAGTTTGCAAGAGATATATCTAAATCCCAGTGATTGCTTCGCTTTTTTTTCTGTTTGGTTGTTATATGCCTTCTCATTTCAAATGTCTGCATCATCTTCTATTGAATTGAGAAAATTTAACTGATCTGAACTGACTGATCCAATACTGAATGAATTATTATGTTTTAAATCTAATAAACATATCATGAGATACTGATTGCAGTTTTATTTTTAATTTTCTGAACATTCATAAATATCCACATCCAATGAAAATGTTACCATATTTGGCCAGATTTAATTATTAATCATAGCTATCAGAGCATTGCTGCCATTTTAGAAATGGCATTTGCCCATTTGGGATCTGTGAAGAAAGCATCAATTATGATTCAGCTGAACAATTCTGCATAATGAAAGCTTGCAATAGCGGGCACATTTTAACAAGTAAGTTCTACAGTTCCCCCATGTGGCAAGTTATTCACTTAATCCAATTTGTTGAGAAGTGACGTTCTGCCACAAAAAGAGAGAAAGTTCAAGTAAGAATTTAAATCCTCCAGCACTGCTTCCATTGGCAGGAGTATGAAGGCATGATGTCAGGGGCATGTAGTGAATTGTGTGGGGCAATGAGGATAACCTAACAATCAAAATGCAAAACTAAATTCTTTACAGTGTGGAGTATGGTACATCTGTAGTATAGTACATCTCTGAATTTCTCAAAAGTTATCCCATTTTTACTTTTAAATATTTGGTTTAAATTTCTCCAAACCTATTCTACAGCTTTCTGTTCTCTAATAGAAACAGGAATTGCTGCAAGTTCATAATAAGATCATTAAAATGTGAAGACAGAAGGCCAGTTAACAGTTACTTGCATGCCCTTCCTCATGAAGAATAAGGAAAGAGGAGAGAGGAAGAAGTAGGGCACCATTTAGTATGTGGAATGAACAGAAAAATATTTTTATTTAGCATATTTTAGGTTGTTTTGAATCTGGGCTTATGTCTTATGAGCTTATGGATATCCAGAAAGTGTCAAAAATGAAGTAGGCAATACTAAAAGGTAAGAATCATGTCTTTTTTGAAGTTTTTGGGTGTGTGCCAATGCAGAAACTCTCTTTTATACAGATGACAAGAGTATTAGGTTTGTGAGCACCAGCTGTTCTCAAAGCAAGCTTCCTTCCAGCGCACATGCTGCTGCTTCACACTTTGCTATCACTTAAGATAATTTGGTTAAAATGGTAAACAAGTCACAAATGATGAAAATCTGAAATACAATTGGAACTGAATCAAACAAAATGAGGGATGAATGGGAACTGAAGAGTTTCAAAGTACAGTCATTGGACCTAAAACATTAACTCTGTTTCTCTCTCCACAGATGCTGCCAGATCTGCTGAATTTCACTAGCATTTTCTGTTTTCATTAAAGTTGATAAAAATATGTTTATATAGAGAAAGTATACAGAGTTCAAAGTCCAGCTAATCGGGATGAGAACAAGTTCAGCCAGATAGAGGTGAATAGTGGATGAGGAATGTTTGGGAAGGAAGCAGAGATCCTGGAGGCCACCCTGAAGAGGCAAGGAGATAATTAAATCCAACGAACCTGGCATCATTGAAACAGTGCAGAATATGAGGACTAGAGTGAACAACATACTGTAGTGTAAATACTCTTTTTGTTTCGGCCAGTGGCTGTGACAGGCATTATAGCTTTATAAGTGATTCTTAAGAAGGTTAACTCAAACAGTGAGATGTACCAGACACATCCCTGCTTTCCATCCAGCAGTTGGTTGCTGCTTTCTCTTTATTGCAATTTTGGAGCATTCATTTACAAGTTTTTTTTTTTCGCTGGCTTGGAATGTTTAAAAACATTGCGCAACAACAGTACACTCTCCCTAAACCATTGCTGTGTTTCCATTATGCTAAAGTTTGTCATTTACGTGTGTACGCACCATTTTAATAGATAACCAATAAGTTGTTTTTCCCAAATGTACATTATTCATAAACTTTGTAAACATACACAAAGCATTTCAGCTTGAGTATTACAATATTCAAGGGAGGCAATTGCTTAGTGGCATTATTGCTGGACTGTTAATCTAGAGATCCATATAATGCTCTGGGGATCTGGGTATGAATCATGCTGTGGCAAATGGTAGAATTTGAATTCAATTTGAAATCTGAAGTCAGGAGTCTAATGATGACCATGAATCCAATGCCAACTGTTGGGAAGGCAACTGACCTCCTTGTCTGCTATGGCCTACATGGTTGACTCTTAACTGGCTTCTGGGCAATTAGGGATAGGCAATAAATGCTGAGCTAGCTAATGATGCCCTCATCCCATGAATGAATTAAAAAAGTTTTCAGGAACATTCAACTTGCATCCATAAAATACACTCTATGCAATATGATTGTAACACCCTTTTTTTTGCAGGTATACAAATCAGGTATACAGCCCGAAAGCAAAAGCACTTCAAATTGAAAATTGCAGAAAGTGCAATGTGTACAAATTTCTCTATGCAACGTGTTTCACCTGGAGGTGCTTCATTACATTTTCAATACCCTTGATTTACATTGTACATGATACGTAAAGCATGCTATCAGAGGAGTATTACATTTTCCAGCCCCTCAGTATATTGAATGGCTGAAAAGCACCAGGCAATTACCTTTCCCTATAATGCCTCTGTCCATGCTTTAATATGTTCCTCAGAATGTAATTCTGCACTGTGGAATGTGCTGATCTGCCACAAGCTGTCAAGGACAACTCCTTGCATTGGAAAACCAGCAAATTTCAGACAGAGCAAAGAACTTCTTTTATTGACGCTTTGCGATGGAGAAATCTGTGCTCTTCAGGATATTTCCAGGCATATTTGTCTCTGGGAATGTCCTGTAGAGCACAGATTCCTCCATTGCAAAGCTGCTCCAGATGAACCTTGACAAAATATGTCACATTTCCCTCATGAACTTGGAAAGTAAGGATGTAAGGGAAACATAATGATCAAAGAACACATTCTGCTGATTGTTGTAATATTTTACCAACAAACACAAACGGGTCAAAATAAATATGCTTACTGTCTATAGATATGAATAGTGAAATTATGAGCTGAATTTTAATGTTCTGACCTGCTCACAGTGGGATCAGTGTGTAAGAGTAGGATCACAGTGGGGCAGTGTATCAGAGAAACGGTGTTTGAGCAGTGTGTTTGTCATTATCTTTTCAATCCAGTCATTACATTTGTGCCAGACTTCCAAGTTTTCCCAGCAATCAAAGCATGTGGGTCTGATGATGATCTGTAGTCCATTCCAGCTGAGCACTTTATGGAACCATGTAAAAATTAGAGTTGAAGCATAGTGAAAATCTTCGGACAGAGCCCAAAGCTACAGGAATAGAGACACGAACTGTCGCAGCAGCACCATGTTTCAGCAATACAGTTTCTGACATGATGCTTTGGGCTTTCAGATTCTGTTCCTTGTGAATTGGAGGAAGAGGCCTGCCTCTGAAAACCAGCAGCTTGAAAGTGGCTGAAGGGGTGAACAGTAGAAGTGTTGTTCCAAACTCTTTGATATGGTGATGGAAGAGATTTAACTTCTCAAGAGCAATTAGCAATTGACAATAAATAGTCAATCATTCTCAATTACTTATCAACAATGTCCACATCTCTTTAATGAATGAAAAGAAATGATCTAGTCAGGGCAGGAAAATGATGAATGGCCTGACTTGTTGAACTCTACCTTAATGTCCTTCTAACTCTAACCATCCTCACTCTTTCTTCTCTAACCTTCATCTGCACCTCATTCCTCATAGATGTGGCAGCTTCACCCATTCATCTCTCTCTCTTTCTCTCTCGAGGTACCTCCTCACTTCTCCATCTTAATCGTTAGCACTGATGTTCACCCTTATCTTAATGCAATAGCATGCACATCCTTCACAGTGATTCCCCCCAAAGTGCTGTCTTTCCATCCTCTCAAACATTGTATTTTTCACACTCGGGCCTCTTCCTTCTCCAAGAGACATCAGGACACCAAGAAAAAGCAGAAAAATAAAAATGGTCCTCCAGCCATCTCCACTTTTACTACTGCAGAGGAGAAAATGCTGGGATGAGCTGGGTCCTAGCATGTATGGCCATTGGTGATGAAGAAACGGGATTCTCAGCTACATGGTGACAGAATAAAACAGCAACAGTCACATGGAATATATCACTGATGTCTGTTAACTTGATGTCACCAGGTGATGAAAACTGATAGTATGCACAACAATGATTTAGGTTTAGTTCTTATCCACAGCTTTCAACTTGTTTATGTTTTTCAAGCATTCCTCAGAAGGTGGTGCTAGAGAAGGATATTAAAAAAACTTCATAAAGGAAAACAGTCAGAGTGCAAATCCTCCAACTGCCGGTGGAAGTGCCAGACAGTAGATATGTTGTCCTATGATGGAGCATACATCATATGTAAACAGAAGCGGGCATTGGGACAGATACAGCAGTGGAGAGTCCTTGTAGAGCATATGACCTTTCAAGCTCTGCTTTGCTGCATGCAAATGTTAAGCTTTGGTGGCTGTCAACAGAGAGAACAATTCTGTATCTATTTCCAGCTGCAACATACTCAATTAGAGAAATTAAAGGAAACTATCTCTTGCATGAAGTCTCAGGTCTTTACTCTAAGTGAACCCTAGCTGTCACTTATAGTCTGTGCATTGATTTACAATGTATATGATTTGTGAAGTGCACTGCCAGAAGGGTGTTACATTTTCCAGCCCTTTAGTGTATTGTATGGCTGAAAGGTCCCAGGCAATGACTTTTCCCCATTGCACCTCTGCCTATGCCTTAATGAGTCCCTCAGAATGTAATTCTGGACCTTGGAATATGCTGATTTGTAACACTCTGTCATGGACGACTTGCACTGGAAAACTAAAATGCCACCTTGAGCAAAGTTGAGGAAAACTTCAACATAGCTGTTCAGCACCTCACTGAGCTGCAAGAAAACATTTTTCACATCTAAGTTGGTATTATGTAGGTCATGTGGGGCCAGATAGAGAAAGGGTGCACTGAAATTTGAATCTGCTCAAATACACTTCTGATGCCATGTTTTCCACACTCCCTCCTACCCAGTCAAAATATTTACTTTGTGACTTGTCTTGACGGCTGATTCTGCCCTTACAGAAGTACAGGTGGGCAAACTTTGGCAGGGCCCTCCTGGCTTCAACACCACAAGACAATGGTCAAAAGCAGTCACATCAGAAAAATGAGCAACCTGACTCTGAAAGTCTAGGGATGAGACCTAGAGACAGGCATCGAGTGTCTGTGAAATAGATGAATTGTTAGCAGTGAGACCTCTTTGCTGTGGGCTGGGAATGCTCAGAAAATTTGGAATTTGTGTGTCAAGGGCTGCACTGTACCAATTTAAGTGGTTTGACTCAACCAGACTATCCTGGCTTTCCCTGGCAGCAATGACTGTAGTTGCATTCCACCTGTTAAATGTCTTCCTCCAAGGAGGCAGAGCATTCAGCACTTCCTTCTAGAATTCCAGCCCCCACTGCTGTACAATGTAATATGTATAGGTTCCAGAAGACTCTGACCATTCTGGTTTCTGAGAATTACTGTTAGCTCTCCATACAGTATCATGAGCCACATCTTAAGAGGGCATCCCTTGTTTCCACCTCATTTGTCCCCAAAAACAATTCAGGTTTGAGGTGTGAATATCTCTGGAAGACATGACTAGTGGAAAGTAAAATCATCAGGCTGTCTCTACGAGAATCTTGCACAGATTTGCATGTTATGGTATTTGCAGACCAGCTGGACATTGATGGTACAGAATCTTGATTGATAAGAACCCCAGTTGTTGCAGAGAGCAACTGCAAATATATGGCAGTGCCTGACACAAGCTTTAACATGAGTAGCACAGTGCACAGCATTTGCATTGAGTGCCCAGATATCTCACCACCTTGAAAATCTCACCTGCTGAGCCATGTTAGAGAACCTTGTCCTCACTAGGTTCCTGCCCCTTTTCTAACTTAGATCATCTAAACTGTGCACCATATCCATACTTTCACCACACATTTCTCCTTCATTGCAAACAAATAATGTTCTTTAGAGGTCTTTCACTGTCCTGTAGAAGTCGACATTGTATGGCAGCATTAGTTAACTTGCACAATATTGCAACCGCAGCAAGATTAGGAGAAGGATGAACATTATCAGAGGCAGAGAATTATAACTGGAGGAGACTCTTTGGAAATACTTGATTTTACTAGTTCAACGAAATGGGCACGGAATATTTATGTTCTTAGGAGGTTTGAGATAGTAAAACTAGAGAACATATCCCTGTATAAAACAGATGATAGTAGCTCATGTCCTGAGTAGATATAATTCCACACAATCTAAGAACCACTTGCTATAGTCTATCAGCTGCCTGTTCTGGACAGCCATGTGAGCTCCTCTTTTGACCATTGCCTCTTTATGTATTCTCAGGTAGAACACATGAAGAATTTCTGACTCCTTCATCGGAGCAGTTCACAGAATCCCTTTACCTGACAATGCATTACTGCATCATACCCTCACAACACAGAAGCATCACTTGTGGGGATATTAAATATCAGTTTGAGGGTACTTCATAGGGTGTTAGGGACCAGTGAGCAGGACCAATGAAAACTGGAAAATGTGTAACAAAAATCCCTTTTCCTCAGATTTCCTTACCCACAAAGGCCAGGACTTCTGATCCGAGGCCCAACAGAAAAATGCTTGCTGAGCAAAACACAATATTGAAGTTGTACAATGTACTTTGCAGCTTCTGGCACATTGCAGATGGAATATAGCAGTCTATCTGCTGCATGTGTGGCCAATAGACACCGTTTTGCCAAACTCTGCAGCACTCCTTAATGCTTAGGCTGATGTTTGGCTGGACAGAGAGAATGCAAGACTTCAGCAAAGTCACAGGGGTCTACTCCCATATGGGCCACAATGTATATAACATGGAAGCTTCTAAACAGGGATTAACAAGATGAGATTTGCAACTCCTAAATCACCTGCACTGAATTCTTCTTCACTCTGCCGTGACTTCACTGGATTCATTAGAATTCCAATGGGGCCCAATCAGTAAATCATGCATTCTGTAAAATCCCAGCAGAATCCAAAAATTCTCCACAGACCATCTCCGGTTTTCATAGAAAGCTTAGTGTAAGTGTTTCTTTTTAAATCATTTTACTATTTATTGTTAATTTATGTATACATCTATGAATGATACATTAAGCACCAGTGAGCAGGAGCAGTTTAAACTGGAAAAGGTGTACAGAAATCTCCTTTCCTCAGGTTTCCTTACTTATAGAGCCAGGAATTCTGTTCAGAGGCTTTTGATCCTTGATGGGTGCAGCATCACATCAATCCTGTGTCCAATAGCTTTATCAGGTGGGTAGCTGATGAATTTTGCACGAACCATGCCACTCTTTCCATGGGCATAGGTCACTTTACCACAACTGACACAAGTCTTGTTTGGTTTACCACCAGGAGTCGCAGTGTTGGTTCTTTGCATTGTAGAGTAAGCACAGCTCTTGCCCAGGTGAGATTCTGTTTCTTTGCGGCAATAAGCACCCTCAATCTTCAGTAGGGCAGTGTGCTGTCTCTGGTTTTAAAAGCTTCATTTATTGCCTGTAAACATGGCTTTGCACCTTAATCTTCCAGGCATTGCAAGAGTGCTTAGGGCAGTTGGATCGCCTGACCTCATACCAAGATGTAAATGTTGGCTGGAGCAAACGGGGCACCTGTCATGTGTTACTCCAGCATTGATTCAATGTATCACTTAGTACACAGAAGTTAAACACATTGATAGTTTTACATACAGGGAGGCATTGTTGTTGATAATTGAAATGTAATGTCATCCTCCCACAAACTGCCATATCACTATGTTGGTAAGGTTGAACTATCAAAAACATTGATCTTCAACAAGATAAAAACATTTTCTGCCTGTCACATAAAGTTGGGTAGTATCAGGTGAGTTACCCTTGTGTGGACTGTGACTCACTGATGTTCTGCTCCTCCTATAAATAAGTGAGTGAGTAAAAAACAAAAGGTTACCTTTGGTTCCTGCTTCTTCTTCAGAATCGATTCAGGTTTTTAAAATGTTTACTTCCAAATCGAAAATGGAAATCTTTAGCATTAAAATCCACAGAATACGGTACATTTTTGAAGAACTAGGCTAGAGGAACATTCCTGTTCGGTTTTGATAATTTCAACCCTTCCAACTGGAACAATTCAAACTGAGACCCCAAAACTTGGTTATTTTACTGAGTATGTATTATTAGCAGGGAACTTCATCAAAGCAGCATGTAGAGTCACAGATAGACTGAGTTTATGGGGTTTCATCATGCCACTATTCCAACTAATAGGTCATGGGAATCCTGCCCACAATTCTGATGGCTGCCCACAACTTACTGATGAAATAAGGTTAATTGTTTTAAAGCAAGACTTCCACCCTTTCTCAGATGTAAGTCCCACCATAGAGCGTACTAGCCCATCAGATTTTGTGAGATATTAGTAAAGTGTGTGGATCCAGTATAAAATAAATATTAGCCCCCTCAACATCATTGTCTTCTACAACATCTGTGTCAAAGATTTTTCTCCATAGTCAAGTCATTATGCAATCATGGATATAGCTAATACATTTTTGTTACAATCCTATCATCTAGCCTCCAACTCCGCCACCCCCCACCAACTCCACTGAGTCCCTAAATTTACAAAGCACTTTTTCTGGATATCTAAGACCTTTCTCAGAATGCCGTCTCTTCAGACCTGGAAGAATGATAGATCTCCTGCTTAAGAACTGTTGACTCTTGTACTGATCTGTGGAACAGTTCTCCCTGTACAATCTTTTATCTCATGGATAGTCTTCACAGAGGACATGGTTCTTTGCAGACCTCATTGTTGGTCCATTACCTTTTCTGGAGGACCCTTAATCCCCTGAATTTGCTTAACAGAGCTGGCTCAGGTAGGTACCCCATAGCATCCTCTGGGGTCTTTAATCTCATAAATGTCATTTATGGAAGACAGTACTGTCTTCCTTGTAGGACTCTGGATTTCTGGATCAGGCAATTTATTTCTAAATAGAAGAGGCAGTCCATATTTTTCAGTATCTTGGATGGTTAGACCAGGCAATTTCTTCTTTCTGACCATGTGCTGAATCTGTAGACATTGGCCTAGGTCACATGGAACTGTATGCAGCTTATCTCCCCCAACAAGTTGATCAAATGGATAATTTCAGACACTGTCTGTGGATGTTTTATGGGTAAAATTAGGCTTCTCAGATTCTCAATCATGTTACTGATAGATTGCTGCTCACTCAACCTTGTCACCGGCATTGACTGTTCTGCTAGGTTCATTTGTTCAGCAAGCTTTTGTGCTGTCTAGGTACCTTCATTTAAAGACTTGGTTCTGAGCTCATCCCTGAAAGTTGCCACCCAGGTTGTATCCCTGAAAGTTGCCACCCAGGTTGATAGGGTTGTTAAGAAGGCGTACGGTGTGTTAGGTTTTATTGGTAGAGGGATTGAGTTTCGGAGCCATAAAGTCATGTTGCAGCTGTACAAAACTCTGGTGCGGCTGCACTTGGAGTATTGCGTACAGTTCTGGTCACCGCATTATAGCAAGGATGTGGAAGCATTGGAAAGGGTGCAGAGGAGATTTACCAGAATGTTGCCTGGTATGGAGCGAAAGTCTTTATGAGGAAAGGCTGAGGGACTTGAGGCTGTTTTCGTTAGACAGAAGAAGGTTAAGATGTGACTTAATAGAGACATTCAAGATGATCAGAGGATTAGATAGGGTGGACAGTGGGAGTCTTTTTCCTCGGATGGTGGTGGCTAGCACGAGGGGACATAGCTTTAAATTGAGGAGTGATAGGTATAGGACAGATGTCAGAGGTAGGTTCTTTACTCAGAGAGTAGTAAGGGCGTGGAATGCCCTGCCTGCAAAGGTAGTAGACTCGCCAACTTTAAGGGCATTTAAATGGTCATTGCATAAACATATGGATGATAATGGAATAGTTTAGGTTAGATGGGCTTCAGATGGGTTTCACAGGTCGGCGCAACATTGAGGGCCGAAGGGCCTGTACTGTAATGTTCTATGTTCTATGTTCTATGATCTATGTACATTCTTGTTACCGGTACTTGTTTCTTCTGGAAAATGTTGATGACTTTTATCTTTTGATCTATCAGCATATAGAGTCACAGATATAGGGTTGCATCTTGTCATTCTGTTCTTGCCTTCCTTCAACACAATACTGGTAGTGGCAGGGCAGTCTTTGTCACTCTTTGTTCTTATTCAGTTTGATTAAGCCTTTCTTGACCTGCTAGCCACTGTTTCTACTTGGCCATTTGAAACATTTCTTTTATGTTATTGCAGGTAATCTCAATTGATTCCTTTCTTCTTTTTGTGTTCCACCATGAGTCTAGGAAATCCAATGAAAACTTCTACTCATTTCCCTTTGATTAGTTGATGGTGATTTGTTTATGTTCTAGCAAATTATGGTTTCTGGACCAATTTTTCTCTTGGAATTGTGGGACTCCTTCTGACATCTTAAGGAAGCTGAGGACCAAACATGCATGCTTTTTCAAAAAAGAGGTGTTGAATTTTTTTTGATAAACCTGTTCATACATGTTATGAACATGTCTAGAGCAGGTGGGATTTGAACCCAGGTCTCTTGGCTCAGAGGTAGGGAACACAGAATATAGAACTGTACAGCACAGGAATGGGCCCTTCAGTCCATGATGTTGTACCAAACATGACGCCAAATTAAAATAATCCCTTCTGCCTGCCCTTGGTCCATATCCCTTCATTCCCTGCATACTTATGTGCTCATCTAAAAGTTCTCTAAACACTCCTATCGTATCTGCCTCCACGACCACCCCTGGCAGTGTGTTCCAGACTCCTCCCATTCTCTGCATTAAAAATGTGCCCTTCACATCTCCTTTGAGCTTCCTTCCCCCCCC
>NC_063336.1:71299456-71311500 GCF_021869965.1 Rhincodon typus | reverse complement strand
ATGCTGATCACAGTTTCTTTCCACCTCAGTGTACAGAAGATTCTCCTTCTCAGATGAATGGAGTAATGTATCATTCAGACTACAGACAAAGCCCTATCCAATGTGGACATCTCAGTCAGATTTCAATTCCACAGAATAGATCTACCATGATGCACTCTGCAGCCAGCCAACCTCCACTGCCTCCTTATTACAACCAGATCCAGCAACCGGCTCCCCAGTCCATGAATGTGAGTACATCAGTTCATCTTTCTCCTCCCCATGACCACCATCACCTAGATAATCTGGAACATATCACCCAAGCTGAGCTATTAGGAGAAGTGGACCGCAATGAGTTTGATCAGTATTTGAATACCTCTAGTCATCTAAATCAAGCAGGAATGATAATTAATTCACAGCTACCTGATATTTGTTTACCACGAAGCACAAATTCAGAGAGAAGCCTTATATCTGTATTAGCAGATGCTACTGCAGCCTATTACAATAGCTACAGTAGCTCCTAGAGCAAACAAATAGACTCGTACTTTTCTGAGTAACAACAGTATTATTTACAAAGGTATTTGTGCAAGGAAATATCCTCAGGGCAGTAAAATAAAGTAGTCACACTTTTCACAAATGACAGTCCACAAAACTATTTATGTAGATAAATTCTTATGACACTTACAAAATCAAACAGCTACTTGGCTTGGCAATTCTTGTGTCACCACTTAAAAAAAACTGTAGCTTTTTTATGCTTGTAAATAGGTTAAACTGTATTTAAGAAGTGATTTATAAAAGATGGATTTTTAAAAACCTTTACATATACTTTCTGAATGATTTCATAAATATTGACCTTCTTCATTAGTTGTTATCTTGATTGTTTTATTGCATCCTAAGCAAACACAGAAGTGTAATTGCACCTGATAAAAGGTGTACGTCTATGGTTCGCTATAAATCAGTCTCAGAAGCTGCATATTTCACAGTCATGCAGTCCCATAATGTCAGTATTTACAAATATCATTAATGATGGAAAAAAAGAATTCCCACATTGTCATTAAAAAAAAGTTCACCTTCCTTCATTCCCTTACTACCTACAGTACATGACTGCAGCGGTTTAAGAAGGCAGCTCACCACCTTCTTCTCAACGCCAACTCGAGATGGCTAATAAATGCACCCACAATCCCACATGATTTTAAAAAAAGGCTGATCTGACTTGTTTGTCACTAAAAAAAAAAGCTGATTCATATCTGTTTAAAATTGGTGTTTAATAAACATTATACATTCTTTTGTTGGTTGTTGAAACCAAACGTGGCAGCCCTAAAAATTTTAGATTATATAAAGTGCATTTATGTTTAATTGAACTAAATGCACTATTTTTGCACAGATCTAACATGGCATTTCTAATATCCAACACCAATACGGTTGACTCTAAATTGTCCTCTGGACAATTAGGAATGGGCAATAAATTCAGGCCCTAGCTAGCAACGCCCTCATCCCTTGAATGAATACAAAAAGGTCAAAACGTCATACATAGGAATTTTAAATTGCCTGAAAGAAGTTGTATACCTTGAAAACTCACCAACTATTTACTATACCAAGAAATTAAAACCTTGTATTGTATAGATAATAAAAGACTGTTGTTAAACAAATTTTAAGAAGCTTTAATGGAAGTTATTTGCATCTGGTTACTCAGAAAATGTGCTAATCTATGAGTAGGTGAGAGTGATTAGTATTTGGAAATATTTGGAAACAATGTAGCCTATGCACTTTATTAACGGTTTTATTTGTCAGTTGTATCGATTTATTAAGAATATGTCCAAGTTCTTGAGTATAATTAAAATAAAATGTTTTTATAACACACTTGTTTGAAATCATCCTAACATTTAGATCCTATGTCATTACATTATAACAGCAGTTACACTTCAGAAGTACTTCAATGTCTTTAAAGCACAGTGAACAGTCCAGTGGTCATGAAAAGCATGATATCAAAATAGGGTTTTATTTGTTTCTTTAACAACTATATGTGCTCAATTATTCTTTACTAAGTGCTATCTTCAATTATCAGAAAGTCTTTGTAATTCATTCAGATTGATAAGAAGACCTTGTTTTGATACATTAATTGATCAGCAGTAATTTTGTTCTTAAACTACATCATGTCTGATCGGCAACAGATTTTTTTCCTGCTTTTATAAATGTCTGTAAGAAATTTCAAAATAAAATGTTAACTCTGTAGACATACTAGTGCTGAAATCTATCCATACCTTGTTTAGATGTCCTACTTTACGATGTACATAATATGCATAGTTATTACCCTGTTCCAGTTTAATGATTCACCGAATTTTACTAGCATTTCATAAAATGCATTAAATAAAACTGACGTTTTTGATGGGTTCACAACTGGATTGTAATTCTGATGAAGCTACTAATAATACCAATTCAGAAAATTGTTTTGTTTTGAATTTGTATAGACTTGTGAAGTAAAAGTTCAATTGCAATTTAAAGTCTGTTTACTGAACTAGGTTGTACTGAAATCTGTTTGACTGATTTAGAATAAAATGAAATGCAATTGATTAGCCAACCATGACCATTGTCTGTTTTTCCAAGTTTGGGAATTTGATTCTGAACTGGCGGATGTGGACAGAGCTCTGTTTCCTGCCTGATAACACTGCTTCTACTCTACATTGCCTCTCCATCAGGATGTTTGTGGTTATTTTACTACAGTCATCAGACTGAGGAATGAACACTTGTTGATGTCAATCTGGAAAAACTCACTGAATAACATCATCTGGGACCAGTGACTCCACTAGGAGATTAGAAAGGATTTTTTTTCTGCTAACAATTTGAAGTTTAAGTAAGAGCAGAACTTAATATTTATGATTAATTTGGCTACTAGAAGTTAATTAATAAATACGAGTGAAATTCTAATAACACTGCATGTTGTAGTAAGGATAAACTTTTACAATAAATGTATATGGGTTATAAAATTACTGTTTTATTAAATATCATGAAATTGAGGTTTAAGATTAATTATTATTTCTCATGGACTAATAAGATGTTAGTTATTCCAAATTACTTAAAGTGTAACCAATTCAATAAGGTGTAAAAACCCCATGAAACGCATGAAATATATAGGACAAGATTTAACTCATTCAAATCCCAACAATTTTTCAGAATTAAAATCCAGCATGCTGAGAAAGTTGGGTAAAGAATTCAGACAACTGGATTAAACAGAGCACAACAAGCAAAAATAAATCAGAGTAATTTCAAGACAAATTATTTGTTTTAATACAATGGGAAGTATAATTATAAAGATGTCATTTATTCTTGGCATGATTTAAATAGTACCAAAAAACAGCTCAAGCCATACTTCAAATGCTCACTTTTGTTATTTGGTTAACAGGAAAAATGATGAAAAAGATCAGCATCTACGACATGCATAATATAACCACATCATTTTCAAATATATAAATATACTAATGCAAGTCAATAACCTAACAAGAAATTTCCAATAAATGTGAAAATGAAGATGGCTTTGATTACTGACTTTCATTCAATGAAATAACCAGATTTTTTCACATTGTGCATAAATTTTATTTTCTTCATAAAAATGTCACAATTAATAAAACTGCATCCTTAAAATGTTCCTATTCCTTATTACTCATTCTTTTAGTTTTACTTTCCTTTGTAAAGGATCGAGATGATTTGGAACCTGGAGGGGCTGTGGTTGTCTTCTGGATTTTTAAATCTAGGATTTGAAATGCTGTTTCAATCTCCTTTTGCAGAATTTCAGAAACTACCATTATCTGTATATCATGGGCATTCTTGACAACTTTTTCCACATTCTGAAAATTAAAAAATTCATTGTAATACATTAAGAAACAGTTTCCAAGTCAGTAAGTAAATGCTAAACTAAAAAAGTGAGAGTGAGTTAATCTTTTCAGTTAATCTGCTGGACCTCAACGATAATGAATACACTTCTGAGATTCTACATTTCTTGTTACACAAATTCTGGTGTACAGAAATACTTTTTTCAGTCAATCAAACTGTCCAACAGTTACTATAATTACTTAGTTGAATGTCTCTCTAATGGATGGTTAAATTGCATTATATGTCAATTTTTATACAAGCTAGAACCATGAAGCTTGTAAATTTTGCTTCAGATCACAAAAATAAGACCTTTAGGGATCTACTGATCTTCTGCCATATCAAGTCCATGAGCTGTCTGCTCGATTGAAGGCCTGATGTAGACAGAGAAACATTTTTTTTTCTTTATTCTTTCATGGGATGTGTACATCGCTAGCAAAGTCAGCACTTACTACACTGTCATTTCATGATACTTAGACATTAATCTTGAATCTCAATTTGATACCCAATCCTGAATTGATTGGCAGTTAAGAATCATATTGCTGTGGATCTGGTCGTGTAGGTCAGGTTGGGTAAGGATAGCACAATTAGTGTACCAAATGAGTTTTGACAACAATCAGTGATCATTTTACAATCACCCTTTCTGAGATTAGCTTTCAATTCCAGATTGCATTAGTTGAATTCAGATTTTATCATGGTGAAATTTCAGCACATGTCCCCAACGCCATTTGCCTGGGCTTCTGAATTACGAGTCCAGTGCTATCACCAACTTGCCATTCCCCCAAATGTAGCAAAGTGGCATCTTATACTCAATTTCATATTGATTTTGCCTCCTTATCTCTACTGACCTGCAAGCCACGCATACTCCTGATTGGCTGAAGTAGAGTCCACAAGTTTTCCAGACCAGAGCCATGACCAGGAAGACACAGCATTTGTTAGCGTCAAGTTTTCAAAGCCAGTCAAATACAGAAGCAAATTTACAAGCCGCCTTTGACTTTTAAGACAGGCCTTCAGATTGCATTACCACAAAACAATTTAGTTCTTGTAGTTTCCACCTCGACCTGCCACTCTAATTACAAGTATGAGTTCACCAAAAAGGTTAGCTTTACATACATAAAACACTGTTTTCTTCAACTTGTCTTTAAACTTTGAAACAGTAAGTTATTTATTATAGAAGGGGAGAAGGGCTTCATTTTCTGTCTGAACTAAATCACTTTAAAGGTGAAAATTCAGTGAGAAGGGAATGAGGAGGGGAAAATAATCAAGTAAAACTTCATTTAGCTTCATGAAGTGTCAGTCGCTGGAACTGTATGAGAAGCTCTGCAGGCAGAACAGTCCTGCCCTCTATTGTTAAAGTTGCTAAATGCAACAAATTTTGTTCTTAAGAATTAAAGTTGAAACCTACAGGTTATGCTTCGTGCTATTACTAAATGAATACTTGATCTAGTCACCAAATCCAGAATTATGGCCTGGATTATTGCCTAGTCAGGATGGTTCCTTTTAAAAATCGCACACAAGTCCCAGTTCCCTGATTCCCAACTCCATTCCTGGGACTTCTGCACCCAAAACACCCAACCTGAGTAGAGCCATGGAGACATTCAGCATGGAAACAGACCCTTAGGTTCCAACTCATCCATGCTGACTCGATTTCCTAAACTAAACTAGTACCATTTGCCTGCATTTGGCCCATATCCCTCCAACCTTTCCTATTCATGAACCTGTCCAAATGTCTTTTAAAGTTGTAGCTACACCTGCATCTACCATTTTTCTGGCAGTTAATTCCATACACGAACCACATTCTCAGTGAAAACATTGCCCTCAGGTCCCTCTTAAATCTTCCTCATCCCACCTTAAAATTATGCTCTCTAGTTTTAAACTCCCCTACCTTTGGAATAAAACCCATGCTATTCACCTTATCTATGCCCTCATAATTTTATAAACCTCAGAGCTCCAATATGTCTTAATCTTAAGCAAATTTCTTGGAGTCAGGCCAGCTTTTTAAAGAATTATGGTTCACAGCTCTCAAAGGTATTACGAACGCTGGTCTGCTTGAGAGAATTTTTTGAAAGCTGAATTCAAAAGCTCCTCATCATGTCTCCTATGCCTGGCTACTTCTACTCACCCACTACCCATATCTCTCCCACCATGCTATGCCTCCCCATCCACCAAAGGCCCATTTGTGTCATGCCCATTGAACAACTACATATTGCATTATACCTATGCACCCGATAATTGCAAAAAGATATCAAAAAAAGGTTTTTTAAGGATTTATTCATGCATTATTTTCCACTATCTTAGAAAAGTCTTTTTATTACGGAGGAATAAAAATGTTAATCATCCAGACCCTTTAAAGTGTCAATAGTAGAGACTACAAAGCTTCAAACCATTAAAACCTGTATAAAAGAAAATTGTGCAATTGGCAGCAGAGGGCGAAGCTGTCAATCGAGCAAACTTAGAATCACAGAATCCCCAAAGTGCAGAAAGAAGCCATTCAGCCTATTGATTCTCACTGACCTTCTGAAGAGCATCCTACCCAGACTCACCCCCCATCCTTGCGCCACATTTACCATGGCTAACCAAATTAGCCTGCACGTACCTAGTCACTACAGATAAGTTCACCATGGCCAATCCACCTAACCTGCGCATCTTTCGACCATGGGAAGAAACCAGAGGGCCCAGAGGAAACCCAGGCTGACACACAGAGAATGTGCAAACTCCACGGGCGGCACAGTAGCTAAGTGGTTAGCACTGCTGCCTCACAGGGCCAGGGTTTGATTCCACCCTCGGGCGACTGTCTGTGTGGAGTTTGTACATTCTCCCTGTGTCTGCGTGGGTTTCCTCCCACAGTCCAAAGATGTGCAGGCTAGGTGAATTGGTCATGCTAAATTGCCCATAGTGTTTAGGGATGTGTAGATTAGGTGCATTTATAGGGGGATGGGTCTGGATGGGATGCTCTGTGGGTCAGTGTGGATTTGTTGGGCTGAAGGGCCTGTTTCCACACTGTAAGGATTCTATGATCCACGCAGGCAGCCACCTGAGGTTGGAGTCAAACCTGGGTCCCTGGCACTGTGAGGCAGCAATGCTAACCACTGAGCCACCGCGCCACCCACGGCAGCACTTTTTCAAGTTTTCCAAGGGGTTCATGTTTTCAACAAAGAATTCGATTTCTGGTCTCCCAGCCAAACCTCAATTTGGACTCTTAGGCAAAATTAAGCAATGGTTGAAGCTGGTGATGCAGTAGAGAGTCATAGAGTCTTTCAGGACAGAAACAGACCAGTCCATGCTGACCATAGTCCAAAACTAAACAAGTCCCACCTACCTGCACTTGGACCATATCCCTCCAAACATTTCCTATTCATGTACTTATCTAAATATCTTTTAAATGTTGTAACTGTACCCGCATCCATCAGTTCCTCTGGAAGTTCATTCGACACATGAACCACTCTCTACGGAAAAAATGTGCCCCTTGAGCCTTTTTTAAATCTTTCTCCTCTCACCTTAAAAACAGTCAGTAGGCTATGCCATTGAAGTTTGAACTTGTTTTCTTCAACAATTTATGTCAAGACTGATAAACCTCATGCAGCATATCTATGTTTTTGGACCTGCATTCCTGGTCTTTTCATCTGCAGTTAGTTCCCTCTATTGCCTCCAAAGCTTTTGACTGGAGGGTTTGCTGTCCTCTGCATACATGATGGTTCACTTTCTCTTCATGAACTGCAACAAGATCTCCTGTCAGAGATACTTGGTGCATGTTCTCGCACATATTGGGCCATTCCTCAAGGTATCACAGCTTAGGAATCAGTCTGCAATGGCTTTGACAACTTCTTGCAGGCACAATGCACTTCCCCTCTAGAAGAAGCAGATTGGTTTTGAGTAGCACCAACCACTCATGATATTGGAGTCTCTGCTGAGTTATGCAGCCAATCAACAGCACGGATGCTGCTGTTTCTATGCAACAATCATTTAAAACATCAGCTGGTACAAATTTAATACACAATACAAAGAACAAGCATGGGTCAATTGCATATTGTGATTACCACCACAGTTTTTAGGAGCTAATTTAACCTCCCTATTGGATATGAAAAGAATTCCACTTTAAAATATTTGACTTTTTTAATCTTTTGAATAAACACTGCAAGTGCACTATGTTCCTACTTGAAGTACATTAAGGAGACATTTACACTCCATTACAGTGTCAACACAAAACAGCTTTGCTTTGACCAATGTATAAAAAAGTGACAGTCAGGGTCCAAGTAGACGGAGACTGCTTTACTTGGACAGTTTACTTGGATCTGATCCTGAGTGAAGCCTATTTGCCGACACGTTACCTTTACGGATCCCACACTACCATGATTTGGAACCATGTTGTTGTTCCTTCGTGGTTGCCAAGTTCAAAACTTGGAACTCCCTTTGTAATGGCTAACTGCAGGAGTCTGTACAGCCCAAGAACTGCTATGGTTCAAGATGGCAGCTCACTGACATCTTCTCAAGGAAAATTAGGGATGGGCAATACATGCGAGCCCAGCCAGTAAAGTCCACGTACTCTGAATAAATAAAAAAAAAAGGCTTATCTGTTTCTGCTGGAAGCTTACCTAACATTATCGTATGTTGCCCACCATAATAACTTAGCCTCAGCTGAATTCCTTCGTTTTACTTCCCCAAAAGATTGCCTCGTGGAAAGATTTGTGACATAGTACATTAAAACAGGAAAAAGCAGGAATGTGTGACGGATTAAAAGAAAGCTGGAGCTCACTTACCGCTCTTTTAATCACTTCTTTATCTTGAAATTTGAGATCTTCGTAAAATTTCTCTAGTTCTTGTTCACTTTTCAGTTGCATGTTCTCACGGAAAGCTGACATATCAGCCTGCAACTGAGCTTCAGTCTTACTGAGTTCAGTCATGTACTGCTGATGCTTCCAAAGATCAGCATCTATTCCATCTTTCAGAGGTGGTATTTCTGGAGGTATGTGGACCTCAAGGTTATGCATGATTTGATCAATCTCTCTGGCTTCACACAGTACAAATTGGTAGAGACGATAATGTCTAAAGAAGGTTCCAAAGAAATAATTGACTAATTGTTGGAGGTGACCACGATTCAGTTTATGTTGGTATTCGTTGCATTTATCTCTCAGTTTACGAAGGGCCTCTTGCATAGTTTTTCCTGAAAACAAAAAAAAAATGAAATACCTTATCTCAATGTCTACGGGACGACAGTTGTGCAGGAAATAGAAATAAAGGACGGTAACAAAAATATAGGATGGAAATTAAAAAGCAACATAGAGGGAAAAGACCTGAGCAGGTTTTTGAATCTATGGACCAGTTATGGAATAGAATAGCGCCCACCTGTGCTATACAGAACCTGCAGATTGTGGAATTTTTAGAAACCATGGGTTTCCAAAACAATCTATGGCAGAAGTGTCTTCAAGCAGATTTGCGCAAGTTATGAGGTTTCAGGAACAGTTGCAAAATATCCACATATGGTTAAAGTTCCTTCAGCCCTTGTCAGAGAAGCTGTTCACTCTACATAAAGTGAGAAGCAATGAGGTAAAAACAAGGTATATGAGTGCACTATCAACGGTGAAGAAGGACTTAGATCTAGGTAGTGTATAGTTTACGAATCAGCATGATCCTAAATCTTCCAAGTTACTTCTTCCAGAAGAAAGAATTGTGACACTACACATTAACACATTCAAAAGCAGGTATTTGCTATGGATTAAAAGACTTCTTTGATTTTCGATCACTTTCTCAAACTTGAAATTTGAGATCTATTATATGTGCTGCCAGACTTGGCCGCTGCCAGCTAATGGTTGAGATAGAGAGCTGCCACCGATATTCCTTCCTATACTGGCCGTAAGGACCATTTGGTTAACAATGGTGAATGAAGAACCACTCCTGATTCTTAACAAGAGGTACTTGTAACAACAAGTTATTCCTTGATAACAATATGTACACATTACATGAGTTAGGGAATTCACTAGATAGCCATGCCTCATGGTGCTACTGTGCAATAGTAGTACTGCTTGCTGTGGGCGCTAAATGCTTCTTTTTACAGTTCTCTCTTTCCAGCTTGGTTCTTTCTGGCATTTGTTTAAATTTTCTTTTCTTGCCTACAGGGATTCTTAATTGTTTTCATGGAGCTCTGAAACTGTTGGTTCTCAGCCCAGACTAATTTGCGACTGCTACTACAGATCTTACTTTTCTAAGGACTCTGTAAGAACCAACTGCGACTAGGTATTTACACTCTAACTAGCCCGCAACGTCTTCCTATGAACTTTGGTATGAAGATTTTAATCTGGAGTACTACTTTGACCTGCTGTTCCTTCCTCAAGTTCTGCTCTGCTTGTCTGTTCAAGTGTCTACATGTACTGACTGTCTGAGTATTTGTAAAGCCGTTTGTATTTATAGTAGTAAATTCACTAATCTTCTGAAAATGTTTTCTCCTGAGTTGAATGGATTTTTCGCTTGTTACCTTGAGGCACGTAAGCAACTAATTCACTACTATTAACATAGTACCAAGCTCTGACGTTGTAGACTTGTTTGCCGAGCCGGTGTGTTTGATTGCAGATGTTTTGTCAACCTGCTAGGTAACACTGTCAGTGCACTTCCAGTGAAGCATTGATGTTCTGTCCCGCTTGTTATTTATATGCCTCGGTTTGCTGGGGTGGTTGGCATCACTCCCGGTTCTGTTTTTCAGTGGTTTGTATATCGGGTCCAGTTCAATGTGTTTGTTGATGGAGTTCTGGTTGGAATGCCAGGCCTCCAGGAATTCCCTGGCATGTCTCTGTTTGGCTTAAGCTATTATGGATGTGTTGTCCCAGTCGAATTCGTGTCCTTCTTTGACCTTGTGTATTGAGACCAGTAAGAATTGGTCATGTCTCTTGGTGGCGAGTTGGTGTTCAAAGTTTTGGCAAAGATCTGTAGCTTGGGTTGTGGATGAGGTTGTTGACTTGATTCCCGGATGGTGCAAATTCCAAGTGGAGTAGAATAACATCACTTCATTGGAGGCTCTACTGATGATGTCGTCTAATGTGGTGACGAAACGTCTGAACAAAAACAAGCCAGCTCGGCAAGCAAGTCAACAACCTCATAATTGGTGTTCATGTATCCTTATTGTGAATTTTCTTCCAGTTTGGCCTATATAATGTTTCTCACAGTCCTTGCATAGTATTTTGAATATTACATTAGTTTTATTGGTTGTGGGTATGGAATCCTTTATGTTCTTCAGTAGCTGTCACAGAGTGGTTGTTGGTTTGTGGGCTACCTTGATGCCTAGGGTTCTGAATAGTCTTGTGATCATCTCTGATATGTCTCTGATTTATGGTAGGGTGACTAGTGTGTCTGGCCATGTTGTGTTTTCTTGTGTGGTCTGTCACAGAGGTAACGACGGATTGTGCCATGTAACAAGAAGATACAACACAGCCAGACAGAAACGTAATGGACCCCATACTCACAAACAATAAGACTAATATACAAATACAAATATAATAATATAATATATAAATATAATATACAAAATACCATGCAAGGACTGTGAGAAACATTACATAGGCCAAACTGGAAGAAAACTGATAGTAAGGATACGCGAACACCAACTAGCCACCAAGAGACACAACCAATTCTCACTGGTCTCAATACGCACGGACAAAGAAACACACAAATTCGACTGGGACAACACATCCATTGTAGCACAAGCCAAACAGAGACATGCCAGGGAATTCCTGGAGGCCTGGCATTCCAACCGGAACTCCAAAAACAATACAAACCATTGAAAAACAGAACCGAAAGTGATGCTGACCATCCCAGAGGCGCACTGACGATGTTACCTAGCGGGGTGACGAAACGTCTGCAGTCAAACATACCGGCTCAGTGAGCAAGTTTATAAACTCATCCACAACCCAAGCTACAAATCTTCTCAAAAACTTTAAACCAAGCATTACCAGCTAATGGTTGCTTGCTGCCACTATTTTTCCTTTCTACTTTTTTAAATAAACAAGAAAGATTAAGACAAACCCAGATAGGGTACTGTAAGAAAACAATCAAAGGTTAATAGAAACTTAAAAATTACCAAATTAATTTTTTTAGCATGCTGGTGCAATTTAAAAATAGGAAGTTCTGTTAAACTGTACAGGGTATTAGTGCGGCAGCACCTGGAATACTGTGTACCGTTTTCACCCCTCTATTGAAGAAAATGATATATGGCATTG
>NC_063336.1:71285517-71299356 GCF_021869965.1 Rhincodon typus | reverse complement strand
CAATGCCATATATCATTTTCTTCAATAGAGGGGTGAAAACGGTACACTAATACCCTGTACAGTTTAACAGAACTTCCTATTTTTAAATTGCACCAGCATGCTAAAAAAATTAATTTGGTAATTTTTAAGTTTCTATTAACCTTTGATTGTTTTCTTACAGTACCCTATCTGGGTTTGTCTTAATCTTTCTTGTTTATTTAAAAAAGTAGAAAGGAAAAATAGTGGCAGCAAGCAACCAGCCTCTCTGCTCCTATGATGCTGCTTGGCCTGCTGTGTTCATTCAGCCCTGCATCTTTATCAACTCTGCTTGTTATATTTTCAAAGACCTCTGCTAAACATCATGTCCCTTTCAAAAAACCTGACTAACTATGTTTGATTGTGTTAAGCTTTTCTAAATGTCCGGTTATTTCTTTCTTAATAATAGACTCTTGTATTTTCCCAACAACAGATATTAGGTTAATTGATCTAGAGTTTCCTGCCTTCTGTGTCCCTCCCTTCTTGAATAGGAGTAGTATGGTGTAGAGGATGAACCATTAGTGAGTGCTAACAAGAGGCACTTATTTTCACAAGATGTAGTTTATCGTTTGACAATAATAGGTACAAATTACGTTGGATAATTGCACATACAGTGTGAAGTTCTGGTTGCCACACTATCCTGAGGACTAGATTGCCCTGGAGAGGGCAGAGAGGAAATTCACCAGGATGTTACCTGGAATGAAAAGTCTCAGCTATGAGGAGGTACTGGATAGACTGGGTTAGTTTTCCTTGGAGCAGGGGATGTTCAGGGAAGATCCGATTGAGGTATATAAAATTACGAGAGGCATAGACAGAGTAGCTCATGAGAATCTTTGCTCAATTGCAGACATGTCTAAGACCAGAGGAAATAAGTTTAAGGTGAGGAACAGGTGGTTTAGAAGAGATCTGAGAAAAACTCTTTTCACCCATGGTTGCTATATAGAACAAGCTACCCAAGAGGGTTGTGGAGGCAGGTACTCACACAACATTTAAGAAGCACTGGAATGAGTATTTAAAATGTAGGGACATAGTAGGCTACATATAAATGGGATTTGAGTAGTTTAGTGTTTTTTTTGATCAGCTTAGACACGGTGCAAGGGGAGGAGGGCAAATGTTGTATGACGACGACGACTGTCAGGAGCCAGGCCATCCCCACCCAAGACTGGATGGCATCAGATTGGGTGGAGCTTAATTTAATCTCCAACATTATCATTTTCAGAACCTGATACAAGAAGATCCTCAAACTTTCTCCAGTCTCCACTTTACTGTTTCGTGAAAGCTGAAATGCTGATTTGTAACTAAACTTTAGCTTCATTGAAATTAGTCACGTTTTACCAACATTTCAAGTCCATCATCTATTCCAGCTTTGAGAGGTGGCACTTCTTGGAGTGCATGGATCTCAAGATTTGAAGTTGTTTGACATGAATACAGCACACACCTATTACTCAGGTGAGAACAATTATATAGGGAGTGAAACTAAGAGTAATGCCATGAGTCCAGCAGCCCCTCTGTTTCCAATGCTGGGTTCCTCAATTAGACACCGAGTGCATGACAATGAGGACATCCCACAAGCAACCCCAACTAGATTTACTTTTCAGGTTTCGTATATGACAGGCCCCTCACTTGCCACTGGGTAAATTCTAGAAGAGGTGGGCATTAAAGTGGGCATTAATTGCCTCAATTGGAGGAGGGGTGGAAGAAAGTTCATGGCCCTTCTGGCAATAGAGCAGAGGTAGGAAAACAGCAGAGTCCCCACTTGTCACCCTCCCACCCACTGTCAAGTTCTCTTCAACGGAAGAGTTGGAAACCAATAAGAAAAGTAGATCACATTTTTTCTTCTGAAGTTCTCTGCCAAAGGCAGGTCTGGCCCACAGAGACACCACAGCAAGGAATGGAGTAAAGCCCCAAATCCAACTCAATCAGAATAGGGCCTGAACCACATTCTGTTGACACAAATCTGGTCCATATTGGTCATCCAGCCAAATGAACAATTGGAGTTGCTGTGGCAAGATACGCTTTTGCATCCATGTTGCTACCTGAAGCTTTGGATTGTGAATGAGATATTTTCCAATTTATTTCCATCACATGATTCACGAGGAATCTGTCCCATTCTTACCACCTGCCATTGGTATATGTAGAAAGGACTTACAAGCTGATACTGAATGTCGGCTATATTATGAATGTACCTTCCTTGGCCATCAAGCACAACTTGAATCTGAAGTTTCTGTTTCAGATGCAGGGTACTACTGCTATGCCACAAGACCTTCACCTTACCAAAATCTGAAGGGATGGCTGCGTTTGGGAGAAAAAGTAAGAGAGGGAAAAAGCCAATATGAGCAATAATGGAGGTAGATGTTGAAATAGTCATGGGAAATCAAGGACAATGATTTCCATCGGCTCCACTAACTGCATCATTTCTAGGATTTCTATTTGCAAGCACTGGACACAATATTTGGACAGACACATTCAAATTAAAATAATATGTATCGAAGTGCATCATCTTATGTATTTTCTTCACCATTAGTACCTTATAACCTCCCTTGGTGCCTTCTACCTGATCTTGACAGTTTCCTAAAGCGGGGCGTCAAAAACTGAACAAAATTACATTGTGATCCAGTCAGGAGCTATTAACATATGAACAAACAAAATAGGAGCAAAAGTAGGTCATTCAGCCCCTCAAACATATACTGCTATTCATTAAGATCATGGGTGATCAGTTTGTGCTTCGAATTCTGCATTTCCATCTATTCCAATAATCCTGATACCCTTGCCGAACAAGAAGTTATCAATTTCTGCTTTAAAAATATTCAATGATGCAGCTTCTAGCAGCTTCTCAAGCAAGAGTTACAAAGTTATGCAATCCTTTGAGAAAAATTCTCTTCATACCCCTCCTAAAAGGCAATCTCTAATCTTAAAATAGTACCCCTAATTCTGGACTGACCAACAAGAAAAAACATTTTTTTCCAAATCCACCCTGTCAAGACAATTTAGGATCTTATATACTTCAATCAAGTCAGCCCTCACTCTTCTAAATCCCAGTGAAGAAGAGCCCAGTCTGTCCAACCTATCATTACATTTAATGATAAATTCCTTCTAACCAATGGAACTACATCACACAGACAAAAACAAACTTTAACATATATAGATGTAGCAATATGACAACAACGATTCACTTAAAACTATGGTGTAAAACTATATATGTTATGTTCTTGAGCTTGGTTCTTACTATCACCAAGAATTATCCTATACGACACAATAATGGTAAAAATATTTACCACTTCAGGGACTACCCATAAATATGCACAGTTCATTGGAGATTTTAGCTCATCTCCAGCTATTCTTAGGGGCAAAAATTTTAATTTACCTCTCTTGGCTATGAATGCCTGAATCCATTGTTGGGGTCATTTTTCCAATCCTTCCAAACTAATTTTTTTTCATAAAACTCTGTGGTGGGCCAGTGTAGATTTTCTACTAGGCTCAAACCAGGCAATCTTCAGGCTTCTGTTCCAGCACAAAATTAAAACTGAGCTTAAGCCTCATCCATTTTCCACGCAATAAATAATGAAGTTAATCTTAAATAAAAACCGAAAGAACTGCGGATGCTGTAAATCAGAAACAAAAACAGAAATTGTTGGAAAAGCTCAGCAGGTCTGGCAGCATCTGTGACGCGGAATCAGAGTTAATGTTTCTGAGTTCTGAGGAAAGGACATTGGACCCAAAACGTTAATTCTGATTTCTCGTCACAGACCTGCTGAGCTTTTCCAGCAACTTCTGTTTTTGTTTCTGAAGTTAATCTTAACTCTGCTTACAGTGTAGATTTATTTAACTATTATTTACTTAAGCTACCTCTTAGTAGATTTTAAACTACATGATTCCCAAACTGCAACAACCTTTCTCAGCAACTACCCAAATAAGTTGAAAGCAGAGAACTTCCCTAAACTCCAAATAAATTCATGATAATGTAACCTGCTCTAGGCTGTCCACAAACAGATCTTGAAGTTAATTGCCCTTCGTTTAACATTTCTTCTATGACCTAAGGTAACTGCATTTTACAACCTTTTGGGGTTGATCAAATGCTTTTGCATTAACTTACAGTACCTTCCAAAACAAAAATATCTCTCTGAATTGCCATCGAGCTTGCAAAGACTTCAGATATCTTGTCACCAGTTATTTAGTTGAGTAAGCCCACTTGCCGTTTTATAACTATAATCTTGATATTCCAACATTATTAAACAAACATGGGTCACTTTTTGAACAACTATTTCTTGAGGTGTTCTGGCAATCTCTGAATCCCAGCATTTTAATTACCTTCCCTTTAACCTTCCCAAAACTAAATATCATCTCAAAAGCATCCACTCCCTCCAATAATGATGCTCAGTAGCAACAGTGTGTACATCTACAAGATGCACTGCAAAAATTCATCCAAGATCCTCAGACAGCATCTTCCAAACACATGACCACTTCCATCTAGAAGGGAAAGGGCAGCAGATATATGGGAACACCAACACCTTCAAGTTCCATTTCAAGCCACTCACCATCCTGACTTGGAAATATACCGTTGGTCCTTCACTGTCGTTAGATCAAAATCCTGGAATTCCCTCCCTAATGGCATTTTGTATCAATCCACAGCAGGTGGACTGCAGCAGTTCAAGAAAGGAGCTCACCACCACCTTCTCAAGGGCAACTAGGGATCAGCAATAAATGCTGAGCAGCCAACGACGCCAATATTTCACAAATGGATAAAAAAATCTCATGAAGCATGAACTAGATATTTACAACAATGACCTAAAAATTTAGAGGAGCCACACAAACTGATAAAACCCCAATATGGCAGCGCACCACCGTAGGACAAAAGACATGCAATCCTTATCCATGCCTAAAAATGGTGTTAGTTCCTTTGAATACTTAAACACAAATCTAACATCTGTTTTTAGCCTACTTCTCCTGGACTACTTTATCATAATTCACTCTTTCACGTGCATTTGCAAAGCTTGTAAAATATTAAAACTAAGATATTTTACGATATATCCAGATGGTCTAGAACAGACCAAACTTATCTGATTCAGGTGCATTGACTTCCTTTTTAGACATGACAGAAACAACAAAGCACATGTTGGAACTAACTTTTAAGACATTGCATGACACCCCAGGGCCAAGAGAACAAGTGCAACATTCATGCATGAAGTGGACAATATTTCTCTCAAAGAATGAAGACCTTTCCAAGGTAATTAATCCAGCCTTTCAATGTGAAGGTTATAAGATGAATTATAGGGCTGCTTCAGTTGAGCTGCTGTTCCTATAAGGGCAAGTTTTGCCAAATAAACCAAAAACAAATATAAAATCAAACATTAATTCCTGAAATCTTTAATCAGTACAAGCATTTTGTTGCCAGTCTTTCCTTAATTTTAAGAGCAGTATCTGAAAAAAATTAAAAGTGTTCTTACCTCCATATTTTCAGTTATAATTAATATAATCTAAACTGTTTATTTTGCAAAATAACGATACAAAAACAAAGGTTTATAGAAAGGAAATGTTCTTAGATATTATATAAAATATATATGCATACACATTTGTGTTAACGTCCATGGTATATTAATTTGTGAGAACTTGCCATTTGTGGAAAAGTTGTTTAAAGAAACTTGAATCTATACTTTACATATACGCATATCATTTAAATCCGGCACTTATGAATTGTGTTATAACCAGTCCCCAGGCAAGGTTCCTAATGTACTACGGTTCCAGACAAGATACTCTAAATTATGAAGCTCAAGATAAGGAGGGATGAACTCCACCACTCACCACCCATGAACGACACCGCTCCCCCACATTCTTTATTCATCTGTTCTGTGGTTGTTCACAATAAGGTTAAATAAAAAGGATCCCCTCCAACACTTCCTTTAAGCTGCACAATCCGCATACATCAATTGTTCTGACGATATATAGCTTCTGCTCTGGAAGGCCTATTCAGCAGCAAGAAAAATTACAGAAAAGGTTGATCCCCTTCCCTGTTGATACCTTTCTCCCAAACCAAATGAATCTATATTTTACAATGAACCAATTTTACCAGGGTTTGTTGAGTTAAAAGACTAAATTTAGTTGTTACTTTATGTGGGAAGAAATAATAATGTAACATACTTACATACTGATTAGAAATGAGAAGTGAGTCCAACAAAAATAAAAGCTGGAAGATACACAGATCAGTCCCTGGGTCATGACTGATAAATTGAGCAGTTGATTTTGAGATTCTTTGTCTTGCCGGTTAACTGAAACCCTTTAATCCTGTTTCCTTTTGAACTGGCTTGCTGACTAGTTTCCAGTATTCAAAAACAAGAATTCCTTATCTGCAATTCAGGATGTTTAGCGGATTATTCTCCAACTGTGATTTTCACAGCACACTATTGCATAAACCCAGGCTAGCAAATGGGAGAACCTCAGCAAACTAGCATATACAAATCAGGGTTGCAACTGGCTTTTAACTCCCGTATTCCTAAAAGAGGAAAAATACAAAACATGTCTCTTGCCTAGACTTTGCTCCTATCATGTTCACAGTGTAAGATGCTCACAGGAGATATTTCAATTTGTAGTGTATTTCTCGCTTTGAAGCTTTCTCAACACCTTCAGCGATGACATTCCTGGTCTCCAACCATTGGTGATTAGCTTTAATTTGAGCCAATCAGTTGCAATTCAAATTACATTCATAATTAATTCATAGAATCCATTTCCCTACAGTGTGGAAGCAGGCTATTTGGCCTATCAATTCCACAATGAACCTCTGAAGAGCATCCCACCCAGACCCACCCCTACCCTATCCCTGTATATTTCTCATTGCTAATCCACCTAGCCTACACATCTCTGGACACTATGGACAATTTAGCATGTCCAATCCACCTAACCTGCACATCTTTGGACTGTGGGAGGAAATCAGAGCAGATACAGGGAGAATGTGCGGACTCCACACAGACAGTTGCCTGAGGATGGAATCAAACCTGAATCCTTGATGCTGTGAGGCAGCAGCGCTAACCACATTTGAAAGAAAATGCACAAAACAGCAGCACAGCAACAAAACCTTTAGGAAAAGCTGCACATCTATCATGGGAGAAGGAGCAAAAAAACGCTATAATGTAAAGAAATGAAAGTAAGAAACATAAAGCATTAAGAAACCAGAGACTGGTTGCATGTTTAAATTAATTTTGGAAACTGTTAAGAAACAATATAGAAACATAGAAACTTCGGCCATTTGCCCTTTGAGCCTACTCCGCCATTCAATATGATTATGGCTGATGCTTTATCGCAATGTGATTTTCCTCCTTTCTTTCTAACCCAGTGATGCCATTAATTGCTGAAAAAAATGATCAATTATTTTCTTGAATATACGCAGTGACCTGGTCACAGCCTTCTGTGCTGGCAAATTCCACAGGTTGACCACCTTCTTAGTGAAGAAATGATTCTTCATCTCAGTCTAAATGGTTTACTCTATACACTGAGACTGTGACCCCTGGTTCTAGATTCCACGACCTGGGGAAGCATCCACCCTGCATCTGGTCTGTACAGCCCTTTTAGAATTATATATGTTTCAATCAGATCCTTTCTCATTCTTCTAAACTCTAGTTAAAACAAATCCAATCAAACAAATCTCTTCATACGACAATTCTGCCATTCCCAGTTTCAGCCTAGTTAATCTTTGCTGCAATCCTTCTACGGCAGGTTTTCCCTTCTCAGGTAGAGAGACCCAAACTGCACACAATACTTCAGGTGTAGTGTTACCAATGCCCCTTACAGTAAGACATCTCTACCTCTGAATTTAAATCCTCTTGCAATGAAGGTCAACATACCATTTACATTCCTAGTTACTTGCTGTGACTGCCTGTTTACTTGCATTGACTGGTGTACAAGGACACCAAGATCCTTGAGTACGTGCACATTTCCCAACATATTTAAATAATACTCTGCCTTTCCGCTTTTCACACTGAACTGTACAACTTCATATAATTGTAAATAAATTTATGAACCCGGTGTCTTTTATTATCATTGACACTATCTTGTTTGTGCTTGCTTAGCTAGGAATAATGCTTTCAGGTTTCCGACAGGACAAAAGTTATGATTAACCCCATGGCCCGGATTAAGTACTAGAACAGGGTCAAGTACTAGAATATCTTAAACAGAAGCAATTGTCCTATGTCTCCAAATCATTAATCAGGACAACCCCTTAAACAGCAATATCTCTGAGCTAAAGGTATTATAAAAAAAATGACAATAACTTGCATTTCAGTATTACCTTCAGTTTCATAAAGTAGTTCCTCTGAAAAATGTACTGCCAGTGCCACACTGGGCCATGGAAATCCTTTCCCAGCAGCAAATATAATAGCATTGTATAAATAGTCAAGAAGAATGCCCGGTTTTAAATTTTTCTCTTCATCAAAAGCTTCCCATTTTAGCAATTTAATTAAATGACAACGGCCAGCTTCTTTCTAAGAGAAATCAAATAAAAAGAAAAGTTTCTTTATTGATAAAACTCTTCAAACAATATTTAAAGTAAATTGAGATTATATAACAAAATATGGAACATTCTAGTAGGGCTACTTTGCTCAAGATATTGCACTGCCCAGTTCAGCAAAATCAATCCCATGATATACAACCTACCACAAGGTACAGAGCGACCCCATTCTGTCATGCAGAATGCGCACTATACCAATTTAACGCATGATCTGTTCACAGTTAATGTACAAAATATTAAAATGCATTTTCTCTTCTTACAGATCTCCAATTCCACAAAACCCCCACCCCTACAAGTTAGGAATTCTGAGTTGATTATGCCATCTCAACCACAGACTCATGTTAGAACACAGAACATTCAAGTTCTATGTAACTCAGTACTTCAATCAAACCACTGAAACATTGCAGGAATGTAGATTTTTTAAAATATTAGCTGCTTTATATTTTGGAAAACCCCAGGTTTTCTTGTTCACAGGATATGGGCGTTGCTCATCCTAACTACTATTGAGCTATCTAAATGTCTGCTGGGGATTAAGTCCACCTACAGTGTTGTTAGGAAGGCTGTTTCAGATATTGACCCAACTCAGGATGCTTGGATTGGGGTGCGCTGTACGGTGGTGATGCCTCCATGCGAGGTGCTGTTTAAGGATCTATGGTGTGCTGTTGCAATGTATTTTGTAAATGGTACACTCTGATGCCAATTTGCTTTGGCATTGGAGGAAGTGACTGTTGAAAGTGGTAGAGGAGTTGCCAGTTTAGTGAGCTGCTTTGTCCTGGACAGTGTTGAGTTTCTTGAATGTATTTGGAGCTATACTCAGCCAGGCAAATGAGTCCATCACACTCCTGACCTGTGCTTTGTAGATAACGGACAGGCTTTGGGGAGTCAGACGGTGAGTTACATGATCCAGAATTTCTAGGCTGAAACTTACAATATTCCAGTTAAGTGTAATTTTCATCATATTTCATGGATTTTTCTTCGTGAGTCGTACCTAGCGAGTTCCCTCAATCTATCATCCCAAACTCAGCTTATTAACAACACACCCTGCCACAGTTGTCCAATTTTAGACTGAAGAACTCACCACTGATGGGATATGCCAGAATAGACTGTTAACCCTGGCGCTAGCTCCATATTTAAAAGGCCATAATCCAACCAGACAAATATTCGAAGTTCATGAAATTTGCCACAGATACAGGTGAAAGGTGACAGTCAAGGTGAAATTGGCAATCCATTTTGAGGACAGGAGCCTGGAGGTCCTGGTGGACAGGATTGTGCAGACTTCTTCACGACTGGTAGTGGAGACCACAGCACCAAATTCAGCCAGCCTTGACTGAAGTTATCAAACAGTTTTAGCTGCCTGGAGGAACGTCCAGCAGCATAGGAAGAAGGTCAGTGACCTTCACTATTCTGCCAGGGTTAAGTGCCACCATGTTCTCTCTGCTACCTCATTCTCAGTCCATCACTGCCACTGCACCCACCTCACACCAAGGCTACACCAGTCTCACTATTGCATGCAACATCTTTACTTACTCAGTCTCAAATACCCAATTCTCCCCACACTACCAACCCTACATGGCCTCTCCATCTTTGACTCATTCACTCGAGACACCTTACCACCTTTCCTCCAGCTGTGCTACCTATTTGCATCGCAGTCAATACATCCTTTTCTCTCAGTCCACGAGAAAATGGTCCATATGGGGGCAGAAAGAGCTAAGACAACATTTCCCCCCAACTCACAAAAACAGAAATTGCTGGAGAACAGTTCTGAAGAAGAGTCATTAGATTTGAAACTCTGTTTTCTCTCCACAGATGCTGCCAGACTTGCTGGGTTTCTTCAGCAATTTTTGTTTCTGTGTGTCCCAGATTTCCAGCATCCACAGTTCCTAGTTTCCTTTTGTCTAACTGCCTGGCTCCACTCATGTTGATTGTGATCTCCACTTCTGGAAGCTTCTGTTTCAGAGGTCCACTCAGCACCAAAAACCATACAGGAATTTATGGTGATACAGTGCCCAAAATTTGCAATGCCACCCCCTCATAAAGAGATGGACCTGATTTTTACTGATCCAAATCCATGTGCTCAGGAGCTGCCCTTGACTTGTCAGTCATTTATTATCACTTCTGACATTCCACTCTCTGGTCCATATCTGGTCCAAGACGGGGATGGAGGAGGGCTCCTGTAGCAGAGCTCGTCCGCACCAACTGCTTTGCTTTTTCTTTTTCATCTCCCTATCTTTTCTGTTTTATCATTTGCTTACCTTCCTCTGAGCTTGGACGGCATCGGCACCAGCAAGAACCCAGTGGCAGACCTCAAGCAGACCCAGGGGACAGACCTCGAGCAGTATCAAGCCCAACCCAGGGTGAGGATCTTGGGTGGGCCTACCATGGACCTCAAGCAGGCCCAGCATGGAAGTGAGTGAGCCCCTACTTACTTTTCCAGAGCAAGGACAGGACCTAGAATCAGCGGCTGCTCCATCAGCAACGTTGGCGAGATAGGTCTACTGGCAAAAGATGACACCTGAGGATTGGCAACTTTGTTGTTGGTTGATCCAGCACTGGCAGCTGTGATGCAGTTGTAAAGGAGTATCAGCCCTGCAGCAAAGATGGCGCCTGAGGATTGGCAACTTTGATGTCAGCTGGGTCCAGTATAGACAGCAGTCAAGTGTTGGCAGAGGGATGATGGCACAGGCGTTATTGACCGTAATGATCTGGCTCAGGAAGGTTAGGGTCCCTTCAAGCTACATTTTTTTTTAAACCTTATTGTTAAATTATTCAAAATGGTGCCGTTTCGTGGCAACAAATGAAAGCTTTTCACTGTATTCTTACTGTAAATTATGCATGACAATAAAATCAAAATCAAGTTCTGCACTCAGCAAAGGTCTTAGCTTATCCCTCTGCACCCTTACCTCTACAAATTTCGAGCATGACATAATGTTGAACTCTTCCTCCATTGCCTTTGCCTCCATGCACACTTTTTTTGGATAGGAGTCCTCTCAAGGACCCACAGAACCCTTCACTTGCCTCCAACATTCTACATCTGGACATCATCCCACCCCTTAACCTTTTACCTGCATTCGACCTGTTAATTGAAAACTATTAATGTGACATTAGTCACCTTAATTTCTCTGCCACCCCTCTCCCATTTGAACCTATCTCCCTCTGAACTGACAGCACTCTTTCTTCCTCACTATCAAGGCCTCAGACAGACCTACCAGGAGAAGCAGTAATTTATCTGCACTTCAATCGATCTAGCTTGCTGTATTTATTGCTCACAACGTGGTCTCCTCTACACCAGGGAGACAAAGTGCGGACTGGGTAACGTCTTTGCAGAACACCTACATTCTGTCTGCCAAAATGACCCTGAGCTTCCTGTTGCCTGCCACTTCAACACATCACCAGTGTTCCCTGGCCCACATTTCTTTCTCAGGCTTACTGTAGTGCTCCAACAAACCTCAGCACAAACTAAAAAAAACTGCATCTCATTTCCCTCATTTCCCACTATAGATTCCTCATGTCTCAATATCAAGCTCAGTAATTTAACAGCCTGAACACCTTCTTCGATGTCCTTTACTTACCCCATACCCTTAACCCTGTCATCACACGGGCTTGCTTTCATCACAGTCAACCCATTTTCACCTACTAACGTTCCTTATTATCAGATTTTCTTTCCACCAGCTCACCACTGTCCATTCCATCCACTGTCTGCCCAACTGCCATTTTTCTCTTTAGGCTCCATTTCCAACTATCGTTTATTCATTTTACACTCCCCAACCAGTCTTCAGCATATATACCATCATTCCCTAGGTACAATCACTTCTGAATAAGGTTCATCGAACTCAAAACATTGGCTCTATTTTTCCTCCACAGATGCTGCCAGACCTACTGAGTTTCTTCAGCTATTTCTATTTTTGTTGTCTTTGACTTACTGTTCCAGGAGCCCCTGACTGAAACGCGTCTCTCTTAATGTGACTGCACACCACTCCACTCTGACTACAAGATGTGCCCATTTGACTGAAGCTTATGCAGACCTTTTTGCTGTGGTCAGTTGCTAGCACACGTGCAGGTATAAAACTGAGGAAGCATACTGTTGTGCAGCAATATGTTCATCTCATGGGGTAATTCATAAAAGGCACGAGGATGAATATATTACTTGTTTGCAGAGAACAAGTCTCTGGGTCAGAATGTATTCACTGTTGACAAGTGTAAATGACCCACATTATAAGGACTTTGCCCTTCCAGTGTAATTCGAGTCTGAACATTATGGCCTTTGGCCCATTTGCAAGTTTGTGCAATACACAGTGAACAATGGTTTGATCAGAATTGCCATTGTCCCATAAGGTAGCTTTGATGACCTCTTTTTCTGCATCACGCTTGCAAGGTGAGCAAATGCTAGGGCCTATTTACATGATTGCTAAAGCCAATCTTACAATGATTGGAGTTTTACAAATCCAAATACGTATAGAGACTATTAAAGGCAGCAGTGGAGAAACTATGAGCAGATGTCTAAACTAACATCAAGGAAAGGGAGCGTGTTTGATTTCTCTATCTCAAAAGTGAATGAGTGCAAGATGGAGTGTATTAAGGTGTATAGGAAAATCCTTATGTGTCTACATCAGATATATGCAATGGGCACAGACGATTCAGACTCATTCCATCGAAAATACATTTCTTTTGGAACCAAATAGGAGAACAATTGGCTCTATAATTATCGTTGAAATTTGAGATACTTGTTTATGTCCTCCACAATAACAGTTAACACTGTAGCCCTCCAAGGATGCATTCTTAGCTCCCTACTGTACTCCCTGTACACCTACGACTGTATTGCCAAATTCCGAATGAATGCCATCTACAGGTTTGCTGACGACATCACCGTAGTCGGACGGATATCTAACAACAATGAGTCAAAATACAGAAGGGAAATGGAGGGCTTGGTGACATGGTGCAATGAAAACAATCAGCAAAACTAAAGAACTGATCATCAACTTCAGAAAAAAAGGTGGAGGACACGCCCCCATCTACATCAATGGAACTAAGGTTGAGAGGACAAACAGCATCAAGTTCCTCGGAGTGACGATAACTGACAACCTCTCCTGGACTTCACATGTAATTGTGACAATCAAGAAGGCATAACAATGCCTCTTCTTCCTCAGGCAGCTCAGGAAATTTGGCATGTCAATAATGTTCCTCACCAACTTCTACGGATGCACCATTGAACAAGAGATAGTAGCAACTGCAGATGCTGGAGAATCTGAGATAACAAGATGTAGAGCTGGATGAACACAGCAGGCCAAGCAGCATCAGAGGAGCAGGAAGGCTGACATTTCAGGCCTAGACCC
>NC_063336.1:71223532-71285017 GCF_021869965.1 Rhincodon typus | reverse complement strand
GATATTAATAGTTTAGTCAAATTAGTGGTAGAGTATTGGATGAAGGACTAGAGATTTTTGGTGACTGTCACTCAAAATCAGTTTATTGGTTAGTATGTAGGGCAAGATCTCAAAAGAAATGAAGAGTTCGTTGTGAAGCTGGTGTACTTTGAGGCAGCACAGAATTGCACACTATATCTTAACTGAACCCCCCTTCATCATCGGAGGAGTTAGCTGCCAAAGACCCCATGACGACCTATTTCATGCTATTAGATAGTAACCCACGAATGTCTGTTGCACATAAAATAACTTTTTTTGAAGAGGACAAGAGCAATCTTTCTAGCTTGCAGGGGGTTTTATAAGTAGTTTGAATAAACTAGTGGCATGTTAGGCATAAAGACAGCTTATGTTTGGTTCTTTTTGTAAAACTATAGGGAACAGATAATGTTCTGATATTGAGGCTTAAGGTTAGAATGTGATAGCTGGCTCAAAAGACTGAGGATTTTACTTGACCACAGAGCTTGGTTCTCAGTGGCAGGTCTCAGCCAGCACCAGTGGCAGGTAGATAATGCCCAGTGGACTAGTTGTGCTAAATGGCCAGTTTTTATGTTGTTATTTTCTACTCCTGTGCTTAAGAAAGGTTTTATATCTCTATATAAAGAATTGGCTTAGATTTATGATGAATGCAGCTAGTCTAATCCAAGATGAATCGTGTGTAGCCAGTTCCCTAGGAAGCTCCTCCCTATACCTGTCTATCCACGGGCCTTCTGTGACCATGCATTGCTCTTTCTCTCCTCAAATCTCAAGTTTTGCTAATTAGGTTCCCCTGAGAACTTGTGGGTGTGTTTTAATCCATACTTCATGCTAACTGTTAGCTTAAAAAGTTTGTGATGGCTCAAATCCTGTCACTAACCTTCATTATGATGTCTGTAAAAGATCTGGAAAAGAGCTGACTCTGAATTTTCTCTCAAATCTGGCTTCGAATTTCATACCACATTTGGAAAAAAGAAAGTAACATCCTGTTTCTGTACAGGATTAGTGATGATTTATTTATTTATTTTCCTGATCTGCAGCTTGTGGAAAAAGATTTATTTCATTTTTAAAGCTTGGCTTCAAATTCCTGGACTCCTCTCAATATCAAGGAGACAGTTTTTACTGTGGTTACACTTTAAAACCTAAATTTTGTCACTGTCTATTTGACATGGTATGACAATTAAAGTATCTTGGTCAGTACACTGATGTTTACCCACCATTGTAATGATGGAGAGACTTCATTTTCCTACTGATCTGTGTCTGCTGGTCTGACTGATGTTTCAGCTTTAGCCTGTTCCTGGACAGATTACCTGCTAATACAGCATGTACTAATGGCTCACAGCAGAGCCCTGTCTCTAATTGTCATGGAATGCTTTTGCAGTTGGAGCAAGGCGCCATTCTACTGGGGACTGTGGTAGTTGACATGTGACAATCATTCTACATTAATAAAAATCATGCGCAGACATTTTTCACTCATCAGAATGGAATTTGAGACCTGGAATGTAAAGAATCTCATGGACAATCCGAATGGTGGCAGACCTGGATAGTTTACTGCTATCATATTTCAGGAACTTGGCAGCACTGTCAGTGGTGAGGCACCTAAGTGACATGAAGTACAGGAGAAGATCATTTGAAAGAACAAGCATTGGGTATGCCTTTTTCTGGACCTTTTCTCTGAGTCTTTGAGAAGAGGATAAACATCTTCGTGGAGTGGGCTTCGCCATGAAAAATGAACTTTATGTGGTGCCTGAGGGCCTCTCCCTATGGGATAATCAAATGTCCCATGACTGCCCAGCTCATCCTAAAAAGGAATCAGGTTGCCACTGTCATCAGAGCATGCACTTCTATACTTGAGGTAACAGCCAAGACCAAGGTGGGATTCTACACTGAGCTTGAAACCACAGCCTGAGTTCCAAGAGGTGACAAACTGATCCTCCTCTGAGATTTCAACATCAGAGTTAGGAAGGTTGCAAATCTCTGGAATAATGAATAGGCAAGGAAAGAGTAGGGAAAGCTAATTACGACAGAGTAATTCTCTTGACAATGTATCTAAAACAAAACGATGTCATGACAGACACCCTGTTTTGCTAGTGAGACACCTACAAGACCTAATAGCAACACCACAGTCCACAGTCCAAACACTGGCACTTGCGTATAGTTCAATAAAGGAACTGCAGAGATGCCCTCATCACTGATGCCCTGACACATTTAATAACCATTCCAACAGCCTGGCCCCCAAACGATGGAGGCAAGCAGGAGAAATTAACATCAAAGCCTTAAAGATCCCACCAAACTGGCCCTTCTCGGTCAGCATCTCACTGCCAATCTCTCAATCTCCAATTGAGGAGCAGCAATGTGCCTTGATGCCAGATTGAACCTAAAACCCAAATTAATAAGCATCCGTGAAAAAGTCCTAGGTTTCCTTTTATGAGGAAACATTGTAACAGCTTTGACCAAGAGATAATCTTGACTCTGTCTTAGTCCAGATTAAAATTAGAACAAGCTATTCAAAACCTGAGAAACAACAAAGCTGCTAAAGCTGATGGAATCACTGCTGAAATTATGAAACACGGTGCAGTTACACTCTTGACGCAGCCTCTCAACTTCATATTTCTCATCTGGGGGTTCATGTATGTTCAGTGCATGCTAGGTGCTCTCAGTTTCGCTGTGATTGTAACTATGTTCAAGAAGGAAGACAAGCCATAAGCATGAATAAGTCTCCCTACTCTGCTACAGCGAAGATCATTGCAAGGTTCCTTCTCAATTGCTTACTTCCGGAGATCAAAGAACTCTTTGCAGGATTGCAGTGCAATGTATACCAATTAATAGGCACCACTTTCATGATCTCTATTCTGCAACAAATTCAAGAAAACTGCCCTTCTCAAATACTCTCCTAAAATATGTCATTATCCTCCACCTATGCCACAATGACATGCAATACATGATCCTCACCAACTAAACCACTACAAACACTATCTTAGTGAAAACTGGGGTCAGACAAGACTGTATCATTTCATAGACTGTATCATTTCCTGTTCACAGGTATGGAGATAATCTAGAAACTATTCAAACTGGATCACCTTCAATCCAAGACCACTCATTCCTCACTCATAAAGTTACTGAATGTAGTTGATAAGTGTATCACTCAAAAACTGAACTCCATGTCATTGTCAACACCTTCTCTGAAGCATATGAGAAAGTGGACCTTCCACTAAACAGTCTGCAAAATTACAGTCCTTTTCCAAACATCTCCAACAGTACAATATGTCCCCCTATTGATGAAAATCAATCATGGGATCCTGGCAAATGTGAGCCATTATCAATGGCTTAGGAGTCTCCTCTTGATGAAGGCAGATATAAATGATGAAATTCAGCATTGCAACCAATACACCAGCCCAGCCTTCAACAGACTGAAGCAAGTTGAGGAGCAGGACTTTAAGTCCAAGAATGAGTTTATCGTTTACCAAATAGCAATGACTCCCCAACTTCTATATGTTTCAGAGAACTGGATGACTTAAGTGACCATCTCAAATTATTGGAGAGGTACCTCTATTGGAGAGGTACAACAGCAGTGCTTTTGCAAGATCCTCCAATTCTGCTGATGAAAAAGGTACGCCAACAGCAGCAAACTCTCCCAAGTCAACTTCTCCATCATTGAGGCACTTACTGCTCAGACCCAGTTCTGCTGGACAGGACATGTATTTCAGTTACCTAACACCAGACTCCTGAAGTACCTGCTCTTTTTGGAACTCAGTCGTAGCAGGAGACTCCCAGGAGGGCATTGGAGCATTTCATGGATGGCCTTAAAGCATCCAAATATCTCGACCAATACATCAGATTCCATGGTTGATGACCAATCAAAATAAAGAAGACTCATTCAGAAAGGTACCAACACATAGCAGGCTTATTGGGAACATTATACAGATTAGATTGAGGTGTTGAAGGGAGTGCATAAATCTCCAAACAATCTACATGCTCAGTTCTTCAGGCACCACCTCATGTGACAGAGTGTGCATATTATGCAATAGACTTATCAGCCATCTTAAAAACAATCAAACCAGCTTGGAAGCAAGTCATTCTCCATCCCCAGGTGCGGCACAGGAGAAATTGTGGTTTTGGTGGCTTTGATTCATTGAGTTCAGGCAATGTTTGCAGGTGCACACCTGTAGAGTGGCAAAAGAGACTGCAGGTATTGGGATTACATGAACACATAAGGTGGCAGTTATAGGGTTTTATGCCAAGGGAACTTAAAACAATCACAAATGTAAAAACTGGGAGGTAATTGAGGATTAGTGGTGGAAATTAACTTTCTGTGAACCTTGGGAAGTAGGACAAGTTTGAGTTCAAAAAGCTTGAGAGGAACATTTTATTCTGCTAAATTTAGAAAACTTCTGGAATCAATTAGTGGTTCTTTCAGATGTTCTGATCAATTTACAGAAATTAAATTGTTTAGTCCGGCAAATAGTGATACTTTTAAATTGTGTTTTCCTGTTGACATATTCTGCCACATGAATTTTTGATGTATTTCACTCATCTGTGGCCCACTCAGTTTGCTCAGCATATAATAGATATAATCTATCAGATTTCCTTAGGTGTTGCTCATGGTGTGACAGAAGGTACTTAGTTTATAATAGAAGCCATCACCACATGTTATTCATTTTGTATTAATAGGATAAGTGATTTACAGTGATTATAATAAATCAGATTTTCTTTCTGTTTATGCATTCTGAGATTTTTACCAGTGCTTTAGCAATTGAATTTTGTAACTGTTATTCTGTAAAAATGGCAAATGAGTGGCCCTTTTCTTACTCTAAATGGGCACAGCCATATCTCCCAAGGCATGGCTCACAGTGAAACAGAGGTTATGTTAATTTATTGTAATATGTTTGATCAACATTTGATGAGAAATGAGAAACTGGAGGTAAGTATGACACTTAGACAAGCCATATTGTAAACGCAAGACTTTTACTACATTGAGAGATATAGATATGCAGGCAAATATGTACAAATGCAATGGGAGACTTATTTTCTCAATAGCAGTTATTTCAATTGTTAGATGAATAGGTTATCAATGCTGTCTGGATGCTCACATGGGTAACCATTACTTTGGACAAATATTGGAGAGTGTCTGATAGCCCCCATGGTGCTGTACCCAAAATGAGTCAACAGGTTCAAGTTAAGGCAATGATGGAAAAGATGGAGAGGACATTAATAAAGGAGGACATGTGACTCGGTAATAAAGCTAGTCTTTTGTTTGGTATCTCAACCTTTTATCTTGTGCTGAATTATGGTTGCTTATATTCAGCCACATTTTAACGCACTGGTTTAAAGCAGCCCACATACACATAATCTCTGAAGTATTAATGTAGAATTAGTAGAAGAAGTGAGGCGTGATGTTGTTGTGACTGGAGGTTTTCTGCTGGGTCACAGTTAATTAAAAAGATCAGTTTATCAGCTGCAGCACATTTGATTTGTGTAGAACTGAATTTGCATTTATTATTGATAACTGTGATGGGCCCTCCTTTTAAAGAGAACATTTATTTTGTAAAGAGCATTTATGAAGGTCATTGCATTCTGAAGGTGGAAAGAGATCAGGTTTGTTTCAGAGAGACATCTGCCAAAGATGTTGTCAATTCATTTTAAAAATATTTCCACATGACATTTTCTCTTTAGTCAAAGTGTAACAGATTTGACAGGACTCTTTATAGATATCTCAATATTTTTGCATTAATTTATCTTGAAAATGTTAAACAAAATGTTACATCTCAAGGCAGTCATCACTATTAACATCTTCTTAATGTAAATGTATTTAATCATTTTTGTTTGCCTTCAGTATGGCCTTCAGATTAATATGTGGACTTGGTGAAACAATTTCTGAAAGCAGCTATTTTTGATTCAAGCCATCCCCTCCAACAAAAGCCCACCTAGTGAAAGCAGGTTCAAGGCCAGAAGGTAAAATAATGCTATATACATTGTTAATCTATAGTTAGCACTGATCGTGCAAAGATTTCAACATCGTAGATACGATCAAATTAGAAATCGTTGATTTTGAGCTGTGCAAAATACTTGTCTCTCATGTTAGTATTCAACTTGAATATTCAGAGATCCTAATACTTATATGAGAGGTGATCTCACTGAAAGAAATAAGATCCTAAGGTGAACTGACAGGCTGGTTGCCGACAGGGTGTTTCCCTTATGTGAAAGACTAGAACCAAAGGTACGCAGTTTAAAAGTATAGGGTCTTTCATTTAAGACAGAGATGAAGAGTGCTCTTTTTCTGAGGTGAGGCACTGAATACATTGAAGGCTGAATGGGATAGATTCTTAATTGACAAGGGAGTCAAAAGTAGGCACTGGGAAAGTAGAGTTGAGGACACTATCACATCAACCATTATTGTTTCAAATGGCGGAGTGGGGCAAAGTTGAATGATCTACTGCTACTCTTAATTTTAATGTTGCTCACAATACTCACATATGTGAGAAGGAAGTTTCCAACTGTGACATAAATTAGGTGAAAGATTCACCATCCAGTTTTTACTGATCTACATCAGCCCAGCCAGGAAGTTGAAATGATAACTGGAGGTTCTGATGTAAAAATGTGATTACTTTTTCCTAAAAAAACACTTCTGTGTGAGGCAGGCAAAGATTTTGTGGTATGCAGGTTGCCTGTTAATACTGATGTAAATTGAGAAAGTCTGGGGGTTTCGTTAGGCAAGAACCCTCAGATCAGAGAGGATGAGGGTGGAACCTAGGGCAACAGAGTTTCATCCTGGAACTATTATGGAAAGCTTCACACATATCTTATTGATTGTCTTCTTCCTGGAAGTCCAGGTTTCACTTAACAAGAGGACTAAGGCAGGCAGCAGTAAAAATGTCATGGGGATCATAATGAAATCACAGGACCTTGATTTAACTGTATTAAGGAGACACCCTTACTTCTCAAGCAGACAGTTAGTACACCTAAAAGAAAAAAATACTTTTAAAATGTCAGTGAGTGGGAACAGAGTTTATGATTTCTTGAGGTATGTTTCATTTAATGGCAGCTCCAATCCCAACTAGAAAAGTCCCCCCATGAATTTTTGTGTATATCTGAAATATCCCAGTCATTACATTTGAATTTTCAAGCAAGAACAGAATCTTATCACTTCTCAGGAGACTGCCTCACTTCCCCCTCCCCCAATCCTCTCTGATATGTACTGATATCATATTTTAAGTGGCTATTAGTTGAATGTAATTGAAACTCTCTGGGAAGCTCACATATTGATTTCCTTAGTCTGAATCTTTTTTAGTCTGTCAGACTGACATCATTCAAATAATGAAAATGCCACTTAATCTGTTTGGAGTTGCTAGGAATAAAGAAGTAAGAAGTATAATTTAATTTTCATTATTGGTATCATTTGAAAACGATTGGTATTCGGGCTACTTGACTTAACAATGCAGCATTCTGTAGAACACAGTGATATCAGTGGTTGAAGTTTAGATCAAAATAATATAGCTTTGATTTGTGAATGTTTACTAAAGTGACCAGGTCTTAGAGTCATAGCGTCATACAGCACAGAAACAGGCCCTTTGGCCCAACTTGTCCACGCCGACCTGGTTTCCTAAACTGTACAAGTCACATTTGCCTGCATTTTGCCCATATCTCTATAAACCTATCCTAGCATTTACATGTCCAAATGACTTTTAAATGTTGTAATTGTACCTGCCACAACCGGTTCCTCTGGCAGCTCCTTTCATATATGCATCGCCCTGTGTGTGATAAAGTTGCCCCTCATGTCCCTTTTAAATCTTGCCCCTCTCACCTTAAACCTATGCCCTCTAGTTTTGGACTCCCCTACCTTCGGGAACAAACCTTGGTTATTCAACTTACCTATGGCCCTGATGATTTTATAAACGTCTATAAAGTCACCCCTCAGGCTCCCACACTCCAGGTAAAAAGTCCTAGTCTATCCAGCATCTCCTTATAACTCAAACCTTCCAGTTTCAGTAACATTCTTGTACATCTTTATACACCCTTTCCAGTTTAATAACATCTTTCCTATAGTAGGGCGACCAGAATTGTACACAGTATTTTAGATCTGGCCTTACCAACATCTTGTGCAGCCATAATATGACATCCTGTAGTTAATGCTCTGACCGATTAAGGCAAGCATGTCAAATGTTGCCACCTTTAAGGAACTATGTACCTGGACGCCGAGATCTCTCTTTTCGACAACACTCCCCAGGGCCCTAGTATTAAGTGTGTAATCCCTGCCCTGGTTTGTCTTATCAAAATGCAGCACCTCGCATTTATTTGAATTAAACTCGACCTGCCATTTCCTCGACCCACTTACCCAATTGATCAAAATCCCAATTTACTCTTCGATAACCTTCTTTACTGTCCACTATATTACCAATTTTGGTGTGATCCACAAACTTATTAACCATGCCTCCTATATTCTCATCTAAATCATTTATATAAATGATGAGCAATTGTGGAAAGAACATTGATACTTGCGGCACACCACTGGTCACAGGCCTTCTGTCTGAACAACCATCTACTGAGGAAGGGTCACCAGACCCGAAACGTTAACTGTTTTTTCCTTCACAGATGCTGCCAGACCTGCTGAGCTTTTCCAGCAACTTTGTTTTTGTTCCGTGTTTTAACCCTCTACCAGCACCTATCGTTAAGCTAATTTTGTATCCAATTGTCCTGCTCTCCCTGGATCCCATGTGATCTAACCTTACTAACCAGTTTACCATGCGGAACCTTGTTGAAGCCCAGGTAGACAATGTCTACTGTGCTCCTTCATCTATCTTCTTGGTGGCCTCTTCAAAAAATTCAATCAAATATGAACGACACAGTTTCCCATGCACAAAGGCCATGCTGACTAGCCCTAATCAGTCCTTGCCTTTCCAAATGTATGCAGATCCTGTCTCTCAGAATCCCCTCCAACAATTTACCCACCAGTGACATTAGGCTGCTCTTTATTGTTGCCATGTATTGATAGCAGTGAGATTCAAAAAGTAAAATTTAGCAAAGCTAAAGAAAACGATCTTGAAAACCTGTTGTGATGTGCCATTCACTGAATCAGTCTGCTTTTCTCTGGCCTCTTTGCTTTACTTTCTATTTCTCCTTCTGCACAGGTAAGACTGATCATAGGATCTGATAACTTGCCTGCCTTCTACAAGTTCATGGTAACATGTGGATGTTCTGTTGCAATGCAATAGACTCAGTATTTAACGTAGGTTACAAAATAGTTCAGGCTATCTGCCTTGCAAACATCTGATGGAATGATACAAGGGTAAAATTGGCTAGCACACAGTAATCATGCTTGAAATTGTGGCCTGATACTCATGAGATGTCTGTACGTCTGAAGTTGCCTTTAGTTGACAGCTGCAAGAATTGCTGAGGAGTCCTGAGCAGGACAAGCTGCTGGCTGCTCATCATTCCTTAAAAGGCCCCTCATCAATTTATCCAGGTGTCTGATGGTCTGTATTAGGAGATTTTTAGAAATCAAATTGAGGTTGTACAGGATGTTAGGGAGGCCACTTTTGGAATACTGTGTACAGTCCAGGCCACACTGGTGTAGAAAGGATATTATTAAATTGGAAAGTGTTTAAAAGAGATTTACAAAGATATTTATAGGACTGGAGGGTTTGAGATAGAAGGAGAGGCTGGCTAGGCTGGGACTTTTTTTTACTGGAGTACAGGAGGTTGAGGGCTGATCATATACAGATTTATGACATCATGAGGGGCACATATAAGATGAATGGCAAAGGTCTTTTCCCTAGACTAGGGAAGTTCAAAACTAGAGGGCATATTTTAAAATGAGAGGAAAAAGATTTGAAAGGAACTTGAAGGGGAACTTTTTCACACAGAGGGTATATGCAGGTACAGCTACAACATTTAAAAGTCGTCTTGAATGGATAGGAAAGGTTTAGAGGGATATGGGCTAAACGCAGGCAGGTGGGACTAGTTTAGTTTGGAAAACTTGGTTGGCATGGACGAGTTGGACTGAAGGTCTGTTTCCATGTTGTATGACTCTATGACCATATGAATGTGGAGAATGGGCCCCACAAAATTGACAATCTAATGATGGAAAACAACTGAAGGAATGTGTTGGTCAATTTGATTAGCTAATTACTAGGACATTCAGCCTATGTACCGAGCATCACAGCAGTTTTGAAATTTGTATAGTACATTGCTTGATTCTGTGCAAGGGACAACATTATTTGTCCTGTTAGTAGAAAGTACCACTTGCATGGCCACTGCAGAGTTGTATATTACCTTACTTGCTCATAAGAGCCAGAGTAAAACTGTACTCAACCAATCTTTGTTTGTAAAAGCCAAATCAAAAAAATCTACTGTTAGATATAATAGAACAATTGGTCAGCACTTGCTGAACAAACCTGTGTGCGCTAACAGCTACACAAACTGCCAATTTTGGATAATTAATCCCGATTGCAACATGACACATTTACGCTTGCTGAATGAACGTTCATATACAAAGACCTGTTCTCTGAATAAAAAAAAGTTCAAAGCCTGAACCTTTTCTTGAATCAGTCAGGAGCTTGAGGAGCCTTTCATTCCTTATTGCTTTCTCCATGACAACGCTTCAGTTAGTCCGAGAGTTGCCACCATTTGGTGCCTTTTTACCCAGCAGCATAAATTCTTGGGATGGAATGAAATTTGACATTCTTGCATTTGTCTCATGAGTGTAAGTCCAAGAGATTTGGCAACAGAGCTATCTTTTCAGCAATGTTCGAGTTCGATGCTACTGAATTGCAGGCTATTGTTGATGCAAAAGTATGACAAACAGAAAGTAAGGTTTTGGAAACAGGAAATGTTTACAGATATAAGTTATTAGCATGCAGATATAAAAAATTATAATGTTTCTTTAAAAACATTCTTTCCATATATTCCAGGATTTATGGGATATGGGGAGAAATAGTCAATCAGTTTTTTTATACATTTCTCCATATTTGAAAGTGAGAAATGTTATTTTCTAAAACATTAGTAAGCAATATTTAAAGATTTTCCTGTTATAAAATAACAATGCAATTGCCCGAGATTGATCAATATCTAAAAGAGAAAGAAAGTGATAACTTCCTGCAGTATGATTGTTTTGATAAAAGGTCACAGCCAAAATATTGTCCTGCATCTCTGTTTCACGTGCTGATCAACCTGCTCTGCAAGTTCAGCATTTTCTGTGTAGATATCACATTTGCTGAATTCTCATTTTTATTTCTAGTTCTTCATTTTAAAATGTATTTTCATACCTTATGGCTGAAACTAAAAATGCAATAAAACAAATATTAATGCAGACACTTAAAAGAATTAACCCTAAAAGAATTAACCAGAAGCTTCTAAAATGTGCAAAAATGAAAATCTGAATATCCTAACCCAAATAGTAGTGGATGAAACCCAGTCATTTCATTTTTGACTCCTTTGCAGTTAGTACATGTACAGCTGTAATGAAGACTTAACAATGAAATAAAGCACATCAAACTGAATTCCTAATGGTGCTGCTTGCCCATCACTCATTAAAGGAATATATTTATTTAATGTAAACATGATAAATTGATGTAGCATTCTCTTACACTTTTTAGATAATAAAGCACATTCATTTCGTACTTTTACAACTTTCCTTAGGGAAACCTGACAAGATACATACACAAACAAAAATAGAAGTTACTGGAAAAGCTCAGCAGGTCTGGCAAGCATCTGTGAAGAGAAATCAGAATTAACATTTTGAGTCCAGTGTTCGAGTTCTGAGGGTCACTGGACCTGAAACGTTAACTCTGATTTCTCTTCACAGGTGCTACTGGACCTGCTGAGCTTTTCCAGCAACTTCTATTTTGTTTCTGATTTACAGCATCCACAGTTCTTTCGGTTTTTATTTAAGGTACATACACACATTGAATGCTACAAAACATTTCACCTTGGAGCCCAACAGGCTCGGTAATATCCGAACCAGCTTGTCCCTCCCCTGTTTGTCTAATGCATCTGTGGTCATTCTAAATAGGGATGAACAACCTGCAGCTACAGGACATTGAGATGTGAGCTACCAGTTGGAGAAAAAAGAGAACTGCCAACCATCTGCCAGGTAAATCTGTGGGCAGATTTTTAAAAAATTTCCAAGGTACTCTTTTGCATATTAAGTGATTTGTTGAAAGCAAAGCAGCTTAGATCTATTTTTCTTACTGCTGATATGTTTGGGGGAGCTAATTCACCCATTTGTGCATTATATTATGTTCAGAAATAAAACCAGACATAATTACATCCGCCATACATTCAGAAACTAAAAAGATGCTATTTTCAAGAGCAGTAGAGTGCTTGAAGAAGGGGTTCATTAATATTTTAGTGAGTAAATGGCCATTTAATTCTCCTTTCCTGGCAAGAGAAACAAAAAGGGAGGAAGAAGGAAGTTGCAGATTGTCTTTCATGTCCTCAAGGCATCCTAGAGTACTTTCCAGTCAATTAATTTCTTTTGATGCATACTTACTATAATTAGGTTTGCTGCCATGTTGTCTACTTTCTGCACAGAAAGACCCAAAATTATGTACGACCAAAGGCTTGACTTAACTTCTGATCCTAAAGACACCAATAGCAAGAATGTAGTAACTTGTTAACATTGCAATGGAGTGTCTACCTAGATTATGCACAAAGTTCTGAAGTGGTGCTTGATATAATTACTTTTTGACTCAAAGTAAGAGTGTCATCAAGGTGCCCAAGCTTAAAGTGTGATAATCATTCACTTCTGCACATATTAGTAGTGGTAGAGAAGCCATGATCTTAACCAATCCCTGTAGTATTTTGTAACGAAAGACTTTGGATTGTGTAAATGGCCATCTTATGTGTCATTTCCATTATGATTTCTTTTGTTAACTGACAGTTTGGTATTATTGCTCTGATTATTTTAGTTTATTTATCCATTCACTGGATATGGGAACCACTGGCCAGGCCTATTTCTAATTGGCCTGCAGAAAGTGGCAAGAGAGTTGCCACTTTGAACTGCTGGAGTCCTCGGGGTGAAGGTACAAACTCAAAGTGAGTATAGATCTGCAGAACAAAATTGTGAATAATTTGGCACTGCACTCATTTGAAAGATCCTGAAATGGCTATTGTTTCAAACTGAAGTACTGTAGTGGTATAGTAGGGCTTCTTATCACTACATTATGATTAAAGCACATTGCTGTGTTTAGAATAATGGAAGCTACCTTTTCTTGCTAGTGGAATGCTTAATTTAGGTAACACTTACACAAAGGAAAATTACTAGTTCTTAGCACTACCTTCATGTATTGTGATGAAAATAAAGAAAACAATCAACTAACCAAAAAACACTAATGAGTGAAATGGGATATGAGCAACAAAAAATATAAGGAATGAAAATAAAAAAGACAAAGAAAATGGTACCAAAGACACAAATTAAGATACATAATTAGGAAAGATATGAAATGTTAATAACCTCAAAGGAGGTTTACATATCATTGAATTTTCCTGTTCAGTTACATTTACACCCACACAATATGCAGTCTATGATAGATGATAGAAGAAAGTTACAAGACCTGATGGATGTTTTGAAAAAAAGACCTTAGAAGTACCTTATGCGTTTTAGTGACTATTTTTCTTGATTGCTGAGTTCTCTATTACTGAAATTCTGAGCCGTTTCACTGTCCTTTTACACACAATATTTGATAATTTTGTAGGTTATAGTTTACTATGAATTAATTGCACAGTTCAAGTGTTTTTTTTCAGAACTGAAGGTATTATTCAAAGTTTTTTGACGATGCATAACATTATTTAATTGAAGAAATTGGCACAGCATATTAATGCCTTTAAGCATGTAAAATAGTATGTTACATGAAACACTGATATAAACAACTTTGCTATCATAGAATTTATTAAGTGATATTGTTTATCTTTATCCAATCTTATAGTGCTTCTGAATAAGATCACCAATTTGTACTTGGTTGTTAAAATTTTTTTTCTGTGGTTCCAAACCTATTACAGTCTGAGTTGAGACAAATTTACAGTTTTCTAACCAGTATCAGCACCCATTTCTGGAAACTTTGAGGTTAAATGATATTCACACTTGTATGGAACATTTTCAGCCCTAAGACATAATCCAACTGTCTCTTCAGATTGTCATTGCATTTGCCTTAAGGTAAATGACATTTAAACTGAATCAGTTATTTTTCATTGAGTTATCTCTTATGTCAATGTTATAAATCAGATGTGGTGCTGCTGTTTACCAGGGGATTCTGCAAAATATATGATAAAATTTGTATTATATTTAGTTATGAAAACAAAAGTAAGATTTAAAAATTCCTGCATAGTCAACATAAGTACTTATGATAAAAACATGTCTTCTAAGTGCTCATATTTGATATCATATCCAATATTATGATGTGGACTAGAAAAATCACTGGGTCTGTGAGGCAATTCTGTGAGCTATTTTTCATGCGTTCATATGGCTGCTGTTTTCAGGGACAAAATAATCATTTCCTATGTTTGCATGTTCAATCATTGAGATCATTTATAGCTTATAAATATTCTTAAAGATGCATTTCCCGATTACTTCTAGTTTCATCTTGAAACTAGTTGAAACAATGTGGTCCATTTCAATCTTTGATTTGTGGCAAGTTCTAGCAGTACGGTTTGGATCAAGTATAAAACAGCCTGTGTCTCAGATGTCTTAACAGTAGAACCTCACAGCACAGAAGGAGGCCCCTTGGCTGACCATTTCTGTGCTAGAGCAATCCAAAACTAATCCCATTGCCCTGCTCTTTTCCATCAAATGTTTATCCAGTATTAATTTTAGGGATACAATAGTGTCTGTTTTAACCACAAACTTGCAAATAAAAATGCAACAAAAGCTGGAGCAGTAAATGCAGCAAGTAGAGTGGACAATCTCAGTAGCAAGGGAATTGAGTAATAATCAAGGAAAATGTGAAGTCTTCAAACTTATTCAAAGACGGTAAGAAGCAAAGTTTAATCATAAGCTCAAATGAAGGACATCTGAGAAATCAAATAAAAGTGGCTAACTGACTTAGAGACAGTTAAGAACTGCCGATGCTGAAGTCAGAGATAACACAGTGTGGAACTGGAGGAACACAGCAGGCCAGGCAGTTTCAGAGGGGCAGAAAAGCTGACGTTTCGGTTCGGGTCCCGGCCTGAAACATCAGCTTTCCTGCTCCTCTGATGCTGCCTGGCCTGCTGGGTTCCTCCAGCTTCACACTGTTATTTATGGCTAACTGACTTGATAAGTTGTCCTTTTAAGACAAGTCCCAATTTTCCTTAATTTGAGACTGCACTGATTCGTATTTTAAAATATTGAATTTCCAATGGTTCAGTTCCAAATCTTATTAGATATGGAGACAAATTAATATGGAAATGTGTGTAAGTGCGCTGATGAGGTTTCTATCAGGATAGTTAGTATGATGAAACAAAAATAGAAATTGCTGGAGAAACTCAGCAGGTTTGGCAGCATCTGTGGAGAGAAAGCAGAGTTAATGTTTTGGGTCCAGTGACACTACTTCAGAATGATTTGTTGATAGGTTTTTGATAAGGAGGAGGGTAAGGATGGGACTGTGTCTAGATCTCTCCCATATACGTACGTACGCATTTATGCACACATTCACACTCACACACACTCTCACACGCTCACATACACACACACACACACACACTCACTGTCACGCACACACACACATACATTCTCTCTCACACACACACTGACACTCACACTCACATACACACACCCGCACACACTCACTCATTCTCACACACACACACTATCATTTGCACATACACACACACACTAACTCACATACAATCACTTGCACACACTCACTCTCACACATACTGACACATTTTCTGTCTCTCTCACACACACACACATATTCACACACTACCTCACTGCCTCTCCATCCCACTTTCTCTCTCTTGCTGCCTCTCATATTCACTCAATGTCTCCCATTTATAATCTCTGACTCGCTTTCTCTGCCTTTCACTCTTTCTTTCTCTCCTTCTTCCACTGCCTTCCACACACTTTTTTTCTCCTTTTCTGTTTGTTTATGGGATGTAGGCTTTGCTGGCTATATCAGCATTTACTGCCTATCCCTAATTGTTCTGGAGAAAGTGGTGGTGAACAGCCTTCCTGAATTGCTGTAGCCCTTGGAATATAGGCACACCATAGTACTGTTTGGAAGAGTCCTGGGATTTTGACTCCATGACAGTGAAGGAACAGTGATATTGTTCCAGGTCTGGATGGTGTGTAGCTTGAAGGACAACTTGCAGTTGGTGGTGCTCTCAGATATCTCATGGGGGAAGCAATGACCTAATAGTATTATCACTGGACTGTTAATCTAGAGACCCAGGTAATGTTCCTGGAACATTAGCAAATTTCACGACAGCAGATGGTGGAATTTGAATTCAATAAAGATCTGGAATTAAGAGTCTAATGATCACCATGAAAAAATTGTCAATTGTTGAAAAACCCATCATCCAGTAATGTTGTCTAGAGAAGGAAACTACCATACTTTCATGGTTCTACCATGTGAATGCAGACCTCCAGACCTGGGCAGTTAGGGATGGGAAATAAATGTTGGCCTAGCCAGTGATGCCCAGATCCCATTAAAATCTGCTGCCCTTATTCAAGGGTATTGGAGATGGTGGGTTTGGAAGGTGCTCTTGGAGGAGCCTTGATGCATCACGCCTTCCCACACATGCCTTCTTTGTTCCACATGCGCACTCTATCTCTCCATCTTTCTCACTCTCTGTATCTTGCTCTCTGTTCCACTGTCTTCCACACACAAAGTCTCTGTCTCCCCTTCAGAGGCCGACTGTGTCATCTTGAACATAGTCGTACAGGGGAACCATGCCTGATATAGTACATATGACAAAGATTGCTTAGCTCTGCTTTATCCCAAACTGAGGTTGGATTTTGACTTGGGGGAAATAGGAAACAGAGGTTAGGACTATTTCCAGGTCCTATACCCACCTGTTTGAGGGCACTGTCCTGTGATTTTACGTGTGGCAGCTAATTCATATCCACAGGGCAAATTTGCCATCCAATTAAAGATGGCTGGATTATTTCTTGAAGTTAGATGTAATGGCCATCCAACTTGAACATCAAGCAGCAAACTGTAAGTGAGAGAGAGAGGGAGAGAGAAAGAGAGAGAGAGAGGTCTTCAAACCTTCGAGGTAAAAGCACCTTCTCTCAAACTTCTTAAAATCTTTAACTCGAAAGCTAAACTGAATAGGCTAGTTCATTGGTTGGAGTGATGTCAGCATCAAAGGCAGAGAGATGCCCTCTGTGGAGCAGCTTGTGACAGTTCCTACATGCAAGGAAGATAGGAACAGCCTATAACCTATCTAAATTTTGGCCACCTGTCAGAACGTGAAGGTCAGGTGGAACATTCTTACTCGTCCACTTTAATTGGCCTCAATTAGGCTGTTAATGTGCTTGACCTACTGTACATTGGGAGATAGCACTGCTCGCCTCTAGACTAGATCTTGACTGCAAAAACGCCCCAGCAACGTGATGGTGACAGGGAGCCGGTCACCAATGTTGGCCATTGTGAAGGAGTCTTTACCTGTTAAAGTACATAATTTGTAAAAGCCACAAGTTTCCTCTTCCTGTTTATCTCTTTCCAATGTTGAGATGTTTTGAAAGATATACAAGATATTTTGTCAGCTTCATTTTTCATACTGGAACCAGCAGCAGACAAAATAACACTGGTATCAGCCAATGTTATCATTCCAGGGTCCAAACAAATATTTAGCTTGATTTTCATTTCCAGGTTTGATGCCGAGAGAAATCCCAGCTCTGCAAAATGACCTTTCAAAATGGCCACCTGCATATTTGGTCTGGGTGGAGGGTTGGGGAGTACTGGATTGGGACCTGAGCTGGCGACCCAGGAAGAGTCAAAGAAGCTGTCACTTCCCAAGGCAAGCCTGTGTTAGAGCTCCAACACTGGTCAAAGTTTAAAAATAAATGTGAAACCAAAGAAAATTGCATCTTCTTACTCCCTAACCCCCACACACTCGACACAGCTCCTTATAAGCCTTAAGCTAATCTACCCACCTATGCCCATCTAACCATTTCCCCATAGCCCAAGATACCCCTACCTTACTAATCACATCCATGCCGATCATAGCCTATACCAACTGATATTCCCCTACCCAGTAGCTTTTTCCCTTGCCTCTCCCTGTCATCTTACCGAGTATTTACCTCAATGGTGAGCAAATCTCAGGAGGTATGCTGACAATGTCTGTTGATGAAGTCACTATTGGAAAAACACACCCTCATTAATACCAAAAAACAAATACGTTGAAATCCCTTCAAATTATTCATTCTGAAAACAAATGTTTTATTAGTTCCCTTAAATACTTAATCCTTTACATAGAAAAACATGTTCATTTAATAAGCGGTTGGAATTGTCCGTGAAATGCTCCCTTGATAGGCACCTCATTGCAAAAATCATAGTTTGAGAAATCAGTTATGCAGCCTGAATTGTGTTAATGCTCATGTCAACCTAGCATTTTTTTTAACTCCACACATTTATCTTGGATAGTTCCTTTCTAGTTTTGTCAGTCTCAATGTGCTGAAAACAATTTTTACGTGGAAGCATACAATTTTCATAATATGAAAATACACTTAACCACCACCAAAAATATCCTGAATCAGATTCAAAATGTTACCTCACCTTGACAAAAAGAAATGAGGGTGACATGGTGGCGAGCACTGCTGCCTCACAGCGCCAGGAACCCGGGTTCGATTCCACCCTCAGTGACTCTGTGTAGAGTTTGCATATTCTCCCTGTGTCTGCATGAGTTTCCTCCAGGTGCTCCAGTTCCCTCCAATAGATGTACAGGCTAGGTGGATTGGCCATGCTAAATTGCCCATAGTGTTCAGGGTTGTGTAGATTAGGTGGGTTATAGGAGGATAGGTCTAGGTGGGATGCTCTGAGGGTTGGTGTGGACACTATAGGGAATCTATGATTCTATAAAATAAATATCATACATTCTTCCAGCCATAACCTCTCACACCTCCCTCACTCCGTGTCATCCCCAGACACTCACCATGCCCCATCTAAGCCAACCTAAGCAACTTAATGACACCTACCCATCTCCTGTAACCCCCTCATAACCTCTATGTCCATCCACCCATCCACATGGCCTCTCATATGCCAACCCCTTCTACTAGTCCCTTGAGTATCCACAAATACTAATGCACACAGAAATACAGTTATGTTTCATAAATTTCTAAATTACAACCTACACTCTAGTGAGAAAAGCGCTCTTATTTAATTAAAATGCATTTTGAGACTTCTTGACAGGCTTGATGGTTCTAAGGGTTTTATGTACCTTTTACACACAATCTTCTCGAAAATTAATAGTCCCAAAGGACACTGAGATCCATTCCTAAAGGATAACTGATGTCCTTCAACAACCACCCCCCAAAAGTTTCTTGAACTATAACTGCAGATGCATCCCACCTCTCCCAAGGCAAATACTGGCTAACCAAAACAAAATGCACTGAGAACAAAACTGCTTTTATCTGGTCTAATCTCCTTCATCCATGTTGTAGACTTCAGGGACTCTGATCTGATTTCGTTGGAACTACATGATCTTTTAAGTGGCCAGGGTCCTCAGGAACAGCGTAGATGTGAAACATGGACTGCTCCTAATCCTACCCCCATGAAGATGTGAAATGTTGAGTTTGAAGGTGGACTTAGGATTCCTAACTTCTCCTGGCATTTTTACCATGGCAGAGACATGTTAGAAATGTAATAGCATAGTTCATATTTAAAATTCCTGGGGTGACTGCTTCACTTTGAGTTTCAACCGACTGCTTGTTTATTTCAAATAAATATTTGAGTATTCTGACAAACGACTGCAATTCAAAAACAGATCTGTAATGACAAATTAACTTTATTATATAGCAGTTCTTTTCCTTAAGGTAATGGTGACAGCAGACAGTTGAAATTGTTTAATTAAGAGTAATAAAAAAGGTGCTCAGTCACATAAACATTTGTATATGACATTATTCCTGGTATTTAGAAAAATATGTGTTAGAAAAAGCCAGAGAAATAACTAATAGTCACCTTAAAGAGGGGAAAAAAAATCAGGCTTACCTGGAATAATGAGCGTGATAACGTCATCGGTATGTTATTATGAAGGCTTCTGTCAACACATAAAATAACAAGAATTTCATGTAGATAATTTAAACTAAGGCATAATATTTTATCTTCTTCAAGTATAAAATTAATGAGACAGGAATTTCTAATGGAAAAAAGTTTTATTGGCCAGAATCGGTGGTAATATTCACCTCATGTAAAAAGTATTTAAAAAAAGCTATGCTGCAGTCAGAAATACTCAGGCCAGGCAATATCTGTAAAGAACCAAAGTCAGCACGTTAGGTCAGCAACCTTTCTTCAGAACAAGCAAAGCAGTTTAGAAGAATTGTTTTTAACGTCACATTTAATTCAAAATCAGAATGAATATCCTATTGTCTGTTAAAATGTTTGTAAAAGTTGTGGTTTCTGTGAATTATCTTTGGCCAACCTGTCATTTCAATTAATGTCAAATTTAAGTTTAACAAGGATACTGGGCAAAAGTAAACTTAAATGGCCAGCAACCAACCTACCCTAAAGCAATCCTTTATTACTAAATTCTCATGTACAATGAAAAGATTTATATCAACATAAATACCTTTTAATTTAACAGTGTTGTGCCGTGCCACTGATTTCAATGGGAAGGAGCATTGTATAGGCAGCATTAATGGCCTGGACCTTATCTCAATGGCTTGTATGAAATATTCAGAGGAGCTGGTGTTCTACTAATGTCTGTATAATTTGGTATGACATAATAGTGCATGCTTCAGTAAGCATAATTACAATAGTGACCCTATTCATTTCTAATGGAGATAATTCGATCTTTCTGAAAAACTGTTAATGACCAATAATGCTGAACAAATAGTTGATTAGGAAAATAACAACAAACAATATTTTGTACACACCAGTGGTAAGAACAATCATACTTAATATCTTTAATGAACCAAGAATGTATATGAAACCTTGCTTCAGAACCACAGAAAACAAACCTGAATTGATACCAACTGAGCCAATACATTGCTTGTTAGAAATCACCAATTCTTTTCATTTAGTTTTCTTGGCAGAGAATAATTAGCTTAGATGGCTCATGTGTGCTTCAGAGTAACATTTACAGTACATGTTCAGCTTCTGTTCCAGCTGGGGAGGCTTGGAACCTGACTCCTAGCCCTGTCCTCAAGAGTAGAAGCAAAAGTAAAGTTGCCATAGTAGAAGGCAAACCACCAATGACAAAAACAAACTACCAAGAGAAATGGTGCAGGATGAAGCACCAGCGGACAGTGACCCAAGGACTTTGCTTCAGGCAGAGTGCTCCTGGATGAAATTGAAACATGAGTTATAATCTGCCCCTCTTTTATTGAAATATAAAACTGGCTCCTAGATAAATTGGATTTGAATCAGTAGTCAGATCTGATTCAAATGTCACCTTATAGCTCAGTTTTAAGCAGTTGTTCATGGAGTCATAGAGTCTACAACATTGAAACAGACCCTTAGGTCCAACTATTACATGCCAATCATTTTCCCAAGCTAAACTGGTCCCACCCACCTGCCCCCATATCCCTCCAAACTTTTTCTTTCATAAACTTATCCAAAATGTCTGTTAAATATTGTAACTGTACTTGCATCCACCACTTCCTCTGGCAGTTCATTCCACACACCAACCACTCTCTGTGTAAAAATGTTGCCCCTCATGTCCTTTCTAAAACTGTCTCCTCTCACCTTAAAAATATGCTCCCTTGTTTTGAACTCTCCCACCGTAGGGAAAAGACCTTTGCTATTCATTTTATCTATGCCCCTCATGATTTTATAAACCTCTATAAGGTCACCCCTCCACTCCTTACGCTCCAATGAAAAACATTCTAGGCTATTTTTCTGACTCAAACCCTCCATTCCTGGCGACATCCTTGTAAATATTTTCTGAACCCTCTAATTTAATAATATCCTTCCAATGGCAATGTTATGGTTTTATATCCGTTGGTTGAGGAAGGAAGCACACTTTAAACAATATACAAATGAAACTTAGTTGATATAAGTGTTGTCAGAATGAAAACAAATCCTGAGAATTCTTCTTATATTTCACAAAATTTGGGTGTCGCTGGGAGGCGAGATCAGGCTGTATAGCTTATTCCCAATTGCTCTTGAGAAAATGGCTATGAGCTACCTTTTTGAACCATTACAGGCCATGCACCTATATTCCAGTAGGAAGGGAGTTCCAAGATTCTGACGACATTTTGCCTCATCAGGGTGGCCTGTGACTTGGAGGGGGTCTTTGTGGTAAAGACGTTCCCAAGTTTTAATCTCCTGATTTTTCTAGAAAGATGCCAGTCAAGCTTTGTTATAAATTTTGTTGAACTTGACTAATGTCTTTCAAAGGCACAAACATCATCCAATTCCACTGATTGTGTAAACCTGTAAAAACCAGGAACAAAAGCAAATTGATTGATATTTCAACTTAATATAGCGATAAATTGCTCTAGTTGCTATGTAGAATCTTTGCAAACATGTCATTTTTGGTGAATGTAGAGTGTTCCATGTACACATTGGGCCCAGACAGCTTGACCAGAGGGAAATATGCAACTAGAAATGTAATTTCATGTTACTGCTTCTGTACCTAGAATCATTATGGTGTGAAAGCAGGCCATTTGGTCCATTCAGCCTACATCAACCCTCTAAAGAGCATTCCTCCCAGACCCACCCCCATACCCTATCACTGTAACCCTTCATTTCCCATGCCTAATCCACACAGCCTGCACATCTTTGGACTGTGAGAGGAAACTGGAGCATCCAAAGGAAACCCACACAGAAATGGGGAGAATGTGCAAACTCCACACTGTTACCTGAGGATGGAATCAAACCCAGATCCCTGGTACTGTAAGGCAGCTGTTCTAGCCACCATGTCACCCCCAACTCGCCGTACATATCCCAAATCCATACCAGTATCTGCAACATAACTACACTGTTAGGGAGAAATGATGTATAATTTGTTATATTTGTTAAAATGATTTGTTGGAAATCATTCATCAGTGTAAGTCCAGCATTTCCACTGTATTCAGCGCACTAGAAAAATCTTCAAACTAAGATACTAAATCACTCGATGTAGAGTAATTGGAGTAATTCATGGAACTTGTTTCGAGAGATTGTGCCATGACAAGTTACTTGTCCAAACTATAATAAAGTCTAAACACAACTGTTTGTTTGGGTATCAGGTTGGATGACCATTGTTTGAGACCATTGTTTATTGTATGAGAATTAATCAACTTTGTTTCATTTGGGTCCCTACAGGAAAGCTCAGTTGTAGTAATCAAGTAGGGCAGGATTGATTACTGGGCTATCATAATGCTTTGTTTTCTACTGTTATTTCTTTTCAAATAACCTCCACCGTAAGGAGAAGAATTTGTGATACATGACGTTTAGAAAATTGTGCTGTTTAATATTCTGTGTTATGTTTGTGCCAAATATTATTTTAGAAGATAAGTAGATGGAAAATCTATTCCAAAAAACAGATATGTCTGTTGATGTTTGAGCAACTAAGAAAGAAAGGTCAATATTTTAAAAAGCCCTGTGGGATAAAATTTTAAATTTCTACAAAACTAGTTTCCCTAAAAATTGAGTGTAAGGTCTTATTCATATAAGTATCTCTTTATTAGATTTTATTTACACAACTTCAATACAAGGATTTTACGTTATTGCTGTTTAGAAAAGATGCAAATAATTCCAATAAAATGATAAATAAAATTGCCTGATTATTGCTTGTTCTATTAATTAATGAAATAAGCTAACAGAAATTTGTATTCAGCATAATACCGACACAACATTTAGTGAAAGCGAATTACAACAGAGTAAGTTATGAGAGGAGAGAAATATTCACTAGAATTTTATTCTAAAAGCTTTATTTTGAAGCAGCATTCTGAAATTTCTAATCTCTATTCAAACCAAAGCCTCAAAGTAGCTGTGGTTCTAATAGAACAGATTTGATCTAATTAATAAAACCTCCTCTACACTGAAGTTTTTAAAGCAGAAGAATGATTGAAGCTTACAACAAATTACCTTCTGTCTGGCATTAACCTTTCACAGGCACTCTAGTGCTTGTTGCCTTCTGTCTAGCAGAGTTGTGGATGATGACATTGTAGAACTGCAAGTTATGATTTGGTTGAAAAAAGTACTAATTTGACTAAGGACATTTTGAATGGTTTTAAGTTATGCTTTGTGTTGAGTTTGCTGGTTTCAATTGGGGCAATGGTAGCATCATAGTTTACTTAAGCACCCAGGTTAGAGAGGGGAAATGCAGTCATCAGGTTTCTACTCCCAAGTATTATCCAACTGTACTCTTCTAGAAACAAAAAGGTTGGGCATTGGGCTGTAGTTGCTTCATCAGAGTTTGAATATTTAGTCAATATTCCTGTCAAGGTTCATACATGAATAGTAGCTGCTTGGACAAGGAAGTGAATTTAGTGTGATAGCCTGTACTCCAGCAAGAAAAAAATGTCTTCAGGAGAACTGGAAGATGTTATTGATCCCTAACATTTATCACTTATTGCAATAATGGTTACATCAGCTTATGATATCCAGGTCTTAGGATTTTATAGACACTCTTGATGTTAATTTGATATATTTAAAACTAAAAGTAATCATTAAGATAATTTATTCAGCATTCATCTTTTAATTAGACTGCTTCATAATACTGTACATGCGCTCTCTGCAATTCTTCAAGGTATTTTCATTTATCAGTTCATTTATCATTTACACTGGGGCAACTATCCACAGACTAGTTCACCTTTGACTTGTATCTTTAGCAAGCAAGGTTGAATAGCTTTCTGTCACTTTGGTGTGTTAAATAGACATCCTCTGTAGATGACCTGAAGGCATATGACAGATGAAAGGTAAGGTGTTTGTAGCATTTCTGTTTCATCTGTAATACTCCTATTGGAACTAGGTATCATGTAGATAGTCAGTAGCATGTACAGTCACATTGGATTTTCTTACAAAAACATCTGGGGTGAATTTTCATGCTCATCAAAACCAGCAATTGGGGCTTACCTTTTAAATGTGGATACCCAATTTCAGCAGTAAGCTCTCTGTGAGCTGTCTACTTTCTAGCGTTAGAAGGTGCCAGGCTCTCTGAATATCCTGTTTAATCTCTATCTCCCAAGAACATTTCTTTCTAGCTCTTACATATTCTCATTTGTTTTGTATCTTTGTTGCCTTTCATTGAGATTGACTCTCTATATTTAGTAAATCCAATATCATTAGGAATTGGGTTGAAATAGTTCAAGTTGAGACCATTTGGTGTATTTATAGCTAACTGTGGAAGAGCTGTTTTTACACCCAGACCGTGCTGGCTTTGAATCCAGATCCCAGAGATTTGGCATGCAGTTAAGTACTGAGATGCATTTCAAGGACCTTTAGCTGTAAATTGAAATAAATTATTCTGACCTTGTGCATGTTACTGGTTAATCTACATTTGGGAATTATAGTCTGCACCCTACCTTGTAAAGGACATTAAATCAACGGTGAGTTTTAGACAGTGGCAAGAAGGATGATTGCTCTGAGCTGTGAAGAGACATTCATTGAGCTTGTTTTTATTTTGTAGAATTAAGTTTAATAAGATGCATGTTTGGGGATTTTAAGGTGCTGCAAGGAATAGATAAGGTAAGCACAGATTATTTAACTAGGACCATGAGTACGGAACTGTTGGATATGTGTATAAAATTAGCAAGCCTGAGGCAAGATTTGAAGGATTTTTTATTCCCCACAACGTGGTTGCTATTCGAATTAGACTCCAAGCTAAAGTTGTTAATGCTGTATTGGCATCTTTAAAAAAGTAGTTGGAGAAATATCTGACTTAGGATATGACTGAGGACTGTAAGGATAAGTAAAACTGAAAATAATCAATAGCTAAGTGGAACATAATCTTTGCTGAAATGCTTAAATCATAGATCTATCAGGAACAGGTGACAATTGGTCTTGGATGTGCAAATTGAGTTAAAATATATAGTTCTGTGGAGTTTTAATTGTTTGATATTGGGAAGAGGAGAATTACAGTGACTTCTAGTTATAAAACCTATTTTATGCAAAAAACAAGTTTAAAAACAGGTGATAGGATAGGAGACATGAAAGATTTAAGGCTGATGGAAGAGAGGTTTTGAAGGTTTTAAAACCTTTATTTTATCCCTGTTTCTCTGCCCATTCCCTAGGTACATCCCTCATCTAAGTTCCCTTGAGTCCACGGGACACAGACTCAAATATGGCAAATAATTGGTTTAGCCATTCACCACTATATCTGGCTGGAGCACATAAAGCACTGAGGGCATCGCTGGTTAGGCCAACATTTACTTCCCATCCCTAATTGCCCAGAGGACAGTTAAGAATCAACCAAATTGTTGTTGGTCCGGAGTCACATTTTGACCAGACCAGGGTAAGTATAGCACTTTCTTTCCTGAAAGGACAGTCAATGGGTTTTTTCGAGAATTGACAATAAATTCATGGTCATCATTAGACCCTTAATTCCAAATTTTTATTTTGATTTGAACCCGGTTCCCCATGAACATTATCTGGGTCTGTGGATTTACAGTCCAGTAGTAATACCACTAGCCCATTGCCTCCCCATGTTTGTTCTTACTTTCACGTACTAATACAGTTTTCTATTCCACCTTGATGCGCAAAGATGAGCTTGACTTCTTTTTGCTACTGCAGACCATTTTGTTAAAGCAGGTTCCCATGTTCTATACCCTGAACATCAGTAGAAATGTCAGGAGCTTATGGATCTCTTTGTCAATGATTTTAAAACTATCCAGTCTCCTCCAGCACTTCCCTCACTTTCCTTAGTCCACTGGGCCAAACTTGCTGTATTGCTGACCCCTCCTGTACACATGAATCTGTATTTTTCTAGTTTCCTATGTCCTCATACTTTCTTTGAAGTCTTATCTTGGAGCCACGCCTCCCTGTTCTATCAATCCTGCTCTCATTAAATGGCCAATCACCCACCACTTCTGGCCCCCATGTTAGTTGTTATGGTTAATGGTCTCTCCTCTAAGTACAGCTTGCCTATCCTTCAAATCTACTGTGATCAGGATTGTCTTCAAAAAGTCAGCCTTTACTGCATTTTTATGTCAAACTACCATCTGATCGCCAAGCTCCCTTTTCCCTCCAGAGTACTCAAATGTGCCATACCTCATTAAATTTATGCCCATCTCCAGCCTATCTCATTAAATTCTGCATAATTCCCAATCAGCTTTCCACCACTTCCATTTACCAGAACAGCTCTTAGCAAAGTCACATTTGTTATTCTGTGTGATTTCAACAAGGACAACCTATCACTTGAGGTACATTGAGACCTGTCTGCAGTCCTTGATGCAGTTGATTGAATCCTCCTCCTGCAATCATCCAGCTGGGTGGTACTACTCTCCTTGGTTCAATTCTTATCTATCTAATCGTAACTAGAGAATTACTTTTAATGAGTTCTTCCTGCTCACATGTGACTTCCCTAATATCCCCTGAAGATCTAACTTTGTCTTCCTCCTATTTCTCATCTGCATGTCATTCCATGCAAACATCATCCAAAAGCATTTGCGATTACATGTAAACTGACACCATGCAACTCTGGTTCACCACCACCCCTCTGAACGTCACCACAGACTCTCTCAGTAATCATCCAGTCGGGTCATAGAAGTCAAACAGCATGGAAAGAGCGCCTTCTGCACGTCTAGTCCACACTGACCACGTTCCCAAACTAAACTAATCCCACTGGCCTACATTTGGGTCATATCCCTTCAAACCTTTCATATTCATGTACTTGTCCAAATATCTTTTAAATGTTATAACTGCACTTGCATCCACCACTTCCTTTGGCAACTGGTTGAACAGAAACTTCCTGCAATTATATATTAAAAAGACTCCAAATGCCATTTCCCTACCTGTTCCAACCTGCTTTCTGGCAATTACCAAGACCAAATCAGATTTTTCATGACTTTTGTATCACGTTTGACCCCAAGCTGAGTTCTGAAGATATATTTGCATCATTTCTACGATTGCTTATATCCACCACCATTTAACATCACTAACTTCAGCATTCCCTCAGCTGTATGAACTCATACCAAGAAAGCCTGACACTTAGCCATTACAGGCTGTGATGGGCCAAATTGTTTGGAAGAGGCTCTTGCACTTCATGTGGCAGCTGCATCACTCTCAGCAGTGCAAGAACTCGGCCTAAATGACCCTTCATCATTCCTTCGACATAGCAGGCAGGCTGATGATTTTCGACACTCACCCACCTACATATTATGGGTGAACTAGTTACTAGGCTAGCAGTGGCAGTCTAGACATCTGATAGAACATACATTCACCCTTGTGTAAATGCACTCAGTAAGAGTGGGTAAAATCCAGTCCGGGCCTTTTTTACTCCCAGTCTTTATATAATTGGCCAGCTTTCCATATTCTATCCTCCATAAACCGGACTCCATCCAAACTACTGCTTCCCATGTCCTAACACAAACCAAATCTAGTTCACCTATCATCCCTTCACCCGCTAACCTATGTGGCTCCTGGATAAGCAACACTTTGATTTTAAAATTCTCATCCTCTTTTCAGATCTATGGCCTTGTCCCTGCCTAACGTTGTAATCTTTTCCAGCCCTACAAACCACTGGGCTATCTGTACTCCTCTAGTTCTGGCCTGGCACATTGCCCCATTTGCTCCACTATTGGCAACTATGTCTTAAGCTCACTGGACCCTAATCTCTGAATTTCTCTGGCTGAACTCTCTAGGTCTCTTTCCAACTTTAAGACACTACCTGTTTGACCAAGTTTTTGGTTTCTGCTGTGCAGCCTGTTGTCTCATAGTGTTTCATTGTGATCCTGTGACAATTTGCTATGTTGAAGATGCCAAATAAATATGTTGCTGTTGTCAAGTAATCCACATTGGTCAAAAAAGGAGTTATGCAGATAAACCGGTGTCAGGCCATGGAAGAATACAAAGACGAGGATTATTTTGCCCAGATTTTCCGATGCCCAGATAATCATTTCTGCAGTGCAGATGCATGGGAACCCTGTGGAATCCACATCACAACAGACTACAAAGGAATTGCCTAGGAAATTGAAGATTCTATTTGGCTATTCCCCTTACCCTTAGATCTTCTGAAAATATACATTTAAATTAAAAAATTCAGAGGGTTTTGCTGGAGTTAATAGTTATTCAAGAAAACTTAGACTACTAAATACATAATCTAACTCCTGAGAAACAATTAAATTGTTCCTCAACTTAAAATACACACCCTCTACTACCCAGCCCCCAGACCCCATGTCTCCTTAGACTCACATCTGGCAACAACCTGGCCCCACTTTCCTGGACCCAATCCCCCTTTCCACTAGACCAGACTTGACCCATTGGGCCCAGAGCTGGATATGACTCCTATCCTCAATCAAGAACTGACAACCACCTTTCGACAGCCTATTCCCTCAGTACCAGGTTCCATTCCCCTACCACGAGACCTAACCGTCCCAGCCGTTTGCCACACCCCAGGTCCCAACCTCAATCCTACCCTCCCCTTCCCCATTCCAGACCCAGTACCCCTTTCCTTCACTCCTAATGACCCTGGTCCAGACTTAACGCCTCTGCCCTGCTGCTGAATTCCAACCCTCCTCCCACTGCCACCCCACTGTACACACAACGCACCTGTTTCCCCTTTAGCCGCCATGGCAGACCTGATACTCTCACCCACTCCGACTCCCATCGTCTGCATCACTAACCTGAGCTCTTGAGCTCTTACCACCTTGTGTCCTGGCTCCTTACCCATTGGCTCCCTACCTGCTTGGCACCCTACAAACCTACTGTCCTGGCCCCTGAATCTGTTAATGACAGTATAGCCCTCTGAATTTTCTGATTCTGAATCTTACATTTACCATACAGTTTTAGCTTTTAACAGCAGCTGTCTGTAATGTGGGATCTCTAAATGACAGAATCCGGCAACTGACTGCCGTAATAAAGTGACATGGTTTGCTTTCTCCTGATTGCTTTTTCAGTTCTAGTTGCTCTGTTACAGGAAAGATATTTTTAAGCTGGAGAGGGTACAGAAAAGATTTACCAGGATATTGCCAGGAATAGAGGGTTTGAGTTATAAGGAGAGGGTGGATAGGCTGGGACTTGTTTCACTTTTCCCTAGGGTGTGGGATTTCAAGACAAGGGACCATATTTTTAAGGTGAGAGAAGAAACATTTTAAAAAAGACATGAGGGGCAGCTTTTTTACACGGAAAATGGTTCATGTGTGGTATGAACTTTCAGAGGCAGTGGTGGATGTGTTACAATGTTTAAAAGACATTTGGATTAGTACATGAATAATAAATGTTTGGGGGGATATAGGCCAAGCACAGGCAGGTGTGACTAGTTTAGATTGAGTTTATGGTCAGCATGGACTGGTTGGACTGAAGGGTCTGTTTCAACGCTATATGACTGTGTGACTCTACATTTCTGAAGGATTCCCGACCAAAATCTCCTGTTCGAAATACAGAGCTGTTTCATCATGTGAATAAAAAGGACTATCCTGAGGAACTCCTGCAGAGATGTTCAGAGAGGCAAATGACCTCTAATAATCACAACCACTTATCTTTTGCTAGGTATGACTCCAACCATTGGAGAGTTTTCCCCTGATTCTCATTGAGTCTAGTTTTGTTAGGTCTCCTAGATGCCATACTTAGCGAAATGCTACCTTGATGTCAAGCCTGGTCACATTCATCTCATCTCTGGGCTTCAGCACTTTTGTCCATGTTTGGGCCACAGAGAAGTCAGGAGATTAGTGAGCTTGGCAGAATCCAAACAGAGCATTAGTGAGTAGGTGAGCACTTGCTGAGCAACACTATTGATGACACCTTACGTAGCTTTACTGATGATTGAGGGTAGACCGACAGGATGGTAATTGGATTTGTCCAACATCTTGTGAAGAATTTTCCAAATTTGAAATATCAGTCTTATAACTGTAGTGGAAGAGTTTGGCTATGGGAATTACTGGGTCAGGAGCACAAGACTTCTGACAGGGCCTTTGCAATATCCTGTGCCTTCATGTTGAATCAAATTATTTGAAGACTGGCATTTGTGATGCTAGGGACGTCAGGAGGAGGCCAACATTTGCAGAAGGTGCATTCTCTGCATGATATGTTTGTAGTGATGGCTTTTTGTGTGTAGAAATGTGTTAATTATGTTGAAAAAGCCTTTTCTTGGCTAATTTTTGCCAGTTGACTTGGACCAATTGCAACATGGATTTTGAGAGATGAATACTTTTGTATTTTGTGACATTAAGTTTACTGGAGGGTTGGTAATTATTGTTGATATTAATGTATTCTTCTAATTCTGCTTCTGTGAAAGTCGAAATGTATGTCAGGGCAAGTAAAAAAGTGTTGTTAAAATGTGACTGCATTGCTTAATAAATTGAGTATTAGGTAGAATGAAAAATATAGCCCATAAAAATCAACAAGTAACACTATAACACTATAAATCTGACAATTAACACTGTGAATCTAAGTCAGTGTCTTGTACTTTAACTTAACTTGGAATGATCAAACATCACCACACTAGATTTGGTGCTGTGAGCAAGTGGCCTTGATCCATGTGGTGATGATCATCTAGCCTTTGTCTCCTGGTGATCCCAGGGGCACCTCTGCTTACGATGGTTGGTCTGGAGTTACCACCCTCAAGGGTGCTGTTGCAGCGATTCTTATCCTTTGAAGCTTCCACACCCCTTTGGGAAGGTCTTCAACTTCCACCAATGGATCGATCGGGAATCGATTACCCTGATTGAACAGACCCAATCAGGCATTGCCAAGTGGATAACAAGGTGGAGAGCTGGATGAACACAGCAGGCCAAGCAGCATCGGAGGAGCAGGAAAGCTGACGTTTCGGGCCTAGACCCTTCTTTAGAAATGGGGGAGGGAAGGGGGTTCTGAAATAAATAGGGAGAGAGGGGGAGGCAGATAGAAGATGGATAAAGGAGAAGATAGGTGGAGAGGAGACAGACAGGTCAAAGAGGCGGGGATGGAGCCAGTAAAGGTGAGTGTAGGTGGGGAGTTAGGGAGGACGGATAGGTCAGTCCAGGGAGGACGGACAGGCCAAGGGGGCGGGATGAGGCTAGTAGGTAGGATATGGGGGTGGGGCTTGAGGTGGGAAGAAGGGATAGGTGGGAGGAAGGACAGGTTAGGGAGGCGGGGACAAGCTGGGCTGGTTTTGGGATGCGGTTGGGGGAGGGGAGATTTTGAAGCTTGTGAAGTCCACATTGATACCATGGGGCTGCAGGGTTCCCAAGCGAAATATGAGGTGCTGTTCCTGCAACCTTCGGGTGACATCGTTGTGGCACTGCAGGAGGCCCAGGATGGACATGTCGTCTGCGGAATGGGAGGGGGAGTTGAAATGGTTCACGACTGGGAGATGCAGTTGTTTAGTGCGAACCAAGCGTAGGTGTTCTGCAAAGCGGTCCCCAAGCCTCCGCTTGGTTTCCCCGATGTAGAGGAGGTCACAACGGGAACAGCGGATACAGTATACCACATTAGCAGATGTGCAGGTGAACATCTGTTTGATGTGGAAGGTCTTCTTGGGGCCTGGGATGGGAGTGAGGGGGGAGGTGTAGGGGCAGGTGTAGCACTTCCTGCAGTTGCAGGGAAAAGTGCCAGGTGTGGTAGGGCTGGAGGGGAGTGTGGAGCGGACAAGGGAGTCACTGTGAGAGTGGCCCCTCCAGAAAGCAGATAAGTGTGGGGAGGGAAAATCGTCTTTGGTGGTGGGGTCGGATTGCAGATGGCGGAAGTGTCTGAGGATGATATTTGGATCCGGAGGTTGGTGGGGTGGTATGTGAGGACGAGGGGGATTCAGTTTTGGTTGTTATTGCGGGGAGGGGGTGTGAGGGATGAGTTGCAGGAAATGCGGGAGACACGGTCGAGGGCGTTCTCGACCACTGTAGGGGGGAAGTTGCAGTCCTTGAAAAACAAGGACATCTGAGATGTTCGGGAGAGGAATGCCTCATCTTGGGAGCAGATGCGGCGGAGGCGAAGGAATTGGGAATAGGGGATGGCATTTTTGCAGTAAGGTGGGTGGGAGGAGGTGTACTCTAGGTAGCTGTGGAAGTCGGTGGGCTTGAAATGGATAACGGTTTCCAAGTGGTTGCAAGAGATGGAAACAGAGAGGTCCAGGAAGGAGAGAGAGGTATCAGAGATGGTCCAGGTGAACTTAAGGTTGGGGTGGAAGGTGTTGGTGAAGTGGATGAGCTGTTCGAGCTCCTCGTGGGAGCACAAGGCGGCACCGATACAGTCATCCATGTAACAGAGGAAGAGGTGGGGTTTAGGGACAGTGTAGTTACGGAAGAGGGATTGTTCCACGTAACCTACAAAGAGGCAGGCGTAGCTTGGGCCCATGCGGGTACCCATGGCCACCCCCTTTGTCTGTAGGATGTGGGAGGAATTGAAAGAGAAGTTGTTGAGGCTGAGGACGAGTTCGGCTAAGCGGATGAGGGTGTCAGTGGAGGGGGACTGGACGGGCCTGCGGGACAGGAAGAAGCGGAGGGCCTTTAGGCCATTTGCATGGGGAATGCAGGTGTATAGGGACTGGACGTCCATGGTAAAGATGAGGTGTTGGGGACCAGGGAATTGGAAGTTTTGGAGGAGGTGGAGGGCGTGGGTGGTGTCACGGACGTTGGTAGGGAGTTCCTGGACCATGGGGTAGAAAATGGAGTCAAGATAGGTGGAGATAAGTTTGGTGGGGCAGGAGCAGGCAGAGACAATGGGTCAACCAGGGCAGTCAGGTTTGTGGATTTTGGTAAGGAGATAGAAGCGGGCTGTGCGGGGTTGGGGAACGATGCCTCATTGCCAAGCGGATGTTGGGATGGTCTTTGGTCATGCATTTCTGAAAGTGTTAGGGCCACCTAAGTCAGGTAGCCTTTCCAGATAAGAGTATAAGGTGTCCCTTTGTTCCGGAAACAGCTCAATGTTTCCTATTGTCCTGGAAAATAGGCTTGGTCACTTAGGGTCTCGACCCGAAACGTCAGCTTTCCTGCTCCTCTGATGCTGCTTGGCCTGCTGTGTTCATACAGCTCTACACCGTGTTATGTCTTGGTCACTTGTGTACTGAGTTGTCTGCAGCTGCAGCCTGCCTGTCTGGGTCTGCAGCTTGTTTATTTCAGATTCTTTGCCCACATACTTGGCCAATGCTTGGCTTGATTTCCCAGCATGCTTGGTCTATTATCCGATTCTGCCATTTTGAGTGGCCTGACCGGCTACACATACTACTTTCCACAGTGTTGAAAAATCTGTAAAATCTTTTGATCAAAAACTGAAATTATTTCCAGGCCTGGCCTCACAAACAGTTTGTTTGTCTCTTATTTTTCAAGACAAGATGTTGCTCGCAGTGCAAAGGTCATTTTAAGCTCTCTGTTTGCTACTCACAGCTCCAAATCAAAATTGATTAAGGAATAAAATAAAAATAATGAAAACTTAGTTAGGGTTGTAAACGGCTCTACACTTTTCAACACTAAATTTAAGTCTAAAGTTAAGTTGTAATATATGATGTTTAATTCATTCCTCGGCAAGAAATAATGATAATATTGTGGGCTGGTGATAACACCATTAAAGTCTTAAATATTCTCTTTGCCTTATACACTTGACTCATTAGGAATATTGTAAATCTTCTTTAGATGACGTTGTGTGTTCCTAAACATATAATAAAAATGTCTTCTGCAATGATTTCAATAAACTCATGGGTTGTTGGTGTTGTTGGCTGGGCCAACACTTATTGCCCTTGAGAAAGTGGTGGTGAATTGCTTTCTTGAAACACTACAGTCCATGTGGTATAGTAGAACACCCACTGTGTTATCAGAGTGGGAGCTCCAGGATTTTCACCTCGCAACAGTGAAGGATAAGCAATACGATTTGATGTCAGGATGATGTGTGATTTGCAGGGGAACCTGCGGGTGTTTGTGTTCCCATATTTCTGCTGCCCTTGTCATTCTAGCTGGTAGAAATTCCTGGTTTAGCAGACGCTGCCAATAAAATAACAGTTTTATTAAAGTTGACTAAATGGTACTGTAGAGTGTTTCATCAGATACAAGGTCACTATTATATGTTTTCTACAGCATAGCCTCAAAGGAGGTATGTGCTTGAAGTGTTGATTTGTTGACCTGTCCTTATTTACCTGAGGAAATTAATTTAGCCCATCCAAGCACAAATGCTGTTGAATTAGATGACACTGTAGAATTGTGCACAGTAGTTTATAAAACCCCATAGATTACTGAGTACCTAATTATGCAAACACTCTTCAAGTGTAGGTTTTTATTCCTCAATGCTAACTCGAACAGCATTAAGGATCACAACAATTGTGTGTGCCAACGATAATGGTGCGCAAATAAACTATAGAATGTTGTCTGTATGGCTATATAATTTATTTGAGCAGTTCTGCAGTTCACTTCGAAGTGATAAAATTGTTCTCAAACATAGTAACAACAAGTTGTATTGACTTAGCACCTTAAATATCTACTCATGGTGCATCACAGCAGTGTTATCAAACAAAATACAAGATGATCAGAGGATTAGATAGGGTGGACAGTGGGAGCCTTTTTCCTCAGATGGTGATGGCTAGCACGAGGAGACATAGCTTTAAATTGAGGGGTGATAGATATAGGACAGATGTCAGAGGTAGGTTCTTTACTCAGAGAGTAGTAAGGGCATGGAATGCCCTGCCTGCAAAAGTAGTAGACTCGCCAACTTTAAGGGCATTTAAATGGTCATTGGATAAACATATGGATGATAATGGAATAGTTTAGGTTAGATGGGCTTCAGATTGGTTTCACAGGTCGGCGCAACGTCGAGGGCCGAAGGGCCTGTACTGCGCTGTAATGTTCTATGTTCTATGTTCTAAAATTTGCCACAGTGGGTAGAAATCCTTGGCAAAAGAGGTGGGTTGTGAATAATGTCTTAAAGGGGAGAGACGTAGAGAGACAGCCCAATTTAGGAGGGAATTCCAGAACCAAGGGCCTTGGCAACTGAATGCATAGTTACTAATGGTGGAACATTTAAAATCGCAAGAAAACTGGTGGCCAAAATTAGAGGAATGCAGATATTTCAAAAGGTTGTTGGGCTGACATAAATCACCAAGGTTAGGAGGGATAATTTCATGGTTCAGTTTGAATACTAGACAGAGAATTTTAAAATTTAGGTCCAATATAACCTGACCAGTATGGCCCGTTATGCATGGTGTGGTTGACTACTGGAACGTGATGACTGTTAGGGCATAGCCAGCAATGTTTTTGATGAGCTTAGGTTTACAGAGGTCAGTTGATGGGAACCTAGCCAGGAATGCATTGGAATAGCCAGGTTTATAGCTAACAAAGGCATGGATGAAGGTTTCAGCTGTAGGTGAGCTAAGGCAGAAATTATGTAAGGCAGTGATATAGAATTGGAAATAAGCAATCTTAGTCGCACAGATATGGTTAGAGCCCATCTTAGCACCTGATTCAGTCTTAGACAATCACAAGGGAGAGAGATAGAATCAGTGAACAAAACCAAAGGCTTAGTTTTCTCAATGTTTGGTTAGAAAACATGCTGGTAATCAAATAGTGATTTGAGAAAAGTGCTGAAAACAAAAAGTGCTGGAGATCACAGTGGGTCGAGCAGCATCCATGGAGAGAAAGCAAGCTAACTCTAATGAACAATCATCTAGATTCGAAATGTTAGCTTGCTTTCTCTCCACAGATGCTGCCTGACCCACTGCTTTCTCCAGTATTTTTTGATTTTAGTACAGATTCCAGCATCTGCAGTAATTTGCTCTTACATTTAAGAAAAGTAGCCTGACAATTTTGAGACAGTAATGGAGTCGAGAAAGGTGTGGTGAGAGACAGTTGCCTGTTATCAATGTACATAGGTAAACAGCCGTGTTTTGGGATGGTGTCACTAAGAAGAAGCACGTAGATGCAGAATATGTTGAACAATGTTGCATCTAGTTTGATCTTGTGATCAAATCCTTAAATAACCTTGGTGCATGAACCAACAAGCTCTAACTTCTAAAACGCAATTCTGTTATTTCATGACGCTTTAAGCCAAATGAGTATTGCAGCAATAAAGTAATTATCCAGTGATCTGTGAGTGAACGAATGGTAACGATGCCTTTAAAGTTATGAAGGGGTTAGATTATGTTCATGTGGATAGATAATTTAAATTAGACAGATTTGGAGCAAACAGGGGACGTTTGAGTAAGTTATGAGGGCATGAAGAGTAAGATGTTCATCTTTTTTCAGTGCCATTGATGTTTGGCACATTTCAAGTTCATGCAGTAACTCTAGAATAGAATTGAGGGAAGATACTGCAGAAAATGCTACTTGTGGTATTGAAACAAAGTTGATGAATATCTATTCATTCCTAAATTTATGAACTTATGAAAATTACTTGAAAAAGAGTAGAAACTGAGCAGATAAAAAATGATTGGCCCATTAACCTTGAATGCCTAGAGCATCCTGACTATCCATATTGCCCTCCATAGACCACAGCTCACCATTTATTCCTTGTACAGAATGCTGTCATGATTTATGAAATGTAATTGTCACATCAGATCCAAGCCAGTCAGTGAGGCAGAAACCAAAACATTTTTCATCACGCATTGAGTTTAATGACTACTTATTCTTCCCTTTTTTAATTAAAAATCAGCCTGTTCAGACTTGTTATAATACTGCTCTGAAGCAGGGTGAGACTTGAATCTGGATCTCCTGGCTCAGAGTAATGGACATAATCACTGTGCCACAAAGTCCCTCTTACTACTCAGTCTAACTATGCAGTATTGATGTTACATACAACTGAGCGACATTTTTTCCCACCACCAAAATCAACTGTGGTGCTTTTCGTCTATTGCCTGCCACCGCTAAAATCACCTGTGTTCCCAATTAATCAAATTACATGTAATGCCTGCCAAGGAAATATACACCACTAAAGGTTAGTGAGAGAGGGAGAGATAAAAATAAAAATGGAGTTGGAAGGGGACATATAGCACTCTACCCCCTGCAGTGCCCACCTCTAATACACTAAGTATTGACAGACACCATGTGCTCCCTCTCCAAAGACACCTGGGCATGAACGTAGCTGTGGAACAGGTGCATAGAGTGAGCAGATATGACCTCATCCCCAGTCCACTGCCCAGATCTGTTAATAGCTGACTTGACCAGGCCCAGGAACAGAACCAAAATGAGGTCGCTGACTTGCCCACATCCTACCACCGCTACAGCCCCTTCTGCACACCAGTTCTCCTGCTACCTCTGTTTATTTTATTTTATATCCAGATCTGCTCTTACACACAAATGAACATTTTTCCCATTACCCAAATCACACAAAGTTTTTTTTTTCATTTATTAACCACTGCCAGTAAATCTCCCATGCTTCTGAATAATTTAAATGCAAAGCCTGACAAGGACAATATAAATCATCAAGGGTGATGGAGAGGGAGAGAGGGCTAAATTCAAAATGGAATTGGAAGGGGAGATAAAGAACTCTAACCCCTGCAGTGCCCCCATATCTCTCTAAGACATCAGGATTTGATTGACGTATTATCACATGTACCTAAGTACAGTGAAAAGCTTTGTTTACGAGGAGTACAAGCAGATCATAGTAAGCAAGGACATACAGATCATAGGGTGGAAAAAAACTAGACAGGGGCATACAAGTTACACCACACAGGACATGTGCTAGGCAAGATCAGCATTATTTGAAGTTAGAGAGTCCATTCATCAGTCTAATAATGGCAGGGAAAAAGCTGTTCTTGAACCTGCTCGTGTGTGTGTGTACATGTGTTCAAGCTTCTGTATCTTTTGCTTGATGGAAAAGGTTGTATGAGAGCATTGCCAGGGTGCAGTGGGTCTTTGATGATGTTGACAGCCTTTCCGCAGCAACAGGCCGTGTAAGTGGAGTCCATGGATGGAAGGTTCGCTTCTATGGTGATCTGGGCTGTGCACACAATCTTCTGTCATTTGTTACAGTCCTGGGCAGAGCAGTTGCCATACCAGACGGTTATGTACTCAGATAGTGTGCTTTCAATGGTGCATCTGTAAAAGTTGATGAGGGACCTTGATAACATGCCAAATTTCCTGAGCCGCCTGAGGAAGAAGAGGCATCGTTGTGCCTTCTTGACCATTGCATCTATGTGGGAAGTCCAGGACAGGTTGTTGGTTATCATCACTCGTAGGAAATTGACGGCCTCCACTCTCTCAACCTCAGCTCCATTCATGTAGTTGGGGGCGTCTTCTCCTCCCTTCTTTCTGAAGTCAGTGATCAGTTCTTTAGTTTTGCCGGTTTGAGAGAGAAGTTGTTCTCATTGCACCATGTCACCAAGTCCTCTATCTCCTTTGCATACTCTGACATATCATTGTTTGATATCCATCCTACCACAGTGGTGTCATTAGCAAACTTGTAGTGGTGTTCATTTGGAATTTGGCAACACTGTTGTGGGTGTACAGGGAGTACAGTAGGGGGGTTGAGAATGCATCTTTGGGGAGCTCCAGTGTTGAGTGTTATCATGGAGGAGGTGCAGTTGTCTGTCTTCACTGATTGCGGTCTGTGGTCGGAAAGCTGAGGATCCAGTTGCAGAAGGCAGAGCAGTTTGGAGGGGATGATGGTGTTGAAGGCAGAGGTGTAGTCAATGAGCAGGAGTCTGATGTAGGTGTCCTTGTTGTCCAGTTGTTCCAGGGATGAGTGTAGGGCTAGGGAAATGACATCTGCTGTGGACCTGTTACGTCAGTGGGCAAATTATAGTGGATGGAGGCAGACTGGGAGACTAGAGTTGATGTGGGCCATGACCAGTCTCTCATAGGACTTCATGATTATGGGGGTCAGAGCCACTGGGAGGTTTGGTCATTAAGACACGTTGCATGTGCTTTCTTAGGTACTGGGATGATGGTGGTCTTCTTGAAGCAGGTGGAGACTTAGGCTTGTAGGAGGGAGAGGTTGAAGATGTTGGTGAATACTTCTGCCACTTGGTCTGCACAGGATCTAAGTGCTCGGCCGGTGATCTTGTCCGGGTCCATTTCTTTCCGTTGGTTGACTTCCAGGAAGACCAATGTGATGTCTGTAGAGGTGACAGTGGGAACGGGTGCGCCCGGGGCTGTCGGGACAGGTGACTCCACGCCAGTGGCATTCTGCTCAAACTAAGCATAGAAAGCATTGAGCTCATCAGGGAAGGGTGTGTTTTTGTCTGCCATCTTGCTCTGCTTCATTTTGTATCCTGTAATGTTTAGGCCTTGCCACAGTTGGTGGGCATCTGTATGGTTGGTTTGGGCCTCTAACTTGGTCTGGTACTGCCTCTTGGCATCCGTGATGGCTTTGCGGAGATCATATCTGGATTTTCTGCATAGGTTTGGGTTGTCCAACTTGAATGCTACACGCCTGGTCTTCAGTAGGCAGTGGATTTCCTGGTTCAACAAGGTTTCTAGTTGGGGAACATCCAGATTGACTTCTTTGGTACACGGTCCTCCACGTGTTTGCTAATGAAGACTGTGATGGTGATGTGAAGACTCATCTAGATATTCCACTGAGTACTTGAATATGGTCCAGTCCACCGATTCCAAGCAGTCCTAGAGACAGTCTTCTGCTACCTTGACCAGCATTCTTTCAGTGAAGGATCCTCCCAATTCAGCTTTTGCCTGTAAGAAGGAGGAACACAATGCTGTGATCAGATTTTCCAAAGTGTGAGCGGGGGATAAAGCAGAAGGTGCCTTTGATGGTTGTGTAGCAGTGGTCCAGAATGTTTGGTCCTCTATTGGGGTAGGAGTTGTGTTGGAGGTACTTTGGCAGCACTGACTTGAGGTTGGCTTGTTTGAAGTTGTCAGCCACGATGAATAAGACCTCAGGGAATTTTGTTGCCAGAGTTGTTGTAGCGATGTAAATTTCGTCTAGGGCACTCTTCACATCTGCATGAGGTGGTATATAGACTGCTGCCAAGATGGTGGAGGTGAACTCTTGTGGCAGGTAGGAGCAATATTGTTGGACACTGCGTGCTCCTTCTCCAGGGATGCCTGGACACAAATGTCGCTGTGGAAGAGGGGCAGACAGTCAGCAAATAGGACCTCCTCCACAACCCGCTTTAATTTTAATTTCAAAAATATACTTTATTCATAAAATATGTGTGTGTATAGATATATATATTATACATATACAAATACATACGTACACACAAAGTCACTAAAGCAGTTCGGTTTTTACAGTAGTATAGAAGAAAATGAACAAACATTAGAGTTTGGCTCTATCCAACAAACAAACCAAAGGTAACAAGGTGTAGAGCTGGATGAACACAGCAGGCCAAGCAGCATCAGAGGAGCAGGAATGCTGACGTTTTGGGCCTGGACCCTTCTTCAGATTTCATAATCATGAAGTCCTATGAGAGACTGGTCATGGCCCACATCAACTCTAGTCTCCCAGTCTGCCTCCATCCACTATAATTTGCCCACTGACGTAACAGGTCCACAGCAGATGTCATTTCCCTAGCCCTACACTCATCCCTGGAACAACTGGACAACAAGGACACCTACATCAGACTCCTGCTCATTGACTACACCTCTGCCTTCAACACCATCATCCCCTCCAAACTGCTCTGCCTTCTGCAACTGGATCCTCAGCTTTCCGACCACAGACCGCAATCAGTGAAGACAGACAACTGCACCTCCTCCATGATAACACTCAACACTGGAGCTCCCCAAAGATGCATTCTCAGCCCCCCTACTGTACTCCCTGGGTTCTTCCCCCTCCTCATCCAGAGGATTTGGTCCATCTTAGACCTCCAGATGAAGTGGAAGATGGTTTGAGTTACTGCAAAACTGCAGGTTCGCAAGTGGGCCAAACCTGTACCATGTACAACAGAGGGAGTGCCTCACACCTGATGACAAGGTTTTTACCCACAATGGAGGGGGAGCAGTGCTCCCAAAAGACCAGATTTTTCCCCACCTTGGCAATGTTCTCCTCCAAGATTTTGTGCATACCCTGGCTCCTCTGAACTATATTCCCAGCACTTTCAGGTAATCTGTCCTGACGGTGAAGGGTTTAAATGACTGGTTGACCCAGTTCCCAAAGAACATGGCCTCATTCTTGCCTCGATTTACCTTGGTTCCCGAGTCCAGTTCAAACTGTTTGCAGATGCTCATGAGTCTGCGCACTGATAGCAGATCCAAGCACAAAACGGCAACGTCATCCATGTACAGGGAGGCTTTGACTTGCAGGCTTCCCCTGCCTGGAATAGTCACCCCTCTCAGGCTCGCATCCTTCCTGATGGATTCAGCAAAAGACTCAATACAATATACAAATAAGGAGAGAGTGGGCAGCCCCACTCCAGATCTGATCAGGAAGCTTTCTGATTCAGTTGTGAATTTTCTCCCCAAAGCCCATTTTGGAGAACTCGTGCCATGTGTAACTGTGTGATATCCTGCCAAAGGCCTTCTCCTGGTCCAGGCTGATGAGGCAGGCGTCTGGCCCCCAGTCCTGCACTTAGGCGATCATTTCCCTGAGGTGGGTCTCAGAGATCGTCAGCTGCACAGATTTGGTTGGGCTGAATCACAGATCCCAGCGCAGGCCTGACCTGGTAGGTGATGACCTTAGGCAGGATTTTGTATTCTGCATTCGGCAGTGTAATTGGTCGCCAATTTCTAATTTCCTCCCTCTCCCCCTTCCGCTTGTAGATGAGAGCAATGACACCTTTCCTTACAGATTCGAACATGCTACCTGACAGAAGCTTACTGTCGTACCCTGTCCAGCAGGTCCTGGCCAATCAAGTCCCACAGAGCCGAGAAAAGCTCAGCCGGTAAGCCGTTGCTTCCAGGAGTTTTATTCGTCCTCTGTCTGCTGCCTAGACTTGTTAATAGCCAATTCAACCAGAATCAGATCCTTGAGGTAGTCTTCTGACTTGCCCACACCCTATAACCACTTACTTTCTTTTTGTTTTTATATCTAGAAGTGCTCTTATGCATGACTAAACTTTTTTCTCCCCCTCACCAAATCACCGTGACTTTTTGTTTTGCTCCTCATCTATTAACTGCCACCAGTAAATCATCCATGCAGCCAATGAAATATTTATATGCAAGGCTCATTACAGGCAATACAAACCATCAAGGTGAGAGAGGGATAGGGAGAGCAGGACGGGGCTAAATCAGAATGGAGTTGGAATGGGAAATGAAATACTATTGCTCCACGGGTCCCATCTTTCTCTGAAGGCAGTGAGAACATTGATGGATACTGCATGCTCCCTCTCCCAAGACATCTAGGCAAGAACATAACCACGGACCTACAACTGCTTACAACTCCTTCCATACACTAATTCCACCTGCTCTCCCCTTCTTTCAAATTTAATCTATTTTTCTAATCAGCCTGTTCAGAGGTGTTATTACACACCTCTGGAGCAAGGAGGACTTGGACCAGGGTCTTTCAGTCTAGTGATTGCGACTCTACCTCTGCACCACAAGAGCCCCCTGCTCCCCACTTTACAGTCACCCTGTCAATTAACCCCAATCATTTCCTTAACAATTAGCTATTTTAACAGTTTACTTTTGGGAGCTCTTGTGGTGTAATAGTACTGTCCATTGAAGGTCTGTGTTCAAATCCTATCTGCCCCAGAGGAGTGACATAATGTGTCCAAACAGATTAATTTAAGAAAAACAATATTACTCTGTTCTCCCAAAAGAACACTTATTAGAGACATACAAATAGAAACTAATGAAAATTAAACAAAATAATTAGCCTACGTCTTATAATACAACTAAACAGAACCAAAATTTATTCTTTTATATCCCATATAACACCATAAAGCATCATCAATGTTCTCTTTTTTCCCTTTACTCAAGAAAAAGATCAATCACAAAATGATCCAAATAAAAATTGATTTCTTTTCATATTCTTATAAGTCCTCATACTAACAAACATCCCTCCTTAAGGATTTTCAAACCTTTCTGGGAGCAAACACCTTTCATTGTGAAACAATCAGACATCTAGTGACTTGTATTAACCTATTTTGGGAATCTCTTTTCTTTCTAACATTTCTTTTATGCTAGCAAAGTCAGTAATCACCCTTTCTCAACAATACCCTTTATCGAATGTACATTGTTTCTAAGAGAATGGACATTCACATAGTATCTTAGGCAGTCATTTCTCTGAATGTGTCTTGTAGGGATTTCCTTTATAATACCATATAATTAAACCTCTGTATCTGTAGCTTCCACAAGCACCTTTAATTTCCATGGCTAGCCGATTTTGAATATTTCTTCTCATCAAGAATATGCTTAGCTATCCAGAAGACTGGCATATGTAAACATCACTAAAAAGGAGTCATTTCATTTTTTCTGGGTTAACCTAAACTGGAAACTTCAGTTTGTATGGTTTTGAGCTTAATTTCTTTCATGCTGTATCTCCTCTCAAGACGTGCTGAACAGTAGCGTGTTTCATGATACTCAGTTTGAATAAGCCATAACTGGCTCAAAAACAGAAATTACTGGAGAAAATCAGCAGGCTTGGCAGGATCTGTGGAGAGAAAACAGTTAATGCTGAGTCCAGTAACATAACTGGCATTGGGTCTAGTCTGAATGCACAACTAGTTTAGTGTTGAATCAAAATTCCAGTCAAAGAAACTGATGTGGTTCTTCCTTGGATATAAACTCATCTTTCCATGTTTACCTGACTCAGTTTATTGGGATGTGATTAAGACTTTGAAAATAAGACTGTTGATCATTTCATCCTGCAAAAGTGCAGATTTTATATTAATTTACTTACATTCCTGGGATCATATTTCTCTAAAAGCTAACACGGTCTTCAAGATCACTGAGAGGAATCACCTTGTCTTGCCCATTCCTCTATCACTTCATTCATTCAACCCTTCATCTGCCATAAACTGGTCCACGTTGCTTACACTTTACAACCTTCTGGGCTCAATATTGAGTTCACCACCTTCAAATTGTAAACCCATTCCTTCCCTTTCTTTCAGCTTTGCTTGTTACATTCTCTGTCACCATGTCCTCTCTCTCCTCCCCCCAACTCAGGTGGGACAGTCTGTTCTTTCCAGTCCGGCAGTTAGACACACCATTGATCTGCCATTCTTACATTCCAATCACTTAATCTGACCTATCAACATCCTCATCACATCCCCCCACCCACTATTGCATAAATGCTGCTCACTCCACACTTCAGTTCTGATGAAAACTCATCTATCCGAAATGTTAGCTTGCTATCTCTTCGTGGATGCTGCCTGACCCACTGTGATCTCTAATTGTCTTGCTTCCACATATGTTGCATAATAAAGTGCATGATGCCTCATCACTTTCTATGACTTGATCAGATTCTGTATTCTGATTCATTGCAAATTAACATTGAGGAAGACACCCTAACAGTTTGATTGTCATACTGTAAAAAGTAATAATTTTCCATCTATACCTAACTCTTCCCTGAACCTTTCCACTCTTTCTGCCCTTCACTTTTGTAACATCCCATGTTCCCAGATTAAAATTTGTTTTTGTTATTATTACATGCTGATTCTCCGAAAACTCATTTTTCATGAATGCCCTTTCCCCATGTATTCAGGATATTAAAATGCTCAGAAAAAGTGGAGCCAATTATAATTCCTTCCCAAATTGGGGGATTATTATTCCTTTCTGAAGGAATGTTTGAATATCTCACAAAAACCAATTGATATGGATTGCAGCTCCCAACCATTTCCAGTCAGTTCTTCACATGGACTATCCGTACCAAGGCACATTTAATTTACAGCTTGGTTTGCCTTCTAAGATTTTGAAGCACTTCACCTGTTATTGATTTTTATTTCCATTGCTGTTCATTACATACAGTTCATATTTTTGTGCGCATTCAAACATTCAATATTGACAAATTTCACCCCCTGCACCCCCATCAATTTGGAATTCAGCTTGTGTCCTAAGTATATTCCCTGTCTATTTCTCCATTTCTTGCCCAATTATTCCTTTTTTAAAATTATATATTATTGTAACTCTTAAAGCTATTTGGCATCTCCTCCTCATCACACACCTTCAAGTCAATTGCTACAATTTTATTAAAGTCTTGTGCCAGTGGGAGGCTCACTGTGTACCTTGATTGTATATTTATTACATATGTATAATTTCTTTTATAACTTCTGTGTATTCATTATTCACTACTCCTGCAACCTTTAGTGGGATTTTTAATTATGAAAAGATGGATGGACAAATTGCTGATGTAGCTTTAAAGGAATGGAGCGATTATGTAGAATGCAATGTGGCCACTGCACATGTATGGAGGCAGTGAATGTAGCCACCTGGCAGTGACAGGACTGCCTGTGCATGCGCCACTAATGTTGGTTTGGAGAGGTGAAGTAAAGGAGCTGGCCAATGGTCCACAGTGCACGAGAGAGGACGTGCTGGAGAGAGTCCAGAAATGGGAGCTGCAGCCATATCTGGCTGCTGCACAGTGACAGGTGGCCCTACTGGAGCCAACTAAGCCCAACCCCCCCTGCCTGGCCCCATTTATTTGACTCCACTAGCTATATCCAGCAATGCCATTTAGTTCTGTTACTCCAATGAGGTTGGGTCATAACGGAGTGCTGATGTGCTCTTTGAGCCGTCTGGAGGTGGCCTTCATAATAAATTGTCTTAAGATAATAGACAATACAGTATGGAGCTGGAGGAACACAGCAGGCCAGGTAGCATCAGAGGAACAGGAAGGTTAATGTTTCATATCAGGATAATAGCCTTTTTTTTCTTTTAAACTCCTGAATCCTGATGCCAGTAACACGTTCTTAAGAATTTGATTAGCAAAATTAGGTCTTGCTAAAGAAATATAATAATGTTTGGTTAGTGTGATCTGTAAATCCACTGATTTCCCGACATCAGTCTTTATGTTGTGTTCCATATCCAGTTTCATTTGAGTCTTTATCAGATAGCTTGCTCAACAGTAAGGGAATTTCATTTGACACCATGTCCATGCCTATAAAATGGTTTGCTCCAGCTATTTCAAAAAGAATCACCACTCTTATTTGTGACTTAGCACATTGCCATCCCAAACCTTGAGGCAGGTCAAACTGTCAAATTCCTTTACTTTATTGCAGTCCTTATTATTCAAAGAATCTAGGTCAGATCTTAACTAACCCACTCCACATACTCTGGATATGCACCCACTGTCCATCACAGCACAATTTCTCTGCTGGATCAGTGCTACCAGCACCATCTTCTAAACTTTCCATGTTGTATGTAATTACAAAAACCTTGTTATTCAGTTTAGGACCACTCAATACATATTTAGAGTCACATCTAAAACACCTGAATGGAGGTAATTCATTTGTTAAATTTCCCAGTTATTATCATCTGTTATAATTGCTAGAGGCACCTCTATCTTCAGCCCTTTTTGTTCTGAGTTCTGTTTTGGATTGACATTTGACTTGTATCCAGGTGCTGTCATATTGGCTCAACATTGAACCCTTCATTCTTTGCATTATTGATGAATATCCCACTTGATTCATGAAGGCCACTGGGAATGAATGTTTTCCTAGGAATTGTGTTTAAGGTTTCTGACATCTGTTGAAAAAGCAGGTCTCTTTCTAAAAATCTATTCCACTTTATACTCTTGAGTCTTTCCATGTTCAACATTTTAGCACAGCCCAACAACATAAAGGGAAGCACTGAATTGGAAATCTCCAAACTGAATTACTTCAATCTGGAATATAATCTGTTAAATTCTAATATATAGTCTTTTACAAAATGACCATCTAGCTTTCTAAATTTAACGAAGTCTGAAGTATTCCCCAAAATTTTCAGAGGCGTGGGTAGGGTCAATAGGACGAAACTTTCCCCCTTAGTAAAGGGATGAATAACCAGAGGCATAGATTTAAGGTGATGGCAAGAGGGATTTAAAGAAGTATTTTTAGACCCAGGAGGTGCTGGGTACATGGAACTCACTGCTTGAAATGATTGTAGAAGTAAGAACCATCAGAATATTTAAGTGGTCTTTAGATGAACATTTGAATTGCTGTAGCATACAAGGCTGTAGGCCATATGCTGGAAAATGGGACTGGCGTAGCTAGGTTCTTGATCTCTGGAGTGGACACAATGGGTCGAAAGGCCTCTTTCCATATGATAAAACCCTTTGAATTGTTGCCTTGAATGGATTGAACAGATTATCTTTCTTATGAATTTTGTCAATAGATGTTAATGTTAAGAGATTATTAAAGTCCAATTCTTGAACTCCAGCTCTGAAAATACTTCATACTTAATTCTGCTTGTAGGGACAGATACTTGTTTTCTCCTTTGGTAAGGATGTAATCCATGTCTGTATATCTACTTCATATTTCTATTGAAAATAAGGTCAGCTTCACAATACATTGGTGAGAAATTGATTCCCAGAAATTTACACGTATCTTTAAGAGTGACTAAAAAAATCTCAAATTGCAAATTTCTATCTGCAAAGAACTCTTAGTTTCCAATGTCTAGACAACCATTCTCTGTCACAGAAATCAAACTGGATCCAAGCTAGTGTGAGACAGCAACCAAGACACCAACTTTTGATGATAACGTTTATTAGCTACTCAATCTTACAGGTCTTTTCAGGCAGCAGTCCCACCAGTTCCTCCTTTATATCAACTCAGTCAATTATTTAATTAATTAATTAACTAAACCCAAAGACCTGCATAACTACTGGTTATATTAATCATCTCAGAATAATCCTCAATTTCATTCTCTTTCAGGTAATCATCTACTTCCTTTTCAGTGGCCCCTTTTTCTGTTGTGTGCAGTCTATTAATTTAGTTGGCTAGGACTTTTTAATTTTTTGCTATCATGCACATACAGTAATCTAGAGATGCTGACTTGTCCTCAGCCTGTGCAGAAATTTCCAGGTTGCTGTATGACTGGAGTCACACTGCTTAGGGGAAATATTAAGTTACAAACAATCTGATGAACGCATTGCTTCAGGGATTCTGTTATTGTGATAAGTAATTGATCTGTTTTCCAAGAGACAAACAGTTTAGATTAGTACAGAGTTAAGTTTTATTCATTTAATTTTTATTTTGGCAGACAGAAATGTCTGGAAATTTACTGAATTGTGCAAATAAGGACAGTTCAACTTTTAAACCCCCTGTTTTGAGTTAGTTAATTTTAACAAGTGTTAACTAACTCATTCCAACTCGGAGCCTTTGCTGTGTGTGTGTGTGTGTGTGTGTGTGTGTGTGTGTGTGTGTGCGTGTGTGTGTGTGTGTGTGTGTGTGTCTCACAAGTACAATGAAAACTTACACAAGGTACCATATGGCTGCTGCCATCTATGGTGTTACACCGCAGTGTTAAAAGAGATAGAAAAATTGGCAAAAAATATATGCTCAGATTTTGCCCATGGCTATATTACAACTCAATGATGTAAAGTATCACAAACAATACTTACATTTGCCTGACGGCATTAGGTTTGAGAATGAAAGCAAAAATAAAAATAAAGCACCGTTCATTAAGATGTCTTCCAGTCAAACATACATATACAGATGTGAGAAGAGAAAACCTGTCGTGAGCAAACACTTGGCAGTAAAATAATTTTATAACCATCTGCCTGTCAATAGAACAATTTATAGACACCTGTCAGTAGCATCTGCTCAGTCAACCACTTCAAAGAGGTGATGTCACATTACCAGACATCATTCTGTAAAACTTGGGGATTTTGTCAGTTTATATGACAGAACTGATCACGTGCTATTTGCCCAGATACATTCTTAGATAATGCTTTTTTTCTGTTCACAATTAGTCAGAAATGTATTTAATACTCAGTTTTTGGCTTTACTCTTTACATTGAGTTCTTCACCACTGTTTCTCAACATGACATTGATGGTGGAGAGCATGAGACGTCTTAATTTTATGGCAAAGGTAGCTTTATAAAAGCTGCAAGAAATCAATGAATTAAAGTTGTATGTCTATTTCACATTAAAATACTACTGTCATTAATAACATACTTTAAATTATTACAAAATCAGAAACCGTTAAACACACTTTAATAGCCTCACAGTCAGAAAAAGTGAAAGGTCCAATATTACCCACATTTTCACACACTGGAAGCCTTCAATATATTTCATTTACTGTCTTTCTTATGTATATATTACAAGATCCTGTGAACCAATTTAGTTTTCAACATTAAAATGTACTTTAGTACCATTTTTCTGTTCAGTATTATTACTCCCAACCCCTTATTTTCCAAGGCATTTGCATCTCTGTCTTCCCTTGTGAATCTAAATCAATATCATTGTAATTATTCTGCCTCTATCTAGTACTTAAACTTTTGGGCTAGATATAACATGTCCCTTTCAGGTGTTTTTCAGCATAGTGGCATATAAGATAGATCAGGATAGTGGCGTTAAGATAGATCAAGATACCACCTTCCCACACCACTGAGCTCAACTCCATCACACAAAAGGTTGATGGGCACTGAAATTTGCAGCTTGTTTACCATATATAAAAAGAAGGACAATTGAGGTAGCTAAAAGCTCTGGTTGACCCTGATAATATGTTGCCAAAATTTGGTCTGGACAGGCAGGTGGGAATGGAATTCCTGTTTTTTAAAAGGTTTAATAAATTGCAGGAAGAAAGGAGCAAGTACTACCTTCAAGAGGTGCGATTTATGCTTCGAAGCACCCACCCTGAAGACAGTAGCCTTACTTCTTTCTCACTTCACTCTGCAAAAGCCACACTTGACCCCAATCCAAGCTTTCCAAACACTCCATGACCCAAGACTCTGGTCTTTCCTCACTCCAGGATCCATGCTGTCCTCTTTGTGGGCTGCCTGCAGTCGCAGCAGTGCACACTACTAAACTAGCAACACTGGTACTCCTGGAGATTCCAACCAATCACAATGAGCAGGACTCCTCTTCAATGAGGGACAGAAATCTCACAATTAGGCAATTCAGTCTGCCTGCAGAGAGTTACAGCTGCAAGGGTGGCTTCTTTTTTTCTTTCTGATCCATTGGCATCAAACTTCCTTCATGGGGATGGGAGAGCGAGAATCCTAACACTTGCAGTGATTTCCAGTTCTTGTTCTCTTTGCTTATGTGTGTTCGTTACCTATGATGCTTTGTGAATGACCTCCAATGGAAGCTATCTTGCTTTCTTTCACAAATAATAGCAGTGCTGATTAAAAGGAGGAAAGTAGACAACATCTTTATGAAAGAAAAACAAAGTTGCTTTTTTATAACTTGCATACACTTGGATATTTGGTGCTAATGGTAAGATTCTTGAGAGTGAAGAAACAGGAGGTCTAGGGCTGTAGACACATTGAAAGGACTATTAAAAGACATATGCGATCTTAGCTTTCTGTGTGGGCATTGAATATTAAAAATAACAAGGAGATAAGCAAAAGTGTTAACTGTAACAGTTCAGTATTTTGTAAATTATTACCATTCCATTAGTGGAGGGATATCTCAATCATGGACAGGACACAGTGAAAATTAATTAATATTATGCCAGGAATTAAACATTGGAATCATGACCAATGCAAAGAGGAGCTTTCTCTCATATTTGGGAAAAAAATAAATTCAGTAGAGCTTTTTTATAAATAACTTTTGGGTTGTTAAAAAGAGAACTATACTCTTCTTGGGTGATTTTGGCTCATCGTCAGAAGGATGAATCAGAAGATTAGAAGAACTTTTATTATCCAGAATGCAGAATATCACAGGTTGTATTGAGAAGATTATTATGCAATTTTAAAGAAAATTAACTAATTATTTGAAAAGGATCAATATAAAGGGGTACAGGGGAAGGGCGGGGAAATGGGATTAATGGAGGCAGCTTCAATTGAGAATCTATGACAGACATCGAAACTATAGCTAGATTGCTTCTTCCTTCAATTTTGTAATTTCTATGATTCTAATAAGATCACACAACACCCCAGTGTTAAACTTAAAGCTGAACCTGTAACCTGAATGATACCACTTTGTGTCTTTCATAAACATGCATGTATTTCCTGGCTAAAATATAATAATTATTCTTCATAATTGAGAACAGGAATTCAGAGAAGCAGCAGATTTAAAACAATATATGTCTGCACTATTGAAGGTTAGGAAGGAGTTTGCATTGGGTTTACTGTTGTGTGAAGGAAAGGTGTTTACTGGGATGAATGCCCTTTTCCCATTCCATACTAATCTAAACAAAGTCCGTTCTTCTCACAAAGGATTTGCTTAACCATCGCAAATATACTGATATGTCCAAAATACTAAAATGCAGAAGCAGTTGTACAATAAATGAACTCGATATAGGACCAACTCCAAAGACCTGTCAAAATGGCAGGTGGGTCCAAATGTGGAAGTGCCAACCCCATTTCTGACAAATGCCATGTTTGCTGGCAAGGAGTGGAGGTAGGAAGTGAATCACAAAGGCTGGAAACCCAAACTCAACAGGGCCATTTGAAGATAGTAGGAACTGCAAATGCTGGAGAATCTGAGATAACAAGGTGTAGAGCTGGATGAACACAGCAGGCCAAGCAGCATCAAAGGAGCAGGAAGGCTGACGGTTTGGGCCTAGACCCTTCTGCAGAAATGGGGGAGGGGAAGGGGGTTCTGAAATAAATAGGGAGAGAGGAGGAGGTGGATAGAAGATGGATAGAGGAGAAGATAGGTGGAGAGGAGACAGACAGGTCAAAGAGGTGGGGATGGAGCCAGTAAAGGTGAGTGTAGGTGGGGAGATAGGGAGAAGATAGGTCAGTCCAGGGAGGACGGATAGGTGAAGGGGGCGGGATGAGGTTAGTAGGTAGGAGATGGGGGTGGGGCTTGAGGTGGGAGGAGGGGATAGGTGGGAGGAAGGACAGGTTAGGGAGGTGGGGACGAGCTGGGCTGGTTTTGGGATGTGGTAGGGGGAGGGGAGATTTTGAAGCTTGTGAAGTCCACATTGATACCATTGGGCTGCAGGGTTCCCAAGCGGAATATGAGTTGCTGTTCCTGCAACCTTCGGGTAGCATCGTTGTGGCACTGCAGGAGGCCCAGGATGGACATGTCATCTGCGGAATGGGAGGGGGAGTTGAAATGGTTCGCGACTGGGAGGTGCAGTTGTTTAGTGCAAACCGAGCGTAGATGTTCTGCAAAGCTTGGTTTCCCCGATGTAGAGGAGGCCACAACGGGAACATCGGATGCAGTATACCACATTAGCAGATGTGCAGGTGATCGTGATTCCCTTGTCTGCTCCACACTCCCCTCCAGCCCCACCTCACCCCGCACTTTTTCCTGCAACCACAGGAAGTGCTACCCCTGCCCCTACACCTCCCCCCTCACCCCCATCCCAGGCCCCAAGAAAACTTTCCACATCAAGTAGATGTTCACCTGCACATCTGCTAATGTGGTATACTGCATCCGCTGTTCCCGTTGTGGCCTCCTCTACATCGGGGAAACCAAGTGGAGGCTTGGGGACCGCTTTGCGGAACACCTACGCTCGGTTCGCACTAAACAACTGCACCTCCCAGTCGCGAACCATTTCAACTCCCCCTCCCATTCCGCAGACGACATGTCCATCCTGGGCCTCCTGCAGTGCCACAACGATGCTACCCGAAGGTTGCAGGAACAGCAACTCATATTCCGCTTGGGAACCCTGCAGCCCAATGGTATCAATGTGGACTTCACAAGCTTCAAAATCTCCCCTCCCCCTACCGCATCCCAAAACCAGCCCAGCTCGTCCCCGCCTCCCTAACCTGTCCTTCCTCCCACCTATCCCCTCCTCCCACCTCAAGCCGCACCCCCATCTCCTACCTACTAACTTCATCCCGCCCCCTTGACCTGCCCGTCCTCCCTGGACTGACCTATCTCCTCCCTACCTCCCCACTTACACTCACCTTTACTGGCTCCATCCCCGCCTCTTTGACCTGTCTGTCTCCTCTCCACCTATCTTCTCCTCTATCCATCTTCTATCCGCCTCCCCCTCTTTCCCTATTTATTTCAGAACCCCCTTCCCCTCCCCCATCTCTGAAGAAGGGTCTCGGCCCAAAACGTCAGCCTTCCTGCTCCTCTGATGTTGCTTGGCCTGCTGTGTTCATCCAGCTCTACACCTTGTTATCTCAGGGCCATTTGAAATTAATGTTGAGTTCAAATAGACTCCATCTTCATTGTTCCAAGGGTCTTAACCTACATAGGGGTCACAAATTTATGGGGTAGACACAAGCACTTCTGAAGTGTGAATAAGGTCTGTTTAGTTTTCAAGATTTGAAGGTTTCTAAATTCCTAGCACACCTAACATGAAAAGAAAGTTGAAGCTTTCTGTAAAACAACCTCTGCTGGTTTGTGTGATCGACCATCTAATGCAAGTTAGAAATAAACATTTGTGTTTATTGCCCGAAGATTGCCCGAAGAGGATGGGCTGTATGGAGGCATGAGTTGGTATTGTAGGGTTATGAAGAGTGGGTGAAGGAGATGAGGACTAAGGGTTATAGGGCCTCGCAGTATCTAACAGACCTTGAACAAAGTCCCAGAGAAGGAAAATTTTGATTTTTATTTGTTAATGAAATGTGCTCATCACTGGCTAGGCCAGCATTTATTGCCTATATCTAATTGCCTAGAGGGTAATTAAGAGTCAACCATATTGCTGTGTCACATATAGGCACACCTAAGGATGGCAGATTTCCTTCCTAAAAAGGCATTACTGAACCGGACGAGTTTTTATGACAATCAGCAGTGATTACATGGTTGCTATTCAGCCAGCTTTTTAATTGAGAGTGATATCATAGATTTCATCAGCTGTCATGTTTGGATTTGAAACCCTATCCCCAGAACATTAGCTTGGGGTTCTAGAATACTAACCCATTAACATTACCATTGCACCACTGCTACAAATGATGGATGTTTTAGCAGCCGATCTCAAAATTTGTTCCACTGTGTAGCTGCCTATGATCAGTGGGCTCAACTCTATGGCACCCCATGGACTGAAAATTGGATCTAACAGGGCACTTCAAACTGAAGCAGATCTGCCAAGTCAGGAAATTTAACAGCTTGAGCTGCTAGTGAAAATCCAACTTGAAATATCTTATGAGCCATGTCACAGGCTCTTAGAAGGAAAAGATTATTATTAACAAATACTCAAATGGTGATTGTGTTGCTGACGTTGCAACTTGGCTTACCTGCCACTTCTATTGACAGACTAAAGTCAAACAAGAGTTACAGTCTGTCTAGAATTAAGCAACTTAGTGTAACAAAGATGAATTTTTCACTCTTGATAGACTACCCAAAGTGATGCCATTTAATATTGAAATTAAAGCAAGCTTGAACAATGCTGTGCCATTATCACTGCTAAATACAGTGTTATTTGATAGTTGTAACATGTTGAAGAGACTGATGACAAATTTAAATCTGCAATTCAAGTTTTTTCTAACTTCAGACAGTTTTGCATTTTTTTAAGTGAGCTCCCAAGTTCCCCAAGGTTGAGCAATTCTGCTACACAGCTGGTTGCTTTGTATTCTTGTGTATGTGACTGCCCCTGTGTGTAGTGAGAGTGGGGGAGTTTGTATTTATCCTGCCTCTGTTTAACATTGAGATAAGAGGTAGGGAATAAAAATGGCAGAGAAAGGTGATGTGCAATGTGGTTATTTTTGTGTTGATTGATCATGGCTTCACAATATGTGCCTGTCTATATCAATGTTTAATGAATACACCATACACCTGTCTTTTTTTGCAACATCGTGTGGGTGTGCATCCAGCTGCTGGATTCTGTTGATTTTCGAATATTCCAATTTGAATCTCAAGTTAATATTTATCTGAATAGTCATGCCTGTTTTTTTTGGCTCGATAAGAAGCAAAAAATAGCTAACAATACATACATTTTGAAGGGGTTCAGAATTCAAAATCATTCCAACAAACTCACTCTAAAAATAGATTCCACCTTCATCATGAAGGTAAGCATTTTGCTCATTCTTATGAGGTTGTCATTATAACTAGAAAATCATAGAATCATAGAAACTCTGCGATGTAGAAGCAGCCATTTGGATAATTGAGTCCACACCGACTCTCCAAAGAACATCCCACCCAGACCCAGCCATCTACCCTATCCCTGTAACCTTGCATTTCCCCTGGCTAATCCACTTAGCCTGCACATCTTTGGACTGTGGGAGGGAACTGGAGGAAACCCACGCAGACACAGGGAGAATGTGCAAACTCTACACAGGCAATGACCTGAGGGTGGAGTCCAAGCCAGGCCATTGGCACTGTCTAACATGAAATTGAGAAGATACAGTAGCCAAGACCCTGCCTTGTTGATCATTACTTAACTAGTTTCTATCAATCCTTAAGAGTGATATCTTTTTATAAAACCTGACCATAATGGTTCAAAGAATTCTGCTTTAATTGTTTTTATATCAATGGTTACTTTATTTTCAAAATGCAATTTTATTCACTTTTTATGTCAATGCTAACTGTGAAGATAAGTTAAAACACAGTCCACTAAATGTGATCACCAGGGTAGAATGGGCAAATCACTGTAAAGAGAAGTGTTGGGTGTTGCATTTTGGCAAAGGGGTTGGGGAGAGACAGATATAATTATACAGTTCTAAAAGCTGCACAGGGAGAGGGACGTGAGAACATGTGCACAGTCTTTGAATGTGGCAAGATATAGTGAGAAGATGGTTAGCGAATCATGTGGGATCTTGGCCATATAAATAAAGTACTGAGTCAAAAAGCAGGGATGTTGTTTTGACCCTTTATAAAGCTGTGGATAGGCCCCAACTGGAGTACAGTATAAAGTTCTGGTCACCAGTTTTAGAGAAGATATGAAGGTCCTTGAGTTGGACTCACTGGATTCCCGAGGGAACATGGATTTGATGGACCGAATAGCTACCTTCTATGCAGTAAATAACTACCACCTTCTCAGGGACAATTATGAATAAGCAACAAATGCTGACCTTAGTAGTGATATTCACCTTCCATGGACAAATATTAAATTAAATTATGAATTTGAATGTAACTGACTACTGTGCATTGGGGATAGGGCCAAGTTGTTTCCATCCTAAGTGATTTTTTCACTCCGCATTCCTGAATTCACACAAATCATTAGATGCTCTTTAATTACAATTTCCAAATGTAATAATTGGGTTAACTTGATATCTCATTAGCATGTTTTCGCTTCCATTTTGTGCTGTAGTCCTGAATATTTTTATTTGTTTCATTCAATCAATCCAATTCAGCAGTACACTGATCCCTTTTAAACAGTATTGACTTTGATATTGTCTTCCTGTTGACTTGTTGCCTGTGCCTGTGAAGCATCTGTTAAAAATATTGCTTTTATTGGTCAGCTTACTTGCAGTAATTGTATATCACATATTACAGTTGGTATTAAATGCTTTATTTGCAATTGTTAAGCGCGCCGTCAAGGTTTTCAAAGTTCATTGTTCAATTAGTAATTCATTGCTTGGAAGGTAATAATTGTTGCCTGACAGTTCAACTAACTGCACACAGGTTAATTCCTATCTTGTAGAAGGAAGTACAATTTGTTACACTTAGCTTTTGAGTCCTTCACCTTTTAATGGAGAAATTTCATCATCATTGTTACTCTTGATAGTAAAAATGCAGCAAAATTGGATGCCAACTGAGGATGGATTCAGCGACACAGCCATGCTGAAAGAACATCAAACTGAAGTGTTAATTCTCTGTCTCTGTCCACAGGTACTGCCTGACTTGCTGAGGATTTCTACCATTTTCCAATTTTATAAGAAAAGTTCTGAAGACTCAAATCATTAACTGTATTCTCTCTGCAGATTCTGGAAGACCTACTGAGTTTCTCTATCACTTTTGGTCCTTATTTCAGATTTCTAACAGCTGCAGTACTTTGCTTTTATTTTCTCACTGTAGTTCTGATTTCCAGCAATTGCATTTACTTGGTTTTGAAATAAGCTACCGATTTGGGAAAAGTACTGGAAGGCAGCTGTTGTTGAGCAAACTGCTCCTGAACAAGAACCTTCAGAGGAAAATGGGTGAAACTAGTTTGGAATTGCTGTGAAAAATGAATGATTAAAAAATTGGCTGCTCATTTTGCTTTGTGTCTACTTTCCCTTCTCATTGTCACCCATTTCTTTGGTGTCACTGTATTCCAATTTTAACCAAAATGGCAGATAAATGGAGGGACGAAGCAAAGTATATATGACCACTAATACTGTTGTGTTTGTGCTTTACAAAGCAGTTGAGAATTTAGCACTTAAAATAGATTTTAAAGTGCTCCTTTACAGCTTCATGTGCAAATATGAATGCAAATATATTTTTCTGTTATATTCTTACAATCAAGTTTGTAATCACCCTCCAAAGAGCAAACTGATACAGATAGATCTGTTCTTCATGGGTGTATTTGTAACATTTCTTTGAAAATTAAAAATCTATAAAAATTAATTTAATATCTCACTTATAACCTTGTAAAATTGTTCTATATTTCCTTCTCATTCAATCATTCATGAAACTTCTATGTGGCTAAAAATATAACCAACAGTTAAAGATAGCAGCACAGTCTTAAAACGTTTATCAAATACTTCGTCTTTGGTCTTACTGCAGGTGGTAATGTAGATATTTTAACTGGTACTTTTCATTTCATAACAACGCATTTCTCCTTTGGAGCGTTATTAAAACAAAGTATGACACAGTTCCATGTAATGAAATATTAAGTCAGATGACCCAAAGCTAGGTTAAAGATGTAGGTTTTAGGGAGTGACCTGAAAGAAGAACGTGAGATAGAGAGGCAGAGACTGTAAGAAGAGAATTCCAGATTTGGAGAGCATTTAGTTGTAAGGCAAACAAGTTGCCTTAATCCTGCATAAAAATGGTGAACTATGATGTATGCTAAATGATTTATTCATTATTTTAATGTCATTTATTACATAGTTTGGATTTGAGCTGGTGGCATGCAGGTTTTGGTCAGCATGTTTGAAGGGATTTAATGATTAACTTGTATTTCTATAGCCAAGGTAATTCCATTTTTTAAAAACAGACTGAGAGAAAGAGTTCTTGGAGGCTGATGGGAATTTATTAATATAGTGAAAATTTGTGTAAGCAACCAGTAAACAGTTGTGCATTTTTTTTAAAGTTTAGGATGTCATAGATTTGTTTTTCTTTCAGTTTATATTATTGGAAACACCCATAGCTTAGAAAAAGTTTTTTGGGTTTCAGTTTGGATAGTTTTGCAGAAGTTTTGGCTGGAGCTGGATATGTAAGACGGTTACTGGTAAAGAAGGGATATGGATTAAAACTGTTAAGAAAATAGTAACCTCAGTGTAGAGTTTAGATTTAAAGCTCCAGACCATAGATGTTTGGTTAAAAACATGAAGGGTTATTTGAAGCTGGGAAAGTCTATTTTTAGGTGGTATTAAAGCTGAAGAAAGATGACTTCAGATTCTTAAAACCGGGCAATCAAAGTCACAGCTAAGACATATTCATTGGTGATAGAGAGTGTTATGGAGTGCTTTTGGGATGAGGTCTAAGCTCTGCAGTCCTGCCACACTGAATCGTGAATGCTGGTGGACAATTAAACAACTCACAAGATGAGGAGGAGAACCCAAAAGTATCCCCATCCTCAGTGATTCAAGGGCCCAACGCAACAGATAAGGGTGAGACCTTTGCAACAATCTTCAGCAAAGATCACTGAGTGGATGATCCATCACGGCCTGCTCCAGTGGTCCCAACATTTCAGATACCAGTCTTCAACCAGTTCGATTCACTCTATGTGATATCAAGATTTAGGTTGGAGATACTGGATACTGCAAAGGCTACAGGTCCTGACAACATTCCGGAAATAATGCTGAAGGCTTGTGCTCCAGAACTTGCCATTCCCTTAGCCAAGGTGTTCCAGTACAGTTACAACACTGGCATTCACCTGACAATGTGGAAAATTGCCTAGGTATATCCTATACATAAAAAGCTGGACAAATCCAACTCGGTCACTTTCTGCCCAATCAGTCTACTCTTGATTATTAGTAAGATGTTGGAAGGTGTCTTCAACAGTGCTATCAAGCAGCACCTGCTCAGTAATGCCCAGTTTGGGTTCTTCCAGGTTCATTCAGCTCCTGACCTCATTACAGCCTTGGTTCAAACAGGGACAAAAGAGCTGAATTCCAGAGGTGAGGTGAGAGTGTTAGCCCTTCACATCGAGGCTGCATTCAATCAAGTGTGGCAACAAGGAGCCCTAGCAAAACTGGAATCAATGGGTAACGGGGCAAACCCTCTGCTGGTTGCAATCAAACCTGGCACGTAGGAAGATTGTCGTGGTTCTTGGAGTTTAGTCATCTCAGCTGCAGGATGTTTCTGCAGGAGTTCCTCAGGGTAGTGTCCTAGGCCCAATTACCTTCAACTGCTTCAAAAATTACCTTGCATCCATCATAAAGTGAGAAGTGGGGATGGTTTGTTGGTGATTGCACAATGTCAGCACTATTCGTGACTCCTCACATATTGTTCAAATGCAACAAGATCTGGATAATACCCAGGCTTGGGCTAACAAGTGGCAAGTAATATTTATGCCACACAAAAGTCAGGCAATGACAATTCCCAATAAGAGACAATCTGACCACTGCCCTTGAAATTCAATGTTGTTACCTTAATTGAATACCTCATTATCAACATTCTGGGATGTTACCATTGACCAAAAATTCACTGGACTCGCCACATAAATAAAGTGGCTACAAGAGTAGGTCAGAGGCTAGAAACTGTGTGGTGAGTAACTCATCTGACTCCCCAAAACCTGTCCATCATCTACAAGGCACAAGTCAGAGGTGTGATGGAATACTCCCCACTTCCCCACCTGCATGGGTGGGTGAAGGTCCAACAACACACAGGAAGCTTGACACCATCCAGACAAAGCAACCCACTTGATTGGAGCCACATCCGTTCCCTCCACCACTGACACTCAGTGGCAGCAGTGTGTGCTATGTATAAAATGCATTGCAGAAATAAACCAAAGATCCTCTGACAGCTGTTTCCAAACCCACAACCACTTCCATCTAGAAGGACAAGGGCAGCAGATACATGGGAACACCACTACCTGCAATTCACCCTCCAAGCCACTTACCATTCTGACTTGCAAATATATTGCCATTCCTTCACATTGACTAGGTCAAAATCCTGGAATTCCCTCCCTAACAATATTGTGGACCAACCCACAGCAGGTGGACTGTAGCAGTTCAAGAAGGCAGCTCATCACCACTTTCTCAAGTGCAACTAGGGATGGCTAATAAATGCTGGCCACCCAGTGAAACGCACATCGCAGAAGTGAATTAAAAATAAATTGTGTGTGTGTGTAAAAATGAATTGGGATTGTATTTAACTGTTGTTTTGAAATCTTTAAACTTGCCTTATATTTGAATAGAGATAGTAGGAACTGCAGATGCTGGAGAATCTGAGATAACAAGGTGTAGAGCTAGATGAACACAGCAGGCCAAGCAGCATCAGAGGAGCAGG
>NC_063336.1:71084788-71223132 GCF_021869965.1 Rhincodon typus | reverse complement strand
GCCAAGCAGCATCAGAGGAGCAGGAAGGCTGACATTTCGGGCCTAAGGGGCTAGGCCCGAAACGTCAGCCTTCCTGCTCCTCTGATGCTGCTTGGCCTGCTGTGTTCATCCAGCTCTACACCTTGTTATCTTATATTTGAATAGCTTGATTTAACTTTACACTTACGTAATAAACTTCAGTTTTATTTTTAAAACCAAATCTGCAACACCGTGTTTCAGTGAAAGGCTGCCTTATTAAAATCAAAAAAGAACAAAATGTGATCTATCAACCAGATTTAAGCCTGGAATCTGGCTTCTCCAGTAATAACATCAGTTGGTATCATAACAGAAGTCACATCCAGAATTTTTGAGAAATTGATCTTTCATGAAATATTGGTGTATAGGAAGCAATTTTAACTCTTACCAATCAGCAAAATGCTCTATTTATTTACATTTCTGTGAGCCACCTGGTTTTAAATGCTGTATTTAACACGTGCCCAAAGCAAATGGGATCCAACATTACAAATCAGGGCAGGACTTGTACACTTAATGGTAAGGTCATGGGGAGCTGAACAAAGAGACCTTGGAGTGCAGCTTTATTGTTCCTCGAAAGTGGAGTCACAGGTTGACAGGATAGTGAAGAAGGCATTTGGTATGCTTGCCTTTATTGATCAGTGCATTAAGTATAGGAGTTGGGAGGTCATGTGGTGGCTGTACAGGACATTGGTTAGGCTACTTTTGGAATACTGCATACAGTTCTGGTCTCCCTGCTATAGGAAGGATGTAGTGTAACTTGAAAGGGTTCAGAAAAGATTTACAAGGATGTTGCTAGAGCTTGAGCTATAAGGAGAAGCTGAATAAACTGGAGCTATTTTCCCTGGACCATTGGAGGCTGAGAGGTGACCTTACAGAGGTTTATAAAATGATGAGGGGCATGGATAGGGTGAATAGCCAAAGTCTTTTCCCAGGGTGGGGGAGTCCAAAACTAGAGGATACAGGTTAAAGGTGAGAGGGGAAAAATTTAAAAGAGACCTAAAGGGTAACTTTTTCACAAGAGGTTATTGCATGTATGGAATGAGCTGCCAGAGGAAGTTGTGGAGGATTGTACAGTTCCAACAGTTAAAAGACATCTGAATGCATATATGAATTGAAAAGGTTTAGAGGGATATGGGCCAAATGCTGGCAAATGGCACTAGAAAAGTTTAGGGTATTGGGTTGGCACAGACAAGTTGGTCCGAAAGGTCTGCTTCCATGCTGTACAGCTCTATGACTCTAAATGCATGTTGAAGGTGTTTATGCAGAAGTCAGAACAATAAATGCAGATTATTAAGGTAGGATGAGGCATTCTGGCAAGTTAGCACTGTGGAAGGAGGATGTCCCACTGGGTAAACATGGCTGGTGGAATGCTCTCCTGCTGGGTGAACATTGGCAGGAAGACTTTGTTCAGCAGATGGCAGGAAGAGGCTATCCTTCTGACTGAAATTGCTGAAACTGACATGGAGAGGACCTTTGTTCTGACTTTATGCTTTCAGTTTTGTGGCTGTTATGTTTAAATAACTAGAAGTGTGAGCAAGGTGTGATATTTGTAGTCATGTCAAGTGTGTGAAAGGGAGGTGAAGCTATTTATGTTGCATATGAGTTGTGACTGAATTCAAATTGTTGGTCGGTGAGTGATGGGAATTGATTAGTTGAATGATGTGTGAGGCAAATGGTACAAATAATTGGATTTGATATTTGAAGATGCATTGACTGACCTTGATAACTCATGTGAGGTTATTGAACTTCCAGTTTCAGGTTCTCAGGGCTATACTCCTAGTGTTGACTTCAACAAGCTGTCTGACTCATTGCTCCACCATCATTTGTCTGCAGTGTCTATTGGGGCCCTCGTGAAAGAAGGTGTCTCTCTTTCTGACCGGTTCCTGCGCCAAGGTCCCCAGTGCTGTGCTGGAGAATCTTAGAGCTCATTATCTATATTGAGCTATTCCTGTGTCCAAATCGCTTCCACAACAAATTTCAGCTTCTGCCCTAGCCAAATTGAACCTTATCAAACTTTTGTACCACCACCCCTGAACAAAAGTCTCTGACAAAGATTTGAGGAATAACCAAAAATTTAGAAAAAAGGGAAATTTAACACCCAAATCCATTAACATCTGAAAGAAAAGTACTGCTTCATATTTTGAGCGTAGCACTTCATCAGAAATAGTTCACTCTGATTGAAGAAACCTTTCTCGATGACAGAAAGGAAAGAAGAGGATAAAAGCAGTGGGTAATTTGGCAAAATATACATTTACAATTTCTTTTTGAACTCAGCATTTTGGAACTTGACAGGTTCAAAGCTAATGAGAGTGCTTGATAGTTCCAAGAGTCTTTCAGCAAAAAGAAAAACTAAATATTTTCAAAATGTTGCTGTTTAGATACTTAAGGTAGGAGGCAGGCTTTGCTTAATAGAGTTAGGCACAACGTCTATCTATAAAGCCACATAAGATGGGAAAGTTTCTTCATTGCTTGGATTTGAATGATGTTCACGTGAAAGTTCAACTTTAGTAATGGCAGTGCACTAATGTTCTTGAAAAAACTATGGTTTATTACTTTAGGATATAAAATGGTTAATGTTAAGTGCAGGTTGGTGTGAAGCCTACATGATCTTTTGAAGAAGCGGTCTTGAAATGGAGGATAATCTCTTAACAAGGGAGAAATAAGTCATTCAATCCATCAAGTCATGTAACAGCTCTATCCTTTTATTCCCATTTCTTATGCTATTTTTCATATCTGATTTCCTTTCAAGCACCTCAGTTGTTTTAATACATGTAACTATCTGATTTCCATTGCTTGCTGCTGTTTTACATTGGCAAAATCTTTCAAATGTCAAGTTAACCTGATTGTGCTAATGTTTACAAGAATTATAAAGATGGCTTATTTTGGATTTCTATATCAAAATTGCTGCCTATTTCTAATGAAGTCTGACTGTTACATGTCTTTGCAGGAATTGAACAGAAGTGGGTATGGTCAAATCACAACTGAGATCCGTGAGGCTCAAGTGTTCTACTTTGCTGAAGATTACCACCAGCAGTACTTGGATAAGAACCCAGGTGGTTATTGTGGATTGGGTGGCACTGGGGTATCTTACCCAACTGGTATTCAGAAGTAGAACAGCACACTGATATAGTGGCTAACAGAGCCCCAGTTTGCCTTTATTGACCTGTTTCACAGATGATAGGGTAGAATTTTTCTTTAATCAGGGGCAAAATACTGGCAGGAGTGGATTGACCGCCTGTTGTACACTTCTTTGAAACCTATCCTAATATTTTATATCTGCATTCAAATTCATGTTAAGAAATCCCAATAAACACAAAGTTGAATCAAAACATATAATAATGTTCCAATGTTTGCTCTTACTACATGCCTTAGGTGAGAATGTTAGAAGTTCTAATTAGTGAGGGTCAACCTCAAAATATTTTTTCATCTATATATGTGTGTGTATATATATATAGTATATAGATTATTATATTTTATTCCCATTATCACTGACCTTGGTGCAAATTTGCTATCCCACAAAAATAAAGGAGAATATAATGTGTTTTCAGCATTAGTGGAAATAATTTCTTCTGTGTATCATTTTTAGCAAAGCCATGACTGTGAAAGTAAAAAGCCGATGTTTCCAAATTTGTTACAAAGAGCTGATAGAAAAAGAACCAGGACAAGAATCTCACTTTTTACATCAGAGTTGTGATTAAGTACCAGAAATAAAATTAACTTGTAGAACATCACAGAAAATTAAGTATGAATTGTTTACTCCAAGTGGAATAATTTGAAAATTAATAGAATTTGAAAAATCTTGGGTAATAAAAATAATTTGAATGCCTGTTAGCCTGGAAAATGATAAAGTTTTTGCCTATTTTTCATGAGAAAGAAAAAATACCAGGACACAGGCTAATAAAACTCCACAAATTAAGAAAGTTTTGCTGCCAGTACCTGCTTACTAGCGCTATCCACAAAACAGAAGTAGTTAAATAAAGCAACATCAGTCACAATAGCAGTAAAATCACTGCATGTTTTGAATGCTACTAAATTGCATTAGTGCTGTTGACTGGGGATTTTTCACATTTCCATTTCAGCACCAGGTGATAGCATTTTGTATCGTTTACCTAAAATTGATACATGGAGCTAAAGTATTCTCTTCCATCGTTATGGATTCTGGTAGTTTTGAAATTTATATCAGTTCCTTCAGCTTTCTTCTCTGCACCTAGAACAATTTCCGATCTTTGTATTTTAAAAACCCCAATAAACATTTAACATTTCTACTATAAGCAGTTTTTTTTTTGGCTTTGTTTGTTAACTGCCAGTCTATCCTATGTAACTTCTTACTTAATACTGTTTTATATTGCTTGTGCAGAAGCATTCCATAAAGCAGCTTTGCAAAGATTTCATTTCCAATTTGTGACCTTAACTTCATTAATTCTGACAATTACACAAATAATTAGATCCAATTCCAGACCACACCTTGAAGCTTGAAATGTTTTAACAAAATCTTTCAAATAAAAAGCAAACCACATCCAAATTATGTTTATTTCAGATTCCTACTTTAGTTGAGACACCATCTCAATTACTGAAATGGCTGTAACAGACCCATCAAACTCAATGACTTGGAATAACGTTTACTCATGTTTGTCATATAAAGTGTTTGTATGTGTTCTAATCTTTAAAATTGGCGTAGGTCTATAGCATTAAAATTATATTTGTGAGTTTCAATCCTTCATATGAAATTGTTTGCTATTTCAACGGTCATCCATTTAAAATAAACAGCCCATTGCTTGAGAAAAATTGTAAAGGTGAGACATTCGGCATTTTAAATCTTCATAATTAACACTGCAAGTTCTAAACTTATGTTGTTTATGTCACTTCAATTGACTTTAAAGAAATGTTGGGAATGAGATTCAAAGATGATAGCCCTATCAATGTTGTCCTTCTATCTATAAACTCTTGTTTACCTAAGATACAAGTAGTTGATTTTGACCATTGTCAAGGAGTGCATGCTCCACCCACACTCACTTTAAAACTTCAATCTGAATTCACATTAATCTATTAGATGCCAGATTTTTATGAGAAGACATGTATTATCTGTGGATGCACTGGCAAACTGGGGTAAGAATCCTTTAGAATATGGTTAGGGGCCAGTGCAGAAAGTTTACTTATTCATGTTTGAAGTTCTTGCCTCTTTGTTGACATTGATACATATAAATGAAAACTGGATAGGCTATGATTTCATCTGAAACTCAAAACTAGGAGTTAGTAGGGGAGTAGGCCGATAGTCTGTTGGGTAACTCAAAGTTCAGGAACATTTTGAACCATTATGTTTTAACATGGGCAAGGTTTTCTGTGATCACTATGTATAGCAAAATTACAAATGCAAATGTAAACAGCAAGTGTGCAATTTCACTGTAAATAGCAGGGAAGTTATTCCATTTTGTAATCATAGAGTCAGCTACAGAGGCTCACAATAACAGACTGCAGCATTACTGAAAAAACATTAACTCCTAAATTAATTATTTGAACAAACCTTCAATAAGCACCATTAGCAGCATAATGATACATTAGACAAGAAACAAGAAAGTATAGCCTCCTTCCTAAAATATCTTGCAATACCATTTCTTGATGTAAAAGTCAAAGCAAAATTTTACTGTCCACATCCATATTAATTGCAATCCCTGCACAGCAGAAACTCCAAATGAATGTTTTCAATTGATATTAAGAATATGTATTTCAACAAAATGCTGCTCTGTAAGAGAATTTGCATATCAGAAGTGGAAATAGAACTTACATTTTGAGTTTTGCACCTTTACTCAACAATTATTTTAAAAGACAACAAAACAGAGGAGCAGAATTTTGCTATTCAGCCTATAGAGTCTGCTCCACCATTCACAGCTTCATACAGCACAGAAAAAGCCTTTCGGCCCTTCGAGTTTGCACCAACGTAACTACCATTAAAGGTCCACTAATCCCAATTTCCTGCATTTGTTCCATATCAAAGGGTCATAGAGTCATACAGCATGGAAACAGACCCTTCCGTCCAACCATTACATGTCAACCATAAATCCAAACTAAAACTCGATCCACATGCCGGCGCTTGGACCATATCCCTCCAAATAATTCTTTTTCATATACTTAAGTAAAAGTCTTTTAAATGTTGTAACTGTACCCGCATTCGTCACTTCCTATGGAAGTTCATTCCACACACGAACCATTCTTTGTATAAAAAAAATTGCCCCTCATGTCTTTATTAAATCTTTCTCCTCACGCCTTAAAAATATGTCCCCTAGTCTTGAAATCCCCCACCCTAGGGAAAGGACACCAGCCATTCACCTTATTAACATAAACCTCTATAAGGTCACCTCTCAACCTCCATTCCTGGCAAAATCCTAGTAAATCTCTACTGAGCCCTCTTTCGTTTATTATTATCTATCCTCTAACAGGGAGACCAGAATATCCTTGAATATTATAATATTTGAAGAACTCATCTTAACATTTTTTAAAGGTTGTAAAGTTTCTGGCCTCCTTACCTTCCCAGGCAGTGCATTCCAATTTCCCACCACCCGCTGAGTGATATTTTTATTTTTCCCAATCCCCTCTGAGTCTCCTGCCCGTTACCCTAAAACAATGCCCTCTCATGACTGACCTATCAACCAAGGGGAACAGCTGCTGTCTATTCACCCTGTCAATACCCCTCATAATCCTATACACTCAATTATGTCTTCCTCAGTCTTCTCTGGTCTGAAGAAAACAAACCAAGCCTATATTGTCTTTCCAGTTTATTCATCTCAGGCAATATCCTAGTGAATCTCCTCTGTACCCCCTCTAGTGCTGTCCCATCATTCATGGTATTTAAGCAGGTTGTTCATTGTAGAGTACAAGTGACAATAAATCATCATTCATCCAACAACTTCCTCTTGTACTCTATGCCAGAAGTGATGAACGCAAGCGTCCCATATGCCTTCTTAACTATCCTATTCATGTGCTGTGCTGACTTCAGGGATCTGTGAATAATTACCCCAAGATCCCTCTGTTCCACTAAGCTATCCAGTGTCCTGCCATTCATTAGATACTCCCTTGTCTTGTTTTTTCTTCCAAAGTGAATCACCTTGCACTTATCAGTGTTAAATACCTTCTGCCACCGGTCTTCCCATCTGACCAACCTGCCTATATCTTCCTGTAACCCACAACCATCTTCTTCACCATGTACCATTCTACCAATCTTAGTGTCTTCTGCAAATTTTCTTAACATTCCCCCTACATTTTCATGAATATTTTTATGTGTATGACAAATGATAAAGGTCCCAGTACTAATCCTTGTGGTACACTACAGGACACTGATCTCCAGTCACTTGAACAGCCTTCTGCCACTACCCTTTGTGTCTTATTACTAAGCCAATTTCTGATCCAACTTGCCAAATTTCCTTCAATTCCATGTGCTTTAACCTTCTCAATCAATCTCCCATATGGGACCTTGTCAAAAGTATTGCTAAAATCCATATAAATTACATTAACTGAACTTCCCTCATGCACACAAACAATCCCATTTTCAAAGAAGTTCTGACAAGTTTGTTAGGTATGTCTTCCCTCTGACAAAGCCATGCTGACTGTCCCGAATTAACCCATACCTTTCTAAATGGACATTAATTCGGTCCTTCAGAATTTTCTCCAATAGTTTCCCTAGCACTTACATCTGACTCACCGATCTGTAATTTCCTGGTTCATCTCTACCACCCTTCTTGAAAAGTGGAACCACATTAGCCATCCTGCAGCCCTCTGGCACTTCTCCCGTGGCCAGAGAGGAATTAAAAATTCAATCATGGCTGATATGCTTCTCAATCACATTCTCCTGCCTTCTCCCCATCGCCTTGATCCCCCTACCAATCAAGAACAAATATATCTCTGTCTTAAATATGCTCAATGCCTTGGCCTCTGCAGCACTCTGTGGCAATGAACTCCAAGGATTAATCAACCTCTGACAGAAGAAATTCCTCTTCATCTCAGTTCTAAGGGGTTGTCCCTTCACTCTTAGGCTGTGCACTCAGGTCCTAATATCTCCTACTAGTGGAAACATCTCCATGTCCATTTTATCCAGGCATCTGAGTATTCTGTAAGTTTTGACCAGATTCCACTCATTGCCCCATCCCTCAGTGTTAATGTTTTTTGTCTGGTGACCCTTCCTCAGAAGGATCACTGGACCTGAAACATTAACTCTGATTTTTTCTTCACAGATGCTGCCAGATCTGCTGAGCTTTTCCAGCAACTTCTGTTTGTGTTCCTGATTTACCGCATCCGCAGTTCTTTCAGTTTTTAGTAAAATCTAGAAATCTCAAGGAATATGAACAAGTATTTGATTGACATCATTAAGTCAGTGGTATGGCTGTAGATTATGCTCTGTGCTGTCACTAAGGGCCTAAATAATTCAGCAAACCCAGCAGGCAAATAGCAGCTATATTTGTCCTGCTGTGTTGCTATCGTGCTTTGGCAGGATGAACAAACAGTTGTGAAAATGTTGAACTTTTCCTTTAAGATTAAAACAGCTAACAAGCAACAAAGTCGAAACAGGAAAATGTCTATTGGCCCATTGAGCCTGCTCTGTAGCAAAGTGAAGGATCAGCTTAATGGAAAAAGAAATTACTTCATTTTGTGTGAATATCTTTAGTGTCTAATCTATAGCCTTATTCTTGGCTACCATTTGTTTTTCACCCAATGTTATCACCTTTAGATGACCCCTCAATGCTGCCAATGCTGTTCAATTCCAATAACGATAAGAGAAGGTAGTCTTTTCAACTGAAGAGTTTGATTTGGCTGTGAGCAGATGGAAGAGGTGCCTGTGCATTCCATCATGAAATCTGGGGTACCTGGAATTGTCAGTTATGAAAGGTTTGCAGTCTGCATGTGGTCTCTTAAGTGATTGTAACAAGGTCAGTCAGTTGGACCTCATAGAATATGAGTTCCCTGATTGGGGTTGTTAATCTGGTCCAATTAGGGAGTCCTGGCTGACAAATGAAAACAGAAATGTCAGACATCCTGACACTCTGAGAGCTGGCTCTCAGGGAGCTGGATCAGTGACAAGGACTTTCCATGTGTAAATAAAGAGTGGCTTAGTGACGGGATACTGGCCTCTGTGGAGTTATATCAGTCTCCATGTGGAGTACCTTAAGGTTACAGACGAGTTGCTTTCAAAACAATCAATTCTGATCTTTTACTCCCCAAAACAGACACTGCATGAAAATAACATTCTTAAAAATGTGAGAATGTTATTCCTTTGTTGAATTGAAGATTGTGATAGATGTCAATTGACAATTGATGAGTCATATTTATTACTGCAGCAATGAACTGAAACTTATGGAAAAAGAAATGGAAGTGTGAGGTGTAGGTTGTCAGCAGATCTCATTAAACTCAGATGGGACCATATGGTCAATTCATTCCCAAGTAAACAATGGGCCCACAGCATCAGACTGCATCTGATCAACTCTTGGTGAGTGAAAAGATGACATGCTAATCCACAATACTAAAGTTTGTCTTGAGTTGAGCCTGATACTTTCAATTTTTGTAACAGTTCATGAAAAGATTTCTAATATTCTTGAAAAAGAAAGCACAATCTGCACTAATAAAAACAATGTGCTGGAGGCACTCAACAGGTCTGGCAGCATCTGTGGAGAAAGAAGTACAGTTTACTTTTTGAGTCAAATATGACTTTTTTTGGAACTGAAGAGGTATGGAAAATGATAGGTTTATATGTTGATAAATGGGGAAGAGGAGCGAGTGGAGCAGATTGTGAGGGTGTCCAGAGTAAGAGACGGAGAGTACCAATAGTAGCAAAGGATCTAGATGCAAATTAGATGTTAATGATAGATGTAAATATTAGAAAATAAGTCAACTCTGCTAAGAACAAACCCATATCGTCAAGACACTGGGCGAAGGTTGTAATCAAATTGAAGGACAATGTTCACTATTAACAATTTGCAGTTGTTGAATTCAGTGCTATATCCTAAAGCCTGTAAAGTGCTAAAGTAGAACATGAGGTGCTGTTTCTCCAACCTGTGTTGAGTTTCACTGGACAACTGCAGCAGGTCTAGGATGGGAATGTTAGCATGGGAATAAGATGGTGCATTGAAATTGCAAACAACTGGAAGGTTGAGTTTGCTCGTATAGGCAGAGCAGAGGTATTCCACAAAGAGTTCACCTAATCTGCCTTTAATCTCTCCAGTGCAGAGGAGACTGCACTGTGAGCAGCAAATACAGTCGACTAGATTGAACAAATTACAAGTAAATTGCTGTTTCACCTGGAATCTGCACTGATCAGTTTTTAATGCCAGCCTTTTAAAAATGAAATCATCAGTTCTTAGAGTGCATTTTCAAAAAAAAAATCAGCCAACAATACTTAAGAAACCTGACACTATCCAGGACAAAGCAGCCTGCTTGATTGGTACCACATCCATAAACATTCACTCCATCCACCACCGATGCTCAGTAGCAGTAATGTGTACTATCCACAAGATGCACTGCAGAAATCCACCAATGATCCATAGGCAGCACCTTCCATACCTTTGTTGAGAAAGCAATATGGACCCTTCATGTACAAAAGATGGAATGAAGGTGTTTCGGCTGTTCTCTCAGAAAATTCCAAAGCAGTTAAAGTAATTCTGTCAACCTCTCAATTGTTTCCATCACACTTTGAATCCGGTCTTTTGAATAATTCCAGACACATTAGCATGAATACTTTACTTTTAGCTATATATTCCCTTATATTCTTCAAGATGTTGAATGAACAATAAATAAATGCTTTTCCACTATGAAACTGACAATTACAATTGCACCATTCACCCATAGTACTTTATTTGCCTAGATTCACCCTCTTAAATGGAAAGGTCTGTGTTACTGTGAGCTTTTTTATGAGTCACATATGGTTCGATGAAATTATAGGAATGATTGAACTACCATGGCAACGCACAATCTAAGACACTTGTATTCAATGTGTTACAGCAGTGGAGTTGATTTTGGACAATGTGCAAGACGTGAGGTAATTTGGCAGTAAACCAACAGTGGTGTGTGACAATTTTTATGTTGATATAATAGTAGAGGGCAAAACTGAAAACCTGTCTGTCTTCTCTCCCACCTATCCGCTCCACTATCTACCTGCTATCACTGCGCCCCCCCTCTCTATTTATTTCAGAGCCCCCTTCCCCTTCCCCATTTCTGAAGAAGGGTCCCGACCTGAAACATTCGCTTTCCTGCTCCTCTGATGCTGCCTGGCCTGCTGTGTTCTTCCAGCTCCACACCTTGTTATCTTATAACTGAAAACAATAAATGCTGGAGATCACAGCGGGTCAGGCAACATCCATTCAGAGAGAGCAAGCTAACGTTTTGAGTCTAGATGACTCTTTATCATAGCTGACGTGAAGTGTGCAGGGGGCAGCATTTATGCTGTAGTGGGGGTTGGAGTGCTGGGGAAGAAGGGATGTTGATAGTTCAGATTAAGCAATCAGAATGTGAGATTGGCAGAACAATAGTGTGTCTAACTGCCAGACTTGAAAGAACAGACAGTTCCACTGGGGTGGGAGGAGGGGAGAGAGGACATGGTGACAGAGAATGTAACAAGTAAAGCTAAAAGAAAGAGAAGGAATGGGAGTTGGCCCACAGTTTGAAGGTGTTGAACTCAATATTAAGTCTAAAAAGTTGTAAAGTGCCTAGATTGAAAATGAGATACTGTTCCTCCAGTTTGCCCTGTGATTTACTGGAACACTTCAGCATGCCGAGGACAGACAAGTGGGCATGCAAGAAGGATGCTGTGTTGAAATGACTAGCTATGGGAAGGTCAGGGTCATACTTGTGCACAGGCCAGAGGTGTTCTGCAAAGTGGTTAACCAATCTACATTTGTTTCTACAATGTAGAGTAGGCCACATTGGGTGCAGCGAATACAATACAGAAGACTGGAGGAGGTACAGGTGAAATGCTGCTTCACCTGGAAAGACTGTTTAAGTCCTTGATGCTGAGCAAGGAGGAGGTGAAGGAGCAGGTGTTGTACCTTCTGTGGTTACATGGGAATGTGCTCTGGAGGGGGGATGGTGGTGTTAGTGGTCAAGGAATGGACTAGGGTGTCCCGGAGGGAATAAGCTCTGCGAAATGCTGACAGCGGGAGTGAGGGGATGATGTGTTTGGTGGTGGCATTCTGCAGGATTTGTCTGGCGGAGAATGATCTTTTGAATGCACAGGTTGGTTGGATGAAATGCGAGGACAAGGGGGACCTGATTACGCTGTTGTGAGTAATGGAAGGGGCAAGGGCGGAAGCACGGGTGATAGGCCTTGTCAACCACAGTGGGTGGGGAAACCTCAGTCATGGAAAAAGCAAGCCATGTCAGGAGCCCTGTTTTAGAAGGTGGCATCATCCAAATAGATACAACGTAGATGAAGGAACTGGGAGAATGGGATGGAACCCTTACAGAATGTGGGGTGTGAAGAGCTGTAGTGAAGGTAGCTGTGGGGTGAGTGGCTTTGTAATGGATGGCATGGACAGTTTATTCTCTGAAATGGACACAGAGAGATCAAGGAAAGGAAGTGACAGAAATGGACAATGTGAAAGTTATAGAGAGGTGGAAATTGGAAGCAAAATGGACACAATTTTCAAGGTCCTGGCAGTAGCATGAAGCGACACCGAAGCAGTCGTCAGTGTACCGACAGAAGAGTTGTGGAAGGTGGCTAGTGTAGGACTGGAACAAGGATTGTTCCACATACCCCATAAAGAGGCAGGCATAATTGGGACCGATGTGGGTGCCTATAGCCACTCCTTTGCCTTGGCAGAGGTGAAATGAATTAAATGAGAAATTGTTCAGTGAGAGAGCAAGTTCAGCCAAGCGGGAAGAGAGTGGTGTTGGATGGGTTTCTTCAGGATCGAGGAAGAAGCCAAGAGCTCTCAGAACATCCTGGTGGGGAATGGAGGTATAGAGGGATTGGACATCCATGGTGAACTTGAGGCAATTAGGACCAGGGAACTGGAAATTGTCAATATGGTGGAGGGCATCAGAGGAATCGTGGATGTAGGTGAGCAGGGTCCGGACAGGTGAAGAGAGGGTGCAGTCAAAGTAGGAGGAATTGAACTCGGTGGAGCAGGAACAGGCTGATACAATTGGTTTACTGTGCCAGTCTAGTTTGTGGATTTTGTGAAGGAGATAGAAGCGGGCTGTCCAGGGTTGGGAGACTATAAGGCAGAGGGAGGAAGATCTCCAGAGGTAATGAGGTCAGTGACAGGCCCTGGCAACAATGGTTTGACGTTCGGATGTAGGGTCATGGACTGGGAAGGTAGGGAGAAGTGTCCGAGAGTTGGCAATGAGCCTCTACAAGGTAAAGATCAGTGTGCCACACTAAAACAACACCGCCTTTATTGGCAGGTTTGATAACAAAGCTAGGGTTGGACCTGAGGGAGCGAAGTATGGCAATTCAGAAGGGAGCAGGTTAGAGTGGGTGAGAGGAGCAGAGAAGTTGAGAGGTGAGAGGCTAGAGGAAGGTGTCCAAGTGGAGGGTGAATACTGGAGGTGAATGAAGGGATCAGTGGATTGGGGGTGGGAGGATTCCTGCCTGAAGAAGTGAGCACAGAAATGGAGGTGGCGAGAAAACCGTTCAATGTCATGGCAAAGCCAAAATTTATTAAGGAGAGGGGTGCGTAAAGGTGTGAAGATGAGTCCTTTGCTGAGGTCAGTACTTTCAGCCTCAGAGAGGGGAAGGTCAGGAAATATAGTGGAAATATAACAAGGGCTGGAGTTGGAGGGAGTGACCTCAGAAAATGATGCCATCTGAGGGCTGGAAAGGGGTGAATGCTAAGTGATGGACAGTAAGGGATCGGTTCTGAGTGATGGGTGGGGATGGGGTCCAACAGGCAGAAAGGGGATGGCGGCACAGGATGGATGTTGGAGTCTACAAGTTGCTGGAGCTTGTGCGCCTTGATGTTTGAAGGAACAAGTCTTTTGTTGAAGTGATGGAAGAGATGAGCGATGAAGTGAAACTGGGGAACGGCACAGCTTTGACAGAGGGTGAGTTGACATTGCTGCAGAGTGGAGTCAAGCATGCACATATGATTGTGCATGACATTGATTGTGGATCAGAGGATGCGGTGGGAACAGCAGTCCGAGGAATGTTTTACATAGAATATAGAACAGTACAGCACAGTACAGGCCCTTCAGCCCACGATGTTGTGCCGAACTTTTACCTTAATCCTAATGTCTATCTAACCTCCACCCCTACCTTATACTATCATCCATATGCCTATCTAATAGCCGCTTAAATGCCTCTAATGAGGCCGACTCCACTATCCTCTCGGCAATGCATTCCACGCCCCGACTATTCTCTGAGTAAAGAACCTACCTCTGACGTCTCCCCTTTATCTACCTGCACTCACTTTAAAACTATGCCCCCTCGTAATAGCTACCTCCATCCTAGGAAAAAGTCTCTGGCTGTCTACTCTATCTATACCTCTGATCATTTTGTATACCTCTATCAAGTCACCTCTCATCCTTCATCGTTCTAAAGAGAAAAGTCCTAGCTCTCTCAACCTTTCCTCATAAGACCTTCCCTCCATTCCAGGCAACATCCTGGTAAATCTCCTCTGAACCTTTTCCAACACTTCCACATCTTTCCTGTAAATGAGGCAACCAGAACTGGACACAATATTCCAGATGTGGCCAAACCAGGCTTTTGTATAGCTGGAGGATAACTTCACGGCTCTTGAACTCAATCCCTCTATTAATGAAAGCTAACACACCATACGCCTTCTTAACAACTCTATCCACCTGGGTGGCAGCTTTCAGGGAACTGTGGACATGAACCCCAAGATCACTCTGCTCCTCCACACTGCCAAGAATCTTTCCATTAACCCTGTATTCTGCTTTCAAATTTGTCCTTCCAAAATGAATCACCTCACACTTTTCAGGGTTAAACTCCATCTGCCACTTTTCAGCCCAGCTCTGCATCCTATCAATGTCCCTTTATAACCTAGAACAGCCCTCCACACTGTCCACAACATGACCCACCTTCGTATCATCCGGGAACTTACTAATCCACCCTTCCACTCCTTCGTCCAAATCATTTACAAAAATCACAAATAGAAGAGGACACAGAACAGATCCTTGTGGTACACCACTCGTAACTGAGCACCATGTTGAATATTTTCCGTCCACTACCACCCTTTGTCTTCTAAGGGTCAGCCAATTCTGAATCCAATCTGCCACATTTCCCCCTGTCCCATGCCTCCTTCCCTTCTGCATGAGCCTACCATGGGGAACCTTATCAAACGCCTTACTTAAATCCATGTATACCACATCCACTGCTCTACCTTCATCCACGTGTTTGGTCACCTCTTCAAAGAATTCAATAAGGTTTGTGAGGCATGATCTACCCCTCACAAATCCATGGTGACTATCATGAATCAAACTGTGCCTTTCCAAGTGATCATAAATCCTATCTCTCAGAGCCCTTTCCGATAATTTGCCCACCACTGACATAAGACTAACTGGCCTGTAATTTCCAGGGTTATCCCTATTCCCTTTTTTGAGCAAGGGAATGACGTTTGCCTCTCTCCAATCTTCCAGCACTACACCCGTGGACAGTGAGGACTAAAAGATCATCATCAAAGGCCCTGTGATCTCTTCCCTCACTTCCCATAGAAATCCTTGGATTAATCCCATCAGGCCTGGGGGACTTATCTATCTTCAACTTCCTCAAAATTCCTAGCACATCTTCCTACCAGCCTGTTTCACACTGTTCTCCTCTACAACTAGGTCCCTCTCAGTTGTGAATACCGAAGAAAAGTATTCATTAAGGACCTCTCCTATCTCTTTAGGCTCCATGCACAAATTCCCTTTACAATCCTTGATCGGCCCTACCCTTTCTCTGGTCATTCTCTTATTCCTCACGTACGTGTAAAAAGCCTTGAAGTTTTCCTTGATCCTATCTGCCAAGGTTTTCTCATGCCCCCTTATAGCTCTCCTGAGCCCTTTCTTCAGCTCCTTCCTGGATAACTTGTATCCCTCTAGAGCTTTTTCCGTTTCCTATTTCCTAAACCTTACATAAGCATTCTTCTTCCTCTTAACCAGATATCCTAGAGATACTTGTAATTATGGGTAGATCAAATCATGAAGGGAGAAACTTGAATTTAAATTAATGAGGGGTAAGTCTGAGTGCTCATATTCCACTTAGAAACCCTGCAGCCCAATGGTATCAATGTGGATTTCACAAGCTTCAAAATCTCCCCTCATATCCTTTCCTTTAAAGGATACTGCATCCCAAAACCAGCCCAGCTCGTCCCCGCCTCCCTAACCTGTTCTTCCTCCCACCTATCCCCTCCTCCCACCTCAAGCCGCACCCCCATTTCCTACCTACTAACCTCATCCTGCCCCCTTCACCTGTCCGTCCTCCCTGGACTGACCTATCTCCTCCCTACCTCCCCACCTACACTCACCTTTACTGGCTCCATCCCCGCCTCTTTGACCTGTCTGTTTCCTCTCCACCTATCTTCTCCTCTATCCATCTTCTATCCGCCTCCACCTCTCTCCCTATTTATTTCAGAACCCCCTTCCCCTCCCCCATTTCTGAAGAAAGGTCTAGGCCCGAAACGTCAGCCTTCCTGCTCCTATGATGCTGCTTGGCCTGCTGTGTTCATCCAGTTCTACACCTTGTTATCTCAGATTCTCCAGCATCTGTAGTTCCTCCTATCGCTGAGAAAGGAAACATGGCTGTGAAAGCAAGTTTTGGTAAACGCCTTGTTGAACACCAGCAGTGAAATGGAAGGCAACGACAATTTACATGATGAAAGAGATGACTGGAATTCCTGTCAGAGGAAAGAGCATTCCTCAAAGAGATGTGGCAGTTGATTAAACACAATAAAGAAGCAAATTGCTGCAGATGCTGGAATCTGTACTGAAAACAACAAATACTAGAGATCACAGTGCGTCAGGCAATATCCAAGGAGAAAGAGCAAGCTAACATTTCGAGTCTAGACGACTCTTCATCAAAGCTGACATAAAGTGTGGAGGGGGGCAGCATTTTTGCAATAGTGGAGGGAGGGGGATGTTGGAGTGCTGGGGGAGGAAGGATGATGATCATTCAAATTAAGTGATCAGAATGTGAGAATGGCAGAACAATGGAGTATCTAACTGCCAAAATTGAAAGGACAGACAGTTCCACTGGGTTGGGGGGAGGGGAGAGAGGACTCAGTGAGAGGGAATGTAACAAGTAAAGTTAAAAGAAAGGGAAGGAATAGGAGTTAGTTGACAGCTTGAAGGTGTTGAAGTCAATATTAAGTCCAGAAGATTGTAAAGTGCCTAGTCCGAAGATGAGATGTTCCTCCAGATTGTGCTGTGGTTCAGGACTGCTGAGACGGGGTGGGGGGGGTGCGCGGTGTGTAGGGGAGCCCAGAAGTAAATAGACGGAGAGGGGTAGGGCTGGGTGAAGGGTAGGTGAGATGGTGATAGGTAACTACAGGTAGAAGGTTATTGTGATTGGTCAGTGAGAAGGGTGGAGCATATAGGTGAGTAGGAGATTTGACAGATTAGGTCAAGTCAGGGAGGTGAGGAGGAGGGGGAGGGCTGGACATGGGATAAGTCTGGGGTGGAGGGATTTTGAAGCTGGTGAAGTCAATATTGAGGCCATCGGGCTGTAAGCTCCCACAGGGAAATATCAGTTGTTGTTTGGCCAGTTTATGTTTGGCTTCACTCTAACAGTGGAGGAGGCCTCTATATCGGGGAGACCAAATGGAGACTTGGGGACTGATTTGTGGAGCATCTGTTCTCTGCACGCACCAACCGACCTGACCTTACAGTTGCCATCCATTTTAATTTCCCCTCCCTTTCCCCTGGTGACATGACCATCCTCGGCCTCTTCCTGCTCCTCGGATGCTGTCTCACCTGCTGATATTTTCCAGCTTCACATCTATTGACTCTGGTTTCCAGCATCTGCAGTCTTTACTGTTTCCAATATTTTACATAATCTGGAAAGCTACAAAGAAGGCAACATTCTCACTAGTGAATTAATTTGGGGTCAAACAAAATGAAACAGACTGTAAACGTACTTAAACATTAAGTTTGCAGTGGTCTTTTCTGCAGGTCTAAATAAATATTTATGCATAAATATGTATAGACCATGGTTAGCTAACTTCTTATCATATTTCCAAATTCTCATGATAACTTTTCATGGCGTGTGGGAAATTTCAATGTTCAACAAGAGTGGCCTGGCAGTAGCACTACTGATCGAGCTGGTCAGGTCCTGAAGGACATAGCTTCTAGACTGAGTCTGCAGCAGGTGATTAGGGAGCAAACAAAAGGGAAAAACATACTTGACCTCATTGTCATCAATCGACCAGCTGCATATGCATCTCTCCATGACAGTGTTGGAAAGAGTGATCATCACACAGTCCTTGTGGAGACAAAGTACTGCCTTTACATTGAGAATACCCTTCATTGTGTTGTGTGGCACTATCAATGTGCTAAATAGGACAGACTTCAAACAGATCTGGCAACTCTAAGCTGGCCATCCATGAGGTGCTCTGTGCCATCAGCAAAGCAGAATTGTACTCCAACAAAATCTGCAACTATATGGCCAAGCGTATCCTCAATCAACCATTATCATCAAGCCGTTAGGGGATCAAGAGACAACAAGGTGCAGGGCTGGATGAACACAGCAGGCCAAGCAGCATCATAGGAGCAGAAAGGCTGACGTTTCGGGCCTAGACCCTTCACGGGATCAATCCTGGTTCAATGGAGAGTGCAGGAGGGCATGTGTAAAAATTAAGTGTTAACCTGGTGAAGCTTGCATACTAAACAGCATAGGCAGCAATTGATAGACAGAGCTAAGTGAGCCTACAATAACCTGATCAGATCTAAGCTCTAAGGTCCTGCCACTTCCAGTGAATACTGGTGGACAATCTACAACTCACTGGAGGAAGAGGAGGTTCCTCAATTTTCCCATTTTCAATGATGGGCGAGCCAGGCATCTCAGTGCAAAAGATAAGGCTGAAGTATTTACAACAATTTTTGGTCAGAGGTATTGAGTGGATGGTCCATCTCAGCCTCTTCCAGAGGTCCTCAGCATCACAGATGCCAGTGTTCAGCTAGTTTGATTCACTGTACGTGATGTGAAGAAACAGTTGGAGGCACTGGAAACTGCAAAAGCTATCAGCCCTGACAACATTCCGACAACAATATTTAAGACTTATGCTCCAGAACTGGCTGCTCCCCTAGGTAAGCTCTTCCAATACAGCTACAGCCCTAGCATCTATCTAACAATGTGGAAAATTGCCCAGGTATGTCCTGTACACAAGAAGCAGGACAAATCCAACGTAGACAATTACCTTCCCATCAGTCTAGTCTCAATCATGATTAAGGTGATGGAAGATGTCATCAACAGTGCTACCAAGCAGCACTTTTTTTTATTGATTCATAGGATGTGGATGTCATTGGCTGGGCCAACATTTATTACCCATCACTAATTGCCTTGAGGGCAGTAAGAGTCAACCACACTTCTATGGGTTTGGAGATGTAGGCCAGAACAGGTAGGGGTGGCAGTTTCCCTCCCTAAAGGATGTTAGTGAACAAGATGGATTTTTCCAACAATTGACAATGTATTCATGGTCATCATTAGACTTCTAATTCCAGATTCTTTGTTTGAATTCAAATTCCACCATCTGCCATGGTGGGATTTGAACCCCAGCCCCCGGAACATTACCTGGGTCTCTGGATTAATAGTGCAGTGACAATAACATTAGGCCATGACCTCCCCATTGTTGTTCAGCAATAACCTACTCATTGATGCCTGAGTTAGGTTCTGTCAGGGTTCAGCCTTGGCACAAACACAGACAAAAGAGCTGAACTCCAGAAGTGAGGTGAGAGTGACACACCTGCATTTGACTGAGTGTGGCAACAGGGAGCCCTAGCAAAAATGGAATTTATTGGAACTGGGGGAAAATTTTCCAGTGGTTGAAATCACACCTGGAGCATAGGAAGATGGTTCTGGTTGTTGGAGGTTAGTCATCTCAGCTCTAGAACATCTCTGCAGAATTTTCTAAGGATAGTGTCCGAGACCCAACCTCTTAATCTGCTTCATCAATAAACTTGCTTTCATTGTAAAGTCAGAGTAGGGATGTTTGCTAATGATTGCACAATGTTCAGCACCATTCGCACCTCCTTAGATACTAAAGCAGTCCATATCCAAATGCATAAAAACCTGGACAATATCCAGGCTTGGGCTGGAAAGTAGCAAGTAATATTCATGTCTCACAAAGGCCAGGCAGTAACCATCTACGATAAGAGACAATCTATCCACTTCCCCTTGAAATTCAGTAGTGTTACCATGACTGAATCCTCCACTGTGAACATCCTGGGGTTTACCATTTACCAGAAATCCATCTGGAATTGCCATATAAATACAATGGCTACAAGAGCAGGTCAGAAGCTAGGAATACTGCAATGATTAATTCACCACCTGAGTCACCAAATTCTGTCCATCATCTACAAGGCACAAGTCAAGACTATGATGGAATACTCCCACTTGCCTGGATGGGTGCAGCTCCAACAATACTGAAGAAGCTTGACACCAGGACAAAGCAGCCTGCTTGATTAGCACCACATCCATAAACGTTCAGTCCCTCCACGATTGACAGTATCAGCAATGTGTTCTATCTATGAGATTCACTGCAGAAATTCACAAAAGATCTTCAGGGAGCGTCTTCCATACCTATGACCATTTCCATCTGGAAGCACATGAGCAGCCTGCAAGTTGCCCTCCAAGACACTCACCATCCTAACTTGGAAAGCCATTCCTTCACTGTCACTGGGTCAGAATCCTGGAATTTCCTCCTAAGGATATTGTGGATCAACCCAAAGCACATGGACTACAACAGTTCAAGAAGACAGTTCAACATCACTTTCTCAAGAGCAGCTCAGGGTGGGCAAGAGATGCTGGACCAGCCAGAGATGCCCATATCCAATAGTCAATTTTAAAAAAAGGTAAAGCTATGAATTTAAAACAAACACCCTAACAAATACAATGACTGGATTCCCAGTGTGGAGGTGATAAACAGGCATCAAAACTGTTTCCACATCCTATATCTGCTCCTCTGGGGCAACAGTCACTATTTTTGGGATTTTCATGGATGTATCCTCTTAATTGGCAGTGGAGACAGGTTCCCTATCCAATTAAGAGAAGTTCTCTGAACTGGTACAGCCTTCCAGCATCAGACAGATACAGTTTACAATGCACGTTAAGTAACTAACAGAGCATTTCTATCTGGAAGACACTCAATCACCAATCTTTTAAAGGAACAGATATTCACTACTATATGGCCACTACTGTAGGAGGTGGAATTATTCAACAGAGTGGCATTTGATGTGCACGTATTCAAATAGGCAGTCATGACTTGCTGGTCTGCCCTGGGCACCTCTTTCAGGCAGTTCAATTGCTCCCCTAATAGATAAGTACTATTGCCAGAATGTTGTCAGGGCCCATAGTAACCAGTGGTTTCAACCATTCCGTGAAATCACATGGTGTGAATCGAATTGGCTGAATACAGTGGTGCTGGGGACCACTGGAGAAAGCTGAGAGGATCATCCACTTGGCACTTCTGGCAGAAGATTGCTATGAATGCTTCAGCATAATCATTTGCACTAATGTGCTGAACTCTCCCATCATTGAAGGTGGGGTTATTTCTGGAGCCCCCTCCTCTAGTGAGTTGTTTAATTGTCCACCACCATTCAAGACTGGATATAGTAGGACTGCAGAGCTTAGATCTGATCCACTAGTCGTGGGATTGCTTAGTTCTATCTATCACTTGCTGCTTATTCTGTTTGACATGCAAGTAGCCCTGTTTTGTACCTTCACCAGGTTGACACCTCATTTTTAGATCTACCTGGTGCTTTTCCTGGCATGCCTTCCTGCACTCTTCATTGAAATAATGTTGATCCCCTGGCTTGATGGTAATGGTCGAGTGGGGAATAAGCTGGAGCATAAGTTTTCAGATTATGCCGGAATACAATTCTGCTGTCAACAGCGTCTCATGGATGCCCAAACGTATGTTGCTAGATGTGTTTGAAGACTGGCTGTCTCATTTAGCATGGTGATAGTGCCACATAACATGATGGAGGGTATTTTCAACGTGAAGGCGGGATTTCATCTCTAGGAGGACTGTATAGTGGTCACAGTTACTGCTGCTGTCATGGACAGATGCACCTGCAGCCGACAGATTGGTGAGGATGAGATCAAGTATGTTTTTCCCTTTTGTTAGTTCCCTCATTATCTGCTGCAGACCCAGTCCAGCGGCTGTGTCCTTTAGGACTCGACTAGCTAAATCAATAGTGCTGCTGCCAAGCCACTTTTCATGGTGGACATTGCACTCTCCAACCCAGAGTACATTTTGTGCCCTTGCCATCCTCAGTGTTTCCCCCGAGTGTTGTTCAACATGGAGGAATATTGATTCATCAGCTGAGGGAGGACAAAACATGATAATCAGTGAGAGGTTTAACCTGGAGCCATGAGACTTCATGGGGTTCACAGTCATTGTTTAGAACTCCAAGGGCAGCTCTCTCCTGACTGTATACTGTCATGCCACTGTCTCTGCTGGGTATGTCATGCCACTGGGACAGGTCATATGCAGGGATGGTGATGGCGGTGTCTGGGGCATTGTCTGTTGCTTGACTGGTCCATGAGACAGCTCTCCCAAGTTTGGCACTAACCCCCAGATGTTCATAAGGAGGACTTTTCACAGTTGACAGGGGTGTTTCTCATAGAATCCCTACAGTGTGGAAACAAGCCCTTTGGCCCAACAAGTCCACACTGAGCCTCACAGCTTCCCACCCAGACCAATTCCCCATAACCCACCTAATCACCACATCCCTGAACACAATGGACAATTTACCATGGCCAATCCACCTAGCCTGCATATCTTTGGACCGTAGGAGGAAACCGGAGCACCCGGAGGAAACCCATGCATACACAGGGAGAATGTACAAACTCCACACAAACAGTCGCCCGAGGGTGGAATCGCACCCAAGTCCCTGTCACTTTGAGGCAGCAGTGCTAACCACTGAGCCACCGTGCCGCTCTAAGGAGAATGTGCATTCCCTGACTGGGAAACAAAATCAGGCCGTGGCAGTGAGAGCGCCGAATCCTAATCACTGTTTCTGTTGTTATCTTTTCCAGTGCCTAGGTCATTGCCAGGTTGATCAGTCTACTTTCATTTCTTTGTTGAGGCTTCATAGTGATTGAAATGCTAGGTCATTTCAAAGGACAGTTGAGAATCAACCACATTGCAGTGGGTCTGGAGTCACATGTAAGCCAGACAAGGTGAGGATGGCAGTTTTCCTTCCTTAAAGGATATTAGTGAACTATGCAAACTCCACCATCTGCTATGTCAGGATTTGAACCAAGATCCCCAGAACATTAGCTAAATTTTGGGATTAATACTCTAGTGATAATACCACTAGGTCATCAGTTCCCTGCTATGTTGCTACATAGTTCAAACTTTTTTTTATTCATTCACAGGATAGGATGTTGCTGGCTAGGCCAGCATCTATTGCCCAGAAGACTGTTAAGCATCAAACACATTTGAGGGATATCTGATTGAAGTATTGGGGGATCTGATTGAGGTCTATGAAGTTTTGAGAAACATAGGTAGGTTAGATCATGATAATTGTTTGCCCATTGTAGATGTGTCTAAGACCCAAAAGCATAAATTTAAGATGAGGAGTAAATAGTTTAGAGGGGATGTGAGGAAAACTCTTTTCACCTTGAAGGTGATGGAAATGTAGGATGCCCTACCTGAGAGGGTGGTGGAGGCAGGTATTCTCGCAACATTTAGGAAGCATCTGGATGAGTACTTAAAATGCCAGTGCATAGAAGGTTATGGACCAAGTGCAGGTAAATGGGATTCATGTAGTTTGGTGTTTGTTGGCCCTAGATGGTGAGTCAAAGGGCCTGTTTCTCTGCTGTATGACTCTATGACTCTCTAACACATTGCTGTGCGTCTGGAGTCACATGTAGACCAGACCTGGTGAGGTTGGCCGATTTCCTTCCCTAAAGGATTAAAGGTCATGGACTTTTCCAAAAAATGACAACAGTTTCATGATCATCGTTAAACTCTTAATTCCAGATTTTTTGAATTTAATTTAATTTCCACCACCTGCCATGCTGGGATTCCAACCCAAGCCCCCAGAAGGTTACATTACTGTTATATACTTCTTCTATTACAGTACAGTAGACCAGGAATCTTATTTAACAATAGCTTTATCACAGGAAGATTTGAGTACAGTAGTGTGGCCTTGTTATACGTACATAGAGCTTCGTTCAAACTGCACCTGGAATACTGTGTGCAGTTTTGGTTTCATTACCCTAGGGAGGATATTATTACAATAGAAGGACCGTAACAAAGATTTACCAGACTTGTTCCCAGGATGGCAGAAACTGTCCTGTGAGGAGAGAATGTACAAACTGGGCTTAAATTCTCTAGATTTTTGAAGAAAGAGGGTTGATCTTATTGAGACAAACAGAATACTAGAGTAGGTGCAGGTAAGATGTTGAAAGTCTGGAACCAGGGGCTACAATTTCAACATAATTGGGAAGACACTTCAGACCATGATGAGGATAATTTCTTTTACTCACAGATCTTTGGCATTCTCTATCCCAGAGGGCTGGGAAGCTCAGTCACTGAGTATATTTAAAGTGGAGACTCATAGATTTCTAAATACCAAAGACGTAAGTGATAGTGTGAGATGATGAAGGGTCTAGGCCCGAAACGTCAGCCTTTCTGCTCCTATGATGTTGCTTGGCCTGCTGTGTTCATCCAGCCCTGCACCTTGTTGTCTCAGTGTGAGATGATAGTGTGAGAAGTAAGCTTTCAAGTGGATGCTCTACAATGATGGTGTTGGTTGTCTTTACAGGTTCTTAATGAACTGAATAATATACTCTTGCACCTACCTTCCTATGAAGATGTTAGACAATCAATGGCAGGACTCTGGGGGAGGAACAATTGAAGGTCATGTGATGATATTTCAGACTATATCTAGCCACAGTTTGCAAGACTACTGCTTTCTCATCAGCCCATCAATATCACTGTAAAATGGCTCTCTTTAAAGGTAAATGGTTAGTTCTTTTACTTGAAGAATAAAGCAGATCAATAATCTAACTTCACAGGTGCAACACTTTGTGTAAACAATGCTGACTTTCAATACTTTTTAACATTGACAAACGGTTGTACTCCCCTACCCCGCCCTATCATCTTGCCCTCCCCACTCACCCCCAGCAATTTCCAATTTATCTTGCCACGAAAGGACAGAAAGGTCTCAGTGAATCTGTCGTCAAGTGTGTTATTTAGTGCAGTGCAATCAGGTGGACAGCAAGGATTAGAGCTGAGGGAAGGGGAAAGAAGGCGAGTGAGTATCAGGTTGTGGCATCTATTTCACAGCCCAGGCATTTTCAAAGAATTGGAATATGAAATCCATATATTTTGGTACTGAAATCCTCCCTATTTGAACATGAGGGCGAGTTAAAGAGGGAGAGCCTTGAATATAGATAAAAACATGAATATTTGCACATTTTCCAGAAAACTGTCAAGACACTGGAATGCTTAGCAAAAAAAAGATCCCAGCCAAACTGGGATGTTTAATCACCCAATGGTTTAGGATCTTTAGCTCTTTAATATTACCAAGTTATTCACTTTGCTTTTCAGGCTTTAGGTCTTTTCTTAACCTGAAAAACTGATCTCTGCTTGAATGATTTGTTTCTTCTCCTCAAAAATTCTCAGAAAATCTCTGTATGTTTGTCTGCTTTCACTATATCTGCATGTGTGGGCTGATTGTCTTCACCCTTCTCATCTGGTTATAGGTCTCCTTTGTGCCTGCCAGCCGCACAGCTTCTTTGTATATTAACATTCTTCCTGTTAACACTACTGCCACTACTGCCACTAATTGCCAGATTACACAGACTGTTATTTTTTATTATGCAAGAAAGGCTCAATTAATTATTTTGCAATTGATGCAAACTCTCAATTATCCTTTTCTTAAAAAAACACTTTCTTAAAAGCAATTACAGATTCCATAGATATGTTAAATAAATTACAAATATTATTTATTGTCTACCTTGACAGTACCCAAAAATTCAACACAATGTTATAAATCAGTGTCTGGCAATGCTGATGTTTATTATTGTAAAAATTGACATTTTTAACTGAGATTGTTACAACTGGAGTAATGCACTGATAATCAAGCCACACTAATCTACTGATTTCACCATTAGTGTAAGTTTATTGATTCAGTCACTAAAATGGCCAATTCCACTCTTTTGTACTGTTACCCAGTATAAATGAAACCTTAGCAGACTTCCATAGAATAGAATCCCTAAAGTGTGGAAACAGGCCATTCGCCCAACAAGTCCACACTGAATCTCCGGAGAGCATCCCAACCAGACTCACACCCCTACCCTATCCCTGTAACATTGCATTTCCCAGGGCTAGTACACCTAACCTACACATCCCTGGACACCATGGGGCAATTTAGCATGGCCAATCCACCTAACCTGCACAATTTTGGATGGTGGGAGAAAACCGGACCACCCGGAAGAAACTCATGCAGGCACAGGGAGAACGTGCAAATTCCACACAAACAGTTGCCCGAGGTTGGAATTGAATCTAGGTCCCTGGCGCTGCTTTTTTAATTACTTCTTTAATAAACTCAAAAATGATCAGTTTCTTGTGAATGAAATTTATTCTTAAAACAAATGACAACTACTGATTAATACGTAACCTATAATCTGCAGATAAAACTATTGCCTTAATTCCACATATAGATATATTCCCACAACAAAAACAAGATAAGCCAGTACAGAGATTATGAGTCTTTTAGAACAAAAATGGCAAAAGGGGGAAAACACCCAACCCCAAGGGATTCTGGAAAGAAAGGGTAACGTGATAACTTCTCATGTCAGCAATATCTGCTGTCAACAGTGCTAATTTGCAGATGGCTGTGGATTGATGATAAATGCCCAGTTCTAATTCCAATCAACTTGAATTTGGGTTGTTGAGAATTTGTTGCAGGCCACTGCTTCAGGCTTCACCAAGTAAACATACATACTGGTATTTGGAAACTCAGGGATTTCCTCTCAGAAACAGGACTTCAGGACAGAGACTGCAGTTTGTTGTTGTGTCTTCTCTACTCTGTCCACTGATTCTGTGAAACATAATTCTATGACTAGAGAATTGCTAGGTAACTAAAACGTTAAACTAAATCGTGGTGGGTAGGTTTAGTTGCATGGAAAATTATCAAAGGAGTTAAAGGGAGGGAGAGCTTAGCAGAGGTTAAAGTTTTCAGAACAAGTAATAGAACAAGAGAGTATGGAAAAGGTCAGGAATCTAACTTCAGGCACAGTAGATAAGGGGACAACCATGAGAAAGGAGGGCAGTAAGAAATGAATTAAATCAATAGCAAGAAGGGAGACAGAATTGGAAGGCATAGAATCAGTGTGGGTAGCGTTGAGGAACTACAAAGGAAGAAAGACCACAATGAGAGTCATGTCCTTGCCTCCTAGCCATTTAGTATGTACAGAAGAAAATAATTGAGGAGAAAGAAAAGTCATGTAAGAAAAGCACGATGATAATAATCATGGGGTACTTCAAATATGCAGGTGGACTGGGAAAACCAGTTTGGTAGTGGATCTCAAGAAAAGGAATTCATGGAATGTCTACGAGATTTTTTATTGGAGCAGTTTGTGGTAGAGGCCACTAGGGAACAGGCAATTCTGCACTTAGTGATGTGTAATGAGGTAGACTTGATTAGGGAGCTGCAGGTGAAGGAACCCCTAGGGGACAGTGACCATAACATGATAGAATTCACCCTGCAGTTTGAGAGGGAGAAGGTTGAATCAGGTGTAATGTAATTACAACTGAATAAAGTAACTAAAAGACATGAGAGAGGAGCTGGTTAGAGTTGATTGAAAGGGAAGTCAAGTAGGGAAGACAATGGAACAGCAATGGTAGGAAGTACTGGGGGTAATTTGGGAGGCACAGCAGAAATTCGTTCAAAGGAAGAAGCATCATATTAAGGGAAGGATGAGGCGACCATGGCTGACAAGAGAAATCAGGGACAGCATAAAAGCAGGGTTGTCACTTCATCCTGAACTGTGCCCCCAGGTCCTCATCTCTCCTATTAGTGGAAATATCTTCTCCACATCCACTCTATCCAGGCCTCTCAGTATCCTGTAAGTCTCAATCAGATCCCTCCTCAACCTTCTAAACTTCATCCAATGTAGACACCTAGTCCTCAAACTCTCATTGTATGACAAGCCCTTCATCCCTGGGATCATTATTGCGGATGTGGAATTCAGAAGAATGAGGGGAAATCTTATAGAAACATATAAGATTATGAAGGGAATAGATAAAGTGGAGGCAGGGAGGTTGTTTCCACTAGCAGGTGAAACTAGGACTAGAGGGCATCGCCTCAAAATAAAGGGAAGCCGATGTAGGACTGAGGTCAGGAGGAACTTCTTCACCCAAAGGGTTGTGGATCTGTGGAATTCCCTGCCCAGTGAAGTGGTTGAAGCTACCTCACTGAATGTATATAAGGCAAGGCTAGATAAATTTTTGAACAGTAAAGGAATTAAGGGTTATGGTGAGTGGGCAGGTAAGTGGAGCTGAGTCTCAAAGATCAGCCATGATCTTATTAAATGGCGGGGCAGGCTGGAGGGGCCAGATGGCCTACTCCTGCTCATAGTTCTTATGTTCTTATGTAAACCTTTTGACAACCAAAAGTTCCACAGGGGTCAGTGTTGGGACCACAACTATTCACATTGTGCATTAACGATCTGGGCAAAGGAACTGAGGGGATTGTTGCTACGTTTGCAGATGACACAAAGATAATTGGAGGGGTGAGTTGTGTCGAGGAACTGAAGAGGTTGCAGAACAACTTGGATCTGCTAGGTGAGTCTGCAAATTGACGGATGGAATACAGTGTGGCAAAGTGTGAGATTATACATTTTGGTAGGAAGAATTGAGACGTAGACTGATTTCTAAGTGGGGAAAGGCTTCAGAGATCTGAAGTGCATGGGGACTTGGATGTGCTAGTTCAGGTTTCTCTTAAGTTAATGTGTGGGTTCAGTCAGTGGTTAAGAAGGCAAATGCAATGTTAGCATTAATTTCAAGATGGCCAGAATACAAGAGTAGAGATGTACTACTGAGACTTCATGAGGGTCTGGTCAGACCACATTGGGAATATTGCGAGCAGTTCTGGGCCCTGTATCTAAGGAAGAATGTGCTGGCGCTGGACCAGTTTCAGAGGATGTTTACAAGAATGATCCCGGGGATGAAGGGTTTGTCATATGAGGAGCAGTTGAGGACTAGGGGTGGATGGAGTTTAGCGGGTTGACGAGGGATCTGATCAAAACTAATATACTGAGAGGCCTGGATATTGTGGATGTGGAAAAGATATTTCCACGAGTAGGAGAGACGAGGACCTTGGGGGGCACAGCTCAGGGTGAAGGGACAACCCTTCTGAACTGAGATGAGGAAGAATATCTTTAGCCAGAGGTGGTGAATCTGTGAAACTCATTGCCATAGAAGGTTGTGGAAACCAATTTGTTGAGTGTATTTGAGGCAGACATCGATGGGTTCTTGATTAATAAGGGGATCAAGGGTTATGGGAAGAAAGCAGGAGAATGGGGTTGAGTAACATACCAGCCATGATCTAGGTATAGGAGACTCGATGGGCTGAATGGTCTAATTCTGCCCTTATATCTTATGATATTATGGTCAACCATTAACATAGGTGTCTAGAACTCTAAAAATCATTTTATCCCTCCCCCAAGTAAGGAAAGCAATAAGACCCATTTTTCTTAATCTCTTTGTTTATCTTAGCTGCTTTTCTCTAAAGTTTCTTGATTTCCAGAAAACTAGCAGGTTACTTACTGCACACTTTAAACTTTTGACTTCAGTAATTGGCAGGTAGATCTGCCTTTTTTTAACCCACATACTGCTGAACATAATTTCAGTAAGTCACATGATCCTGTTCAATCAAGAAAAAATCCAAAAAATTCCATCTCATCCATCTTCCTTCACATAGTTCTTAAATATAGATATGTATTCCGAACAAAATGGTCCATGCATTTTCAAAAGATGGCATGAATTTGATCACTTTCAATGAAAATAAAATGCCAAGGTATTCAGTGCCACAAGAAGTCTGTAAAGAAGAAGGTGACATTCAGTTAACAGGGTCACAAAAGCCCCAGAAGTAGACCTTGCACCTGATGCATTGTTTTTCTTTGCAAAAGGATAGATGGCTCTTGAAGTTGATGATTATATTTGCTAATGGAAGTGTTTATAGTTAATAATACTGAAAGAGGAAAAGGATTTTTTATCCATAAACTGTCAGCAATTTATCCATCAATACAGAGTACTGCAGGTTATTGCCTCAGCTATAATTTTAAACAATACGCATCCACAAAACTGGACATGCTCCCTGATTAAGTTTGTGATTCTTCTGATTAGAGGAGACTCATCAAATTGCAGTCATTTAATTGGGTACATAAGCAGTTGTTGACATATTTTAAAAGCTTTTGTGTACCAAAATATTTAATTCACTAAGAAATTGACTACCACACACCAAAATATTAAATCGTTCAATACTGGCAATTCCCAATTTACAAACATCCAACTTATGAGCACTTGTGCTTATGAATGAGATCTCATAATAATATGAATTCTAAAGATCCAACATGCAAGCATTTGCTTGTACTTACAAATCATTATTTTGTATTTATATTGTGGACCAAATTGTAAACAAATTGAGTTACGAATGTACTCAGGAACAGAACCTGTTTGTAACCTGGGGATAGCCTGCATAGAATTGAGCTAACCTTCAGCGAACTTAAAATACTGAAGGGCTAGACACCCCTATTGATATTTTTTAAATTTAACCTATTCTTCTAAATAACCTGTTCAGAGATGTTATCACATACCTCTGGAGCAGGTGGGACTTGACCTGGGCCTCTTAGTCCAGGGGTAGGGACATTATACCACTGTGCCACAAGAGGGCCCAGGGGCACCTATTAAACATCCTTTTTTTTTGAGATAGAGCCATTTTCAACTATCCTGTTAAAACTATAGCAACTGCCAAACCATCCAGTAATGCCTCTTAATGGGGACAAAAGGTAAACTATTATACCGTACAATGTTGCCTGATTGTGGTGGTTTGTGCAAGATTTTATGTATATGACTATGTTAGTGAATTTTAGTGGAAACCAGAAATGGAATGTCCCCAGCACATCATTTAGGCACTTTCCCACTCAATTTCCCTTGTTCCCAAATGGAAAGGTTCACCATAATCACTTTCATTACTGACGCAAAGCGTGACAAATTTGGTAATGTAATTAAATAGCAATTAACGTGTATTCTAATTTTGCCAAAATCATAAAGATAAGTAATTGACCATAGGCTCTATGTTAAAATTAAAGTTATTTTATAACAGTTTTGTGTTTATTTCTAGCTTACACCATTCCCTCACTTAGTACACTGTAAATTATCCAATCTGGAATGCTGGGACCAAGTCATGACTCATTTGCAGAATTTTCTGGATGATAGAATGACACTGAAATGCCTAACCACAAATGTGTGAACTAGAAAACATTGTAGTCATAAACATTTGCCTGAAACATGAAACTGAAACATTGGTAATAATTAATTTAAAAAATGTACTTGTCCAAATGCTGTTTCTTTCACATTTGCGCTCCCAAAGTACTGTGCTAAGATGATGCTAATGATGTTGGGGGAAGCATAAAAGTCTTAAAAGCCTTGGACAATGAAGAAGTTTTGGAGATAAAATATCCAACTTTAGCCAGAAATCGAAATGTGGATAGTTGGGCGTGGGGATGTTGTGCAAGCTGAGCAGCAAACTGTCTTCCACTGATCTTGGCTTTGTGACACCCGGCCATTTACAACTTGGTGTTCATCATCATCGCAAAATGGGTGGGAGGTGACAACTTGGCAAAGGACATATGATGGTAAAGAAGCAACTCCTCCCTGCATGCGTTCAAGAATAGTTAGAGCCCACATTTCTGTGGAAAGCAAAATGTGGGCCTGGTTGTAGTACTGATGCTCCTTAAATGCTGCATACATTGTCAGCTTGTTTCATTACTTTACTGGTGTTCTGGACCATGGGAACACAATGGATAATCAGTGGAGGGACTTCTGGCTAGGCATGAGGATCTGCTGTTTTTTTTGTGGGGTGGTTCATAATCCCCTTTGATGCATTGACCTTTAGAGGCAGGAATTGAGGCCCAAGTCCATGAATTCAGCACGCCCATTGACAGAGGGCCTGGTAGCATATTTTGTATTTTTCCCTGTTTAAAAGGAAGATTGTTTTGGCCTTTGTACTGATAACATAGGACCCTATTATCATTGCAAATGTGTTTGAAAGGGAGTCTGTGTGAACCTCTGTGTATAATAGGGTAGTGTGAATGCAAGGAAAATGAAAAGCACATTCTCACAATGCTATATTCTGGCAATGCTATTTCATTTGTCTGTTTTTTTTGGATTGTGGTATCTTTTCTAAAATTATTTTTAAGTACACCTACCATCCCTTGTGTTCTTTGCATTTGCTTTGTTCGTCTTCTGTTACCAACTGCTTTCTGGAACCTTCTGTGGAGAATTTTTTTTTATTCATTCACGGGATGAGGGCATCGCTGGCTAGGCACCTGAACTCGAATAGAAAAGGCAGCTGCACAGCAGATGTCAGCTTCACACTGGGATACTATAAATCCAGTCTGGCACAAATTGTTTTTAAATCATCCCAGGTTGACATACTGAACTTTAGACTTAGATAACTAGCCACTTCAAGAGGCAAATGAAATGCATTTTTATGTCTGATTTCTGTAACTTTCTTTTCCTGCACCAGGTCACAAGAATAAAGCCAGAGGCAGGAGTTAAAAGATGCAATCTGGTATCAAGTATTGCTGACCAGAACACTCTCCCACTTGTACCACCTGCCAGTTGGCATACTGGAAGCATATGCAGGTTCAAAATCAAAATATTTGAACATCTTAGAACTGCTCTTCTACTGAGTCATTCGGTCCTGGAGAGGGATTCAAAACCAGAGCTTTGGAATCAAAGGCCTCAAAACCTCCCCTCCAACCTAAAGCAGATCCTAAGATGTACTGAAGCTTAACTGAGAGCAGCACTTGCAACACACAAGTGCCTCTGATCATTCTCATAAGACTACATTTGTTAAAGAAGCAAGATATCATCCCCGTTTCAAACAAAATCACTAAATTACATGACTGACTGAGTTTATGATAGTGGAGTCTCTGGCTGGAAGGATAATCAATTAGATGCTGTTGGCCGAAGGTGATCATAACTAGTTCAGCCATGTATCCTGCACTTGTGCTGCTTTAAGGTGTGCAGACTTGTAGTTTGAGAAGAACAAGTTTGTAGTAGCAAGGTTCTGCCTCTAAGTGGGTTTGCACCAAGTAAAGAGAATGACATCACAGTTTCTAAAAAAAAATTATACTGATTTGAATAAAGAAAATGGTGTAACAGCCTAAGATCCAGAATGTAAGATTCCTTAATGTAGGAAGCCACTACTTTTGTGTTTTTAAGCTGTATTTTTCTCTTAGAACTGCATTGAATCTATGCTGTCAGGACCATTTAACAGCCTTTTAAATTATCTGATCAGTGGGCTTTCAGTTTATCTTTAAGAAAAGAGGGAGACGAAGTGTCTACTTGGTATTGTTTAATTTTTGCCTGTATTTGTAACTTCAGCAATGTTATCTTTAACTAAAGGGATGCAGAAATTTCTTGTATCTTGAAAGAATTTGGAGTTTATTCAAAAATAAATTAAATCTGTCTTTTAACTTAGTTAGCTGGTGAATCTCTATAAACAGATTTTGATAGCAGCCTTCAATCACAAAAACCGATACAGTTAATTATCTGAATTTCCATGATATCCAGAGCTATTAATCAGTAGATCTTCAAATAATTTTTCAAATGTTTGCAACTGAAACAGACAGCCCAGAGAGAGAAAACAGTAGTTGGGAAGACAAAAAGATAGATAATGGTAGCTGGGGAAAGGGAAAATCTGGTAGTGGGGAAACATTATTGTGTGAAGATGAGATAACAAAGTGTAGAGCTGGATGAACACAGCAGGCCAAGCAGCATCAGAGGAGCAGGAAAGCTGACGTTTTGGGTCTAGACCCTGCTTCAGAAATGGGGGAGGGGAAGGGGATTCTGAAATAAATAGAGAGAGAGAGGGGGAGGCGGATGGAAGATGAATAAGATGAGTTGGCTGTGATCAAAGCAGCCCATGTGATGACAGGACCAGGTGTGTGGAGGTTGGTAAGCGGGCATTGAGGCCCTAACATTATTGAAGTCGATATTTAGTTCTGAAGACTGCAGCACCACCAAATGGAGAATGAGATGCTCTTCTTTCAGCTTGTGCTGAGCCTCACTCGAGCACTGCAGCAGGCCCGATATATAAATGTTGTCGTGGGATCATGGTGGTATGTTGAAGTGGTAGGCAACCAGAACCTCAGGGTCATTTTTGTGGAAGAACATGGGTGTTCTACAAAGCAGTTATCCAGTCTACATTTTGTCTCCCCAATGTGGGTGAGAACACACTGTGAGCAGTGAATACAGGAGACTAGATTGAGTGAAGTGCAGGTAATTCGCTGCTTCAACTGGAAGGTGCACTGGGGGCCTTGGATAGCAAGGATGGAGGAAGTAAATGGGTAAGTGTTACACCTTATGTGATTCCATGAGATGGTGCCCTGAGGGTGTGGGGAGGTGTCACAAATGGAGGATGAGTGGACCAGGATGTCCTGGAGTGAATAATCTCGGTGGAAGACTGAAAAGGGAGGAGAAGGGAATATGTGTTTGGTGGTGGCATCCCTCTGGAACTGGCAGAAATAGCAGCTTATGATCCTTTGGATTTGGGGACTTGGTTAACCAATGTAAATAAATAAGTTTTTAACAATTTGTACGGTTTACATTTATATATTTATAACGGTGAGAATGTATAGATTCCATTTCATTTGGAGCGTTGTGTTGGATTTCAAATGCCCTCTGATGGCTAACAGCAAGAAATGCAAGCAACATAGAGCTTCTTTTTTTTTACAACTGCTATTTTACAGCATTTACTGGTCTAAGACTGGTTAGCGCACTGAAGGGTGCACATATTCATGCCTCACAGTGAACTCAGCCACGCGTCAAGTTTTGCATTTATAACATGCTCAGAAATCCTTGTACACCTTTAAATGTGGATCTGCATCTAAATTAAATCATAAATTAAGAAGTAAATTAAGTACTTGAAGCAAAAATTGAGCATTGCTGCTGTCGTGAATGGGGCATGGTTATATTAAAGAGAAATCAAGGGCCACAAAAGTAAATTAAAATGAGGTCACAGGCCCAGGTATATTGCAAGGCCAGAATTAGGGTAATACAAGTACAAATTAGAAGCCCAAGCAGACAAACTGTAAGGAAAGAAGGAAGTTAAGAGACAGTTGAGGCTCGAAAAAAGGTGGAAGATCCGTTGTTTAAACTGTGATAAAGGCAGGATGCATTTATTTAAACTGCACACAGATGGATTCAGCTAGGAAGAAAAATGTGAAACAATACTAATTATTAGTAGTGCTGTTGAGAGCAGGAACTAGGAAAAACCACGAAAGGAACCCAAGTAGAAATACCAGGCTGTCAATGGTATAATCAGCTGCTATAAAAGAGGATTTGAGGCCTGGGGCAGATCAGCATGATTTTCTTGAATGGCAGGGCAGCTTGAGGGCCCAAACGGCCTACTCCAGCTGCAAGTTTTATGGACTTATGTTCTCCTGATCCAACTTAAAGATCTGCAAACAGCAGAATTCATTCAGTGAAGCCGTTAAAGAAATATGAATCATTCCTTGAATGTACTTTAACTAAGTTTGCGGATGACACAAAAAAAATTCGGTGGGAAAGCAAGTGGAGAGAATGACACAAAGGTCTACAGAGGATATAGACCAGTTTAATAGTGGGCAAAAACTCGGCAAATGGAATACAAAGTGGGATAATATGAGGTTATGCACTTTGGCAGGAAGAACAGAGGAGATGAATATTATTTAAAAAGGAAAAGATTTGGGTGTCCTTATGCATTAGTCACAAAAAGCAAGCATCCGAGTTCAGCAGGTAACAGGGAATGTTGGTCTTTATTTAAAGGGAATGGAGTACAGAAGCACAGAGGTTTTGCTAGAACTATATAAGGTATTAACAAAACTACATCCAGAATACTGTGAATGGTTTTGGGCACCTTATCTAAGGAAATATCACTGTCTTTGGATGCAGTCCAAAGGGGGTTCAGGAGGTTGATCCTGGGTATGAAGGAATTTTCTTATGAGGAGAAGCTGAATAGGGTGGGCCTACAGTCATTGGAGTTTAGAAGAATGAGACGTGACCTTATTGAAACAAATATGTTTATTAGGAGGCTTGACAGAATGGATAGAGAGGTTGTTCCTCTTTGTGGGAAAGTCTAGGACCAAAGAGCAACATCTCAAAGATAGTAGGAACTGCAGATGCTGGAGAATCCGAGACAATGAAGGGTCTAGGCCCGAAACGTCAGCCTTTCTGCTCCTGTGATGCTGCTTGGCCTGCTGTGTTCATCCAGCTCTGTACCTTGTTGTCTCGGATTCTCCAGCATCTGCAGTTCCTACTATCTCTGATTCAATTTTAACCCCACTGCGAAGCCTCTTCTAAGGATGCCTAGCCTGAAGAAGTTACCCTCCTCCCTCCGGACAGATTTCTAATGAAGGGTCTAGGCCCGAAACGTCAGCCTTTCTGCTCCTATGATGCTGCTTGGCCTGCTGTGTTCATCCAGCTCTGCACCTTGTTGTCTAGCAACAGCTCAAAGTAAGGCATCACCGAGATAGGACAAAGATGAATAATTTCTTCTCTGAGGGTAGTGAATTTGGAATTCCTTATGCAGCAGGCTGTAGACTCTGGTTCATTAAGTATACTCAAGATGGAGAGTTTTTAATCAAAAGGGAATCATGGGCACTGAATTGAATTCAATTAGCTTTATTGTCACATGTACTCAAATAAGTACAGTGAAAAGTTTATAAGTCACCACTTACAGCGCCATCTTAGGTACAGCTTCTGCAGTTACAAGATTAGTTACAGTGTAGCAATGTCAAAAACACACGGCACCATTTCAGGTACAAAGTAAGTACCTAGGTACAATCCTTAGTTACTGAAAAGAGAAATGAAGAAAAAAAGTTACATTACAGCTATACAGAATATAACCATAGGTCAGAAAAATGAGAAACAAAGATAAAAAGACAAACATCACAGTCTCTCTCCAATGGATCTCCACAGCAGACCAGTGCAGGAGGTCTCCATATGTCTCACCACTTGCTGCTGTCATGCTCCGCACAGGGCTTCTGTGGCCACACTCTGAACTGGGCCATTGCCCCTTCTTTGCATTGGACGCTGATCGCTAGAGTCACCACTTTTGGGTCGCTGTTTGTTGGCAGCCCTGCTTTGGGCTCCTGACTGCCAACCCGCTTTGGAGGCCAGGAGTTGGAGGTCGAGTCCAGGTGTCCAAGGCTGAGAGTCTGAGAAGACAGAAGAGGCAAAGAAAACCACAGAAGGAAGGAAAAGAGGGCAAAAAGAAAGAAAAAAAATTGGTGGAGAGGACAAGCTTTGGCTGGAGTGTCCTACTCAGCTGCCTTCTTACAGGAAGCAGGTATGAGGAAAAGGCAGGAAAGCGAAGTTGAGGATAATCAGATTAGCCATAATCTCATTGATCGGCAGAACAGACTCGATGAATTGAAAAGCCTACTCCTACTCCTACACATTATAGTTTTATTAAGGCTGCAATTACTTAGTTCATGTCGAGAAGCGGGAGAAAAAGGGAATCATCCATTTTACTTGCCAGAAATAAGAATCACCTATTTTACAGACGGTGAATATCCTCCATTTTGATCATGAAAGCATAGCAAACCTATCCATTACAGTAGTTTGCAGCAACAACATTACAATACTGCAGAATCAAAAGCCCTTAAACATGAGAAAGGCACGACAGCAGAAGTAATATTGCATTGACGATTTAATTTCAGAGATGGGCCAAATAGAACACAGAATTAGAAATCTTAGGGAAACAATTCGTAGGATATAGAATTACTTCAAAACTAGATACTAAATCAGAATCTGAATAATCAAATCCACTTTTGTATTCAATTGGGATTACAACTGAAGATTTTCTAGCTTGTCAAGGTGCAATAGAAGCAGAAGATGGATTTATGAAAGCTTTTGAGTATTATAATAATCATCATGAAAAACCAGGTTTAGTAGAGGAATTCAGCAGCCAATGGAATCCATAATAATTTTGTTAATGATCTCTACAGATAATCAGCAAAAAATGTGACTACAGAGTTGTAAAGTCTGGATTTATAAGTGATAGAATTGTTGAAATTACTGATGAGCCTTCATCAGATTTATTACAGTCAAAAAAACAAATGTTTTGACTGTAGAGGAATCCATTCAGATGGTGGAAATCAGTAAAACACTGATCAATCCCAACAGTGACCTTATCACAGGAGATCAGCAGACTCCTTTCAGTTCTTAAGGTAGAAAAGGTAAAGGCCGATATGTAAAACCAGTATGACAAGTCACACAGGCATCAGATAGTTTGCAGTACAGTTAAGTAAGGAAACATCAAAGGCACAGGCACTGTCCAGCTATTAATAAAGAATATTTTATCTCTAAAACTATGGCTCACTTTCAAAAACAAAATGCTGAATTAGGATGCAGCCATTGAGCTGCGAGAAGTCAAATAACAAGTCAATTCAATAAATTCATGAGAAAGAATAGGCTGAAATAGAAAACAAATCGGTGTACAGAGGAATAATAAAGGATCCAGACATAGCTTTTGGCAGAACAGTATTTACGTCAGGAGGCATTTCATTAGTTTTAAGCATGATTAAGGTTAAGTGTCAGTATATTATTAGATAACTTTTCATGGTTGAAGACGCATTGGTCACAGCCTACAGAAGTGCAACTACATGGTCCAAGGGGTGTAACACTCAAACTTAAGGGTATGGTACAAACAACAATGCAACATAAGAAATGTCAGAAAGTAGAAAACACTTCTGTATTCCGCAATCAAGAATTCTCATTCTTGAGCGTGCATGTGTGTTTTGACCTGAATCATTTTTAAATGACGCAATGCATCAAATTAGTTAAAGACCAGAAAGCAATATGCAAGGAACAACTAATTAAGAGACAACCAATAGAAGAGTTCATAGTGCTTCCTAAACTCATGGTGGAAACTAAACAGAAGACACAATCCATTTACCAATCCACATCCACTGTGTTTGCATCAGGAATTTGTTTAATACTCTCAGGAAAATGAGAACCTGTGAAATTACGGGTATGTCAGAAATGTTTTCCACTTTCATCAACACTACAAAGAACCCAGAAAAAAATCTGCAAGAACTGGAAAAGTTTGCCAATGAAACATGAATGAGCAGTGTACCTCATCTGTAATGCAGCTTGATGAACAGACAGTGATGGCAGATTCGATAATAATGAGATGCTGAGAAGAACAGGTTCACACAGAACATCATCTGCCTGTATCTTGCAGGAAGAATTGTCAGTACCAGTTACACAGATCATGCCAAGAAGGAAGAAATCCAAGTAGCCACCAGATTAAGAATAAAAATTTTCTCACACATGTTGAGGATGTGATGTATATAAAACTTCATGATGGCCACTGCTGAGGAAGGAAAACCTTGTTTGATTCAGAAGAAATTGCCTGGTTTGGAGATCCAGGATACTGCCAAAAAAACAAAATGTCTATAAAGGGATTGAAGGTACTGAAAGTTCTTGTTTCAACAGGGCAGCCATCTTCCAGGCAGGATGTACATGACAGTAAAGGTCCTCTAGATATTACAATGGAGCAATTTCCTGTTTCAAAGATATAGAATCCTCAGTAAAAGAAATCTAAGAGACAAAATGCTCTCTCTTATTTAAAGACATTTTCAGATCTCACACTGTCAGGAACAAAACCAAAGTTCATAGTTTTCAACCCAGAGACCTGTCAATCTTCCAAATCTGAAGATACCACATTCTGAGAGAAAAGTGAAATCTCCAAACCAAGAGAGAGATGCAGGATTTTAACCTTGCAACAGTGAAGAAGTAGCAATATATTTCCAAAACAGGATGGTCAGTGGTTTGGAGGGGGCGCTTGCAAGTCATGGTATTCCCATGTATCAACTATATTAACCATTATGTCCCAGAAGACAAGGATTTGGAAGATGCTATGAAAGGAGTCTTTGTGAATTTCTGCAGTGCAACTTGTAGATGATATGCACTGCTGCTGCATACAAGTGGACTATCTGGATGTTGTTGAAGCTGCAATCATCCAGGCAAATGGTGAATATTCCATCACACTCCTGACTTGTGCCTTCTAGATGGAGGACAGGCTTTGTGGAGTCAGGAGGTGAGTTACTTGCTGTAGGATTCCTAGTTTCTGACCTGCTCTTGTAGACATAGCACTTGAATGGCTAGTCCAGTTCTGTTTCTGGTCAACATTAACTGCCAAGATGATGATGATGGAAGTTTCAGTGAAGGTGATAATGATGAATGTCAAGAGGTAATGATTAGATTGTCTCTTATTGGAGATGGTCATTGACTGGCACTCATGTGATGCAAATGTAAATTGCTACTTTTCAGTCCTAGCTTGGATACTATTTAAGTCTTCCTACATTACGAGATAAACAGCTTCAGTATCTGAAGTAGTCATTAATGGTGCTGAACATTGTATAATTGTATCTGCATTGATATAACATTGTATCGATGAACATCCCCACTTCTGACCTTGAGATGGAGGCAGGGTCACTGATGATGCAGCTGAAGATAGCCTAGAATGCCAGATAATTAATGTAAGGGCTCTTGTAGTGTCCCTACTTCTGAACTAGGAATCACTTGCACTTGCCCCAATAGTGTGTAATTACATCTCTGAGCAGGTTGTTTAGGAAATATCTAGATCATTAATATAGGTAAAAGCAAGGTTCCTGACACTGACCACTGGGAACCCCATGACAAACCTTTCCGCGCCGTCTGAAAAACATCGAATTATTAATAGTCAGTGAAAAGACTTTGACATATGGTAATGTTGTAAAGTTTGAAATCTGAGCACAAGTACTTGATATTTGTGGTTTCTAGTTTTATGAAGACTGGATTTTAGCCAATAAAGAGTTGGTGAAATATTAACCTACAGATTTAAGTAGAATCTTATTTATTTTACATCTTTTATAGTTCATTTTACTTTCCCATCTATTCTCATATGGGAACATAGGCATCAGTATTTCAACCCCTCAAGCCTGTGCCACCATTCTAGATCATGGCTGACCATTTATTTCAACACCATTTTCCCAAATTGTTCCCGTTACTGGGGAGGTGCGGGTGTAGTAAACTGGATTAGTAATTCAGGACCCAGGGTAATCTTCTGAGCACATGGGTTTGAATTCCACAATGGCAGAGGTGAAGCTTGAATTCAATAAAAGTCTGAAATAAAAAGGGCTAAGCTATGGTAACCAAGTAACTATTGTCATAAAAAGTCAATTTGGTTCACCAATTCTGGCAGATACATCTGCATTCCTTACCTGGTTTGGTCTCTCTCTAACTCCAAACCCACAGCAGTAATTTTGACCCCTAACTGCCCTGTGGGCAATTAGGGATGGACAATAAAATGCTGGCCGGGCCAGCAGAACCCACATGCCATGAGTGAATTAGAAAATAATTCCTCAATGTCATTAGAATTTAGAAATCTATTGACTTCTGTCTTGAACATACTCAATGACAGGTTTCCCAGTTATTTTGGCTACAGAATTCAAAAAATTCACTTTCTCCTGAGTGAACAAGTTTCTGTTTGCTGCAGACCCAAATGGCTTTCTCCTTATTTGGAAACTCTATCCCTGGTTCTAGACTTCCTATCCAAACAAAATATCATTTCTGCATCTAATCTGTCTATCCCTTTAAGAATTTGGTAAGTTTCAATGGAGTTACCTTTTTTTTAAATGCTAAAGAATAAAGATCCAGTCTCCTCAATCTGTCTTTGTAAGACAGTACCCCCAACTGAGGAATTAGTCTGGTGAACCTTTACTGCCTCCATCTATGGAAAGTATATCCTTCCTTGGGCAAAGAGACTGGAAACTGCACACAATACGCTGAATTCATTGTCACCTAAGCTTCTATACAATTGAAGCAAAAATTCTTTACTTTTGTATTGAAATGCTTCTGAGATAAAGGCTGACAAAGTCATTTGCTTTCCTTATTGCTTGCTCGTCTACATGTTAGTTTTCAGTGACTTATGAAACAAAGGCACTCCTTTGGACATTAATACTTCCCTATCTCTCGCCATTTGAGAAATATTTTGCACCTCTGTTTCTTGCACCAAAGTGGATAACCTCACGTACCCACTTGATATTCCATCTGCCGTATGCTTGCCCATTCACTTAACCTATCCAAATCTGCTTGAAATCTCTCTGCATCATCCTCACAACACACATTCTCATCTAGGTTTGAGTTGTCCACAAACTTGGAAACAATATATTTGTTATCCACATCCAAATCAAATACAAAGATTGTAGCCTGTGTACTGGTCCTTGTGTTATCTCAGTAGACACAGCATACGAACGTAAGAATAACCCATTTATTTCCCTCGATATTTTCCTTCTATTAACTAATCCTCAATTCAAGCCAGCATATTACTGCTATCCTATGTGCTGTAATTTTGGTTGCTGACTTCCTGTGTGGTAGTTTATCAAAAGACTTATGAAAATCCAAATGCACCACATCCAATGGTTCCCCCTTATCTACACTGCAAGCAATATCCTGAGGAAGAAAGAATTCAAGTTTTCCTTTCATTAAACCATGTTGACTCTGTCCAATACTATCGTTATTTTCTGAGCGTCCAGTTAACACATCATAAATTATTGTTTTTTTTTCCTACTATTCATGTCTGGCTAACAAGTCTGTAGTTCTCCATTTAACCTGTCTCTCCTCTCTTAAATAGTGGAGTTACATTTGCAGCCAGTGCAGATTATATCTTTTGTTTTGGCATTTGTTCTTTTTGGTCTTGACGAGTGAGTATTAGTCCTGCTCATGTTTTTTTCATGTCTATCCAATTCCATTTCAGACCTTTGTTCAGAGAACAAATGAATTCCAAAAGGTTACATGGACTTATAAGTTGTACTTTATACATCATCACTATAGGCAAATAAAAAAATTAACCTTCCACAGAATGATTTGTAAGACTTTAAATACTTGAAATAATTTGGATTGCCAATTAACTATGTAAACTCACAACTGTTACAGAACTTAGTGTATCAAAACTAAATATCAATTTACAGATGTAGAGAAATGTTGATTCCATTATTGAGTTAATAGCTAATTCATCAAAGTTCTGGCATTGGTAACTCAAGTCTAAAATTATTTATGATGATTTTATTCATCATACAATCCTTAGATAATTCAATATATATCAATGATTATAACTGGAGAGGCAATGGCCTAGTGGTATTATCGGTAGACTATTAATCCAAAGACTCTAGTAATGATCTGGGAACATGCATTCAAATCATGGTATTCAAATCAACATGGCAGATAGTACAATTTGGATTCAATTAAAAAATCTAGAATTAAGGGTCTAATGATGGGCATGAAACCAACATTGATTGTTGGTAAAAAAAAAACACCTGGTTCGCTAATGTCCTTTAGGGAAACAAACTGTGGTCCTTACCTGGTCTGGCCAACATGTGACTCCAGAACCACAGCCAATGTGATTGACTCTTAACATCCCCATGGATGGGCAGTAAATGCTGGCCTATCCAGCAAAGCCTGCATCTCATGAATGAATTTAAAAAACTGTGTAATAAAAAAATGAGAATTACGTCTTCACAACAGGAGATGTGAGTGTCCAAAGCAACAAATGTTAGTTGTTGTTTTTATTCTGTACTTTGTTCTTAATAAATTATCAGGTCCAATAAAGGAGCAAAAATATTGGCTGCATCCTTTGTGTGATAGCAATTAATTCCTCTCTGAAGAGAAGTGCTGCATTGCAGGGGTATTTGCAGCACAAAATATTTGTTTGTTTTGTGTTTGGAGTTGTGTTCTGGAAAATGCTGATTCAGTAAGAGCCCCAAAAGATCAAGACTACCCTTCCAACCACTGAAGACTTTAGGAATATAGAATTTGTAATGACATACTGAAGAAGTAAACATTTCATCACTTTTGGTCTCCCCTGCAAGCACAATGATTTTGCTTTAGCTTAATATACAACACAAAAATATCAGAATTGAAAATGATGCATAACACTGGCTTGTGGAAATATGAGTTTTTTGTTGGTTTATTGAAAACATACATCTCATATCTACATATCATTTCTGGACCTGAATGCATTTGAGATGATTTTACTGTAGCCTGGCATTTAAATGCACCTCTTAATTAATTAGTTTCTGCGCACAGGATTAACAATTACAATATATGCATAGCAATAGTAATGACTGACTGGTTAACTTCTACTGCTGAGGTGACAAAAAATTGTTAGAATGCTTGTAACCTGTATTTATTGATATTTGACTTTCCATTGGTCAAGGACACAGGATACCTCTGTATATCAGTAACATCAAGAATCAAAATGAAATTAACAATAGAAAAAGTACTGCAACTCCTGTGGTATTTTAAAACTAAAATCAGTATCATCTGGATTATGGAAAAAATAAGAACAGAATGCAACCTTTTGATATGAAAAAATTGGAACAAATGAAACACTTGTGTTAAAAAAGGCTCTTAAGAAGAAAGAAGAGAGGAGCAATTACAAAAAATATTATGAAAAATGTATTTCAGAAGTGCTTACCAATAGATTTAAAAATCCCGCTGATTCATATCATAATTTCTTTCTAGTCTGTCACTAAGGCTTTCATTGGGATATTGGAATGAAAATTCTCATCCTCCATCTTGAATCAGGCCTGATTGGTCTGGAATCGACAAGAGTCCTGACCCGAAACATCAACTTCCCTGCTGCTCTGATGCTGCCTGGCCTGCTGTGCTCCTCCAGCTCCACACTGTGTTATCTCTGTCCTAACATATGTGGTTTCAGGTTGCAACACACTAACCTGATGTAAATGAGGCCCAGTCCTTGAAATAAGCCAACTCCTAGCAAGACTATTGAGCCATAAACAAGCCAGTCACTTGATTATTGTTCTAGGCAAACTCCACCCCTTACCACACAAAAGGCACCCATCAGATGTGTGCCGGTGTTTTTCAAGAATCACTCGTTTCCCTTGCCCAGATTTAAAACATTAATTCTCAACAATTTCTATGTGAGAAATTGCATTTCCAACCTTGCTTTTAAGCGTTCTTGCCATCACAAACCTTCCAGCATGCAGCATGGTCTACTGTACTGAACTTTTATTTCTGTAATGCAGGACATTTTATTTCCATATTGTCTAAAATCTTGTAACTAGCACTGCTGCCTCATAGCACCAGCGACCTGGGTTCAATTCTACCCTTGAGCGACTGTCTGTATGGAGTTTGCTTATCCTCCCTGTGTCTACGTGTGTTTCCGCCGGGTGCTCCAGTTTCCTCCTACAGTCCAAAGGTGTTCAAGCTAGGTGGATTGGCCATGCTAAATTACCCATTGTGTTCAGGGATGTCTAGGTTAGGTGCATTAGCCATGGAAAATGCCAGACTGGAGGATGGGTTTGGGTGGTTCTTCAGAAGGTCCGTGTGGACTTTTTGGGCTGAGTAGCCTGTTTCCACACTATACGAATTCTGTTCTATTGTAAGGAAACCATGCCTGAGTACTTTTGTATCTAAGTCAGTGCTGTAATTGGCAATGTATAAACTTTTCAGTATACTCATTGAGTATATGTGACAATAAAGACTATTCTATTCTTTGGTGCAGGTTTACTATAGTGGAAACAACCTACATTCATTTACTTTATTATTACCTTGATTGCATCTTGAACCCTAACAGCAACCCTCTGAGACATCACTCATCACATCATTTTGCCGCAGAAACTTGGTTTTATCCTTATCCTGCAATTGCTACTTTTCAACCATCTTGATCCATGTGGCCATATTCTCATAATCATTATTTTTTAAAAATTTATTCATTTAGGGATTGAGGGTCTGGAGTCATGTGTAGGCCAGGCCAAGTGAGATGGCAGTGAACAGGATATTAGTGAACCAGATGGGTTTTTCCCCATCAATCAATGTCAGTTTCATGGTCATCGTTAGACTCTTCATTCCAGATTTTTATTGAATTCAAATTCCACCATCTGCCATGGCAGGATTTGAGCCCAGGTCCCCAGTCCATTATTTAGGTCTCTGGATTAAGAGTCTAGTGATAATACCGCTGGGCCATCAACTCCCTCATAAGTCTCCTACTTCATAAGTTTCCTACTTCTCTTGTTCCCTAACTATTGAGCAAGCATCCAAATGAACAGCACAGTTATCTTTTATTTTATTTGTATTTGAATTTTCAATTGCAAATAGGTGATTCTTTATCTTTGTGTTTGAACACAACACTGAGTGCAGCTTGGCAACAGATTCACAAGCGGATTCAAAGTTTGGGAGATATGCCAATTAATGAGTCATTCTGTTGTCAAGCAGCCAAAATGGCATAATGCAGAGGTAGTCTCATAGGACAAAAGGCAGAGTCTGACAAACTTATTTATTCAATCTTGTTAACTAAAGGGCCTATGGCATTATGTTCAGTCTTACACAAGTCTAAAAGTGCTGATGCTGCTGCTGATAGAGCAGTTACTCTGTTGTTATGTAAAAGTCCCGCTGTTCCATTACAATAAAAAATTGATTTGAATGGCCTCAAAAATGTGAGGCTCGCAATAGCACATTTACATGAACATCTGTGCCTTTACCTCATGTCTACCATGATGTTTGATATTTTTTAATTGACTCATAATCCCAATACTGGCTTTTTGTGGAAGAGAGTTCCAAACATTTACCACCCTTTGTGTGTAGAAGTGCTTCCTAATATCTCTCCTGAATGATCTGGCTGTAACTTTTAGGCTGTGCTCCCTGTTCTAGAATCTCCAACCAGTAGAAATAACTTACCTTTACTCTAGATAACAAGGTGTAGAGCTGGATGAACTCAGCAGGCCAAGCAGCATCAGAGGAGCAGGAAAGCTGACGTTTCGGGTCTGGACCCTTCTTCAGAAATGGGGGAGGGGAAGGGGATTCTGAAATAAATAGAGAGAGAGGGGGAGGTGGATGGAAAATGGATAAAGGAGCAGATAGGTGGAGAGGAGACAGACAGGTCAAAGAGGCGGGGATGGAGCCAGTAAAGGTGAGTGTAGGTGGGGAGTTAGGGTGGGGATAGGTCAGTCCAGGGAGGACGGACAGGTCAAGGAGGTGGGATGAGGCTGGTAGGTAGGAGGTTGGGGTAGGGCTTGAGGTGGGAGGAGTGGATAGGTGGGAGGAAGGACAGATAGGTTAGGGAGGGGGGAACGAGCTGGGCTGGTTTTGGGATGTGGTCAGGGGAAGGGAGATTTTGAAGCTTGTGAAGTCCACATTGATACCATTGGGCTGCAAGGTCCCCAAGCAAAATATGAGGTGCTGTTCCTGCAACCTTCAGGTGGCATCGTTGGGGCACTGGAGGAGGCCCAGGATGGACATGTCGTCCAAGGAAGTGGAGGAGGAGTTGAAATGGTTCGCGATTAGGAGGTGCAATCATTTGTTGCGAACCGAGCGTAGGTGTTCCACAAAGCGGTCTCCAAGCCTCCACTTGGTTTCCCCGATGTACAGGAGGCCAGGTCGGGAACAGTGGATACAGTATACCACCTTAGCAGATGTGCAGGTGAACATCTGCTTGATGTGGAAGGTCTTCTTTGGGCCTGGGATGGGGGTGAAGGGGGAGGTGTAGGGACATGTGTAGCACTTCCTACAGTTGCAGGGAAAAGTGCTGGGGATGGTGGGGCTGGTGGGGAGTGTGGAGCAGACAAGGGAGTCATGGAGAGAGTGGTCCCTCTGGAAGGCAGATAAGGGTGGGGAGGGAAAAAAGTCTTTGGTAGTGGGGTCAGATTGCAGATGGCGGAAGTGCCGGAAGATGATGCTTTGGATCCGGAGATTGGTGAGATGGTACGTAGGACCTATCCACTCCTCCTACCTCAAGCCCCACCCCCACCTCCTACCTACCAGCCTCATCCCGCCTCCTTGACCTGTCCATCCTCCCTGGACTGACCGATCCCCACCCTAACTCCCCATCTGCACTCACCTTTACTGGCTACATCCCTGCCTCTTTGACCTGTCTGTCCCCTCGCCACCTATCTGCTCCTTTATCCATCTTCCATCCGCCTCCCCCCTCTCTCTATTTATTTCAGAATCCCCTTCCACTCCCCCATTTCTGAAGAAGGGTCCAGACCCGAAATGTCAGCTTTCTTGCTCCTCTGATGCTGCTTGGCCTGCTGATTTTATCCAGCTCCACGCCTTGTTATCTCAGATTCTCCAGCATTGGCAGTTTTCACTACCCCTTATCTTTACCCTATCTTTTCCTGTTAATATCTCAAAGACATTGATTAGATCACCCCTTAACCGTCTAAATTCAAGAGAACACAGGCCTAATTTGTGTAATCTCCGCTTGTAAATTAACCCCTGTAGTCCCGGTACCATTCTTCTTAACTTACAGTGTAGACCCTCTGATGCTAAAATAGTCTTTCTAAAGGGTGGTGCCCACATCTGCTCATAGTACACCAAGTGGGGTCCAACCAGGGTTTTGTATAACGCAGCATAACTTCTGCATGATTATACTTCAGTCTTCTGGACATAAAGGCCATCATTTAATTAGATAATCAATTATTTTCTGCAGCTGTTTATGATATTTTAAATATTTATTCAGCTAAACTCCCAAATCTCTTTGGACATCCACTATATTAACCCAGCACCACCTTAGAAAATATCCTGATCTATCCTTTCCATCTAGAAAGTACCCCAATCTATAAAAATGGCCCAACAAGCTACTCAGTTCAATGGCTATTAGGGAAGGGCAATAAATACTGACCATACAAGTGATGCACTGATCCCATGACGGAGTTTTTAAAAATATGCTAAAAATATACATGCCCCTAAAACTGCTATTTGTTTACAACCATATACCTGATTTTTCTGGGAGTAACATTCTTCACAGTTGCACCTTTTCTTCGCTAAACAAGGAATGATATAGTTATCAAAGACACAGTTAGTGACTCAATCAAGGTATCTGAAAATCACAACACCCTGGAAACGGAGAGACTAATAAGGGGATAGATTTTAACAGTTTTGTTCAGTTGACTATGTCATACATGGATATATAGTGTCAGTCTCAAATGAACAACTTATTTTCTGTTTACATTTATTAACTTAAACTGCTATCAGAACAGTGTTGATGAGTACAGTTGTGCTACTGTGAAACCTTATTAAGTAGAAAAGTGTTTATCTGCATTGTCTATGAGGGTGTTCCTGTATATTTCAACCAAGTTAGCTAAGCTGTGGAACATTTACATTGGTTTCAAAGTAATGATTCCACATGAATGAAGCTGATGGTTGTAAGTCATGGCCAAGAATGGAACAGATGTGAGTGTGAGAGAACTTCCATGTAAGTTTCTTTTATTACCGAGAATATCTGAGGTGGTAAAATGTTGATTAATTTATACAGTGTCCCTTAAATGGAACCACCAACATTCAATAAGTAAAATATGATCAGTCTTTAATTTTAACCTGTAGCCAACCTTAACAATGGGTTATTCTCTCATGAAATCAACAATGCACAACCATTTTTATAAACTGGTAGCTTGAGTGAGAAAACTATTGGTTTATTCTCCAGGCCCTGGCAGCTTGTCACAGGCTGATCTTATCTCCTGAGCTCACAATAAGAGATAGCTGGTTAGCAGATGAAAGTGAAATGTTGGAAAGTAGGAATGTGCCATTGCAGTCTAAAAAAATGAGCAAACCCTCACCACCCCAACCATATCCCCCGACTGTCCAAAGTGATAAGATTTTTGAGCTTTTTACTTTCGTTATGGAGCCAGAGGGAGCAGGGATGCTATATCGTTCCCAATGAGAGATTTGTCTTCCTTGCCCTGGGTATCTTCACCTCCTGATTGCGATGTCCTTCCAAAACCCCTAACCTGGAGACTTTTAGATTTAGAGGGGATGGGAAGGGGCCCTGTGCACTTCAGCTCACGCTTGTCTGCTTATCATGTAAGGTCAAAATGAAGCCATATAGTCTAGTTATTGTTCAGCGTGCTGCTTCCAGCATAGAAAAGTCGAGCAGTGAATAAAAAAGCTTAAGAAATTTTGGAGGGATCATTCTGAGGATGCTGTGCAAAACTGACCCTTAGATATGAGTGAGGGAGCAGAATTTCAATTCAGAACAGTTTACAAGTTTCAGAAAGGAAAGATGCAATTTAGAAATAGAAGACATTTGATGCTTAATATTTTATAATAATCTACATATAAAATCAGAGGATGATAGGACACAGACCCATTGTACTGTGTTTTTTTTAAGTACTTAACAACAATATAACAATATTATATATACTTTGGGTGCCTATTGAAAATATAACATACAAAACCAGAAGAATTTAATAATCGGTATTTTATGACAATGTAGCAATTTTCTGTCACCCAGATTTTGTAAATATCACAAATATTCAACTCTGGATTGATCAAATGAGATGAATCACATTAATGATAAACTGATAATGTCATTAACTGTGGATTGATTGCTGTCACGGTAATAGAACCTCTAAACATTTCAAACTAATTATTTCTTATAAACAGTGCCAACCAATTTTGGAAAGAGCTGTATTTCAACCTTGAAGGCCTTAGTGAATTGAACCTTTAAATATTCCAGTAGAATAAAATAGATAACAAGGAAGGCCTGTAGTGTATTTTGACCGATTTTAGTGAATTCCAACCCCTGATGTGTTCAACATACTCATTGCCAGTCAATTAGAAAATTTACAGAATAAAGAAAAGTGGTTGTTTGTTTCTCATATTTTACTTTTACCCAGTTTTTGACCAATAAATTACTTATGTTGACAAGATATTTAAGAAGGGACTTCATTATTCAAATGTGAAAATAAGTGGACCTATGACTCTAGATTTATTGCCATTTCTTTTTAATTATTTTTTTCCATTGGCCCTTGAACTGATCTTTGGAAACTCAGTCCTTGCTCATGGAGTCTGTTGCCCTGTCACTCAGCATTCCTTTCTTTCTGGAGATTTACTCCCCCTTTGCAAGATGCAACATGTCTTAAGAAATAATGGATTCCAATTTTACTGCATTGATCAAAGCCTTTATCCATTAGCTTTTCGCCATCTCTGGTATTCACTTAATTCCACTTTCTTTTGGTGTGCCTCAGTGTGTTTAGGTGAGATAGATTTTAACGTTTGTGTGGTCTTTTCCTGAAGTGATTACATGATGGTGATTGATGCAACAACATTACCTATTTGTATAAGTTACCGTATTAGGTCATTGAGAACAGTTTGTATCCGCATGTCATCTACAGCATGACTGACTAAAAAAAATTAAATCTTGGCAAAGGTAACACTATGAAGCCAAGATAAAGGCATTCTCTGCACTCTGCCTGTATTTTAGAAATCAAGAACAGGAGGACCAAGTGGATCAGCTGTGTTTAGCAAAATATTTATGGCACAGTGATGATTGTATCACAAGGTTTAAGGTGGCTAAAGAAAAGGACAAGGAACAATCCAGAAATAGCATAATTTACTGGGGAAAAGCCACCTTCAAAGGTTAACTGAGTAATTGGCTGTGTTTAAAGAGAAGAGAGCTCAGGCATAATCAAAGAATGTTCTCATGAAACAGAAAGACACGTCAAGCAAGTCAGAACTCCCGGGAAGCAAAGTGTGGTTATGATAGATGTTAATTGGATAATATAACTGAGATCCAGGCTGAATATAGAAGATTCAGAGGGAAATTAAGAAATCTGAATGTCTATTATCATGATATAAATGGTAAATGTGTATTAAAAAGAGGATGGCAGAGCAACTTTGTTGAACATTCTGGGAGAATTCAGCACAGCCACCACGACCAATCAGCAAAGTGAGGAAATACCCAGAGTTAAGGAACGGTAAGCCCCAAACATTACATTACTGTAGTGTTTCTATTCTTCTATCCTCTTCTAAACAAAAAGAAGAAGCGTGAGAGATTGAGAGAAACTGTTAAGAAGTTTGTTGTAGCCCAGAGGGTATTTGGTCAGCTTGTTTTTTAATTTAAGGAACCAGTCAGTGGAGCTACTTGGTAGAGGTGTGAATTAGGTGAGTATTGGGCTTCAGTGAGTAAGGCAAACAAGGTAAAAGCAAGGTAAGATTCTTTTATCTTTCTTAGTGTAAACGAGCAGAGATGGCAGTTGGGGCAGTGGTGTGCTCCTCCTGGCAGATGTGTGAGATCAGGGAGCAGGGACTATGTCTGCAGGAAGTGTGACTGGCTGCAGCTCCTCACAGACCATGTTGTTGAGTTGAAGTGGCAGTTAGACACACTGAGGAGCATACAGGGGACAGAGAATGTAATAGGCACTAGTTACATGGAGGTGGTCACACCAGAGGTTCAGTCAGGTAAATAGGTGACTGCCAGGAGAGGCAGGCAGGTAGCGCAGGAGTCTCCTATTGCTAATCCCCTCTCTAACAGGTATATCATTTTGGAAGCTGTTGGGGGAGCATAGGTTCTCAGGGGAGTATAACAGCAGCAGCCAGGCCTGTGGCGCCACAACTGACTCTGCTATAGAACAGGGTCAGGCAAGAACCAAACGAGTGATCATGGTCAGACACTCGTAGTTAGGGGCCTGACAGGCGTTTCTGTGGCTGCGTTCGAGACTCCAAGATGGTGTGTTATCTCCTTGGTGCCAGGGTCAAGGACGTCTCTGAGTGGTTGCACAAAATTCTTAGGGAGGAGAGTGAGCAGCCAGAGGTCATGGTGCACATTGTTAACAATGACGTAAGTAGAAAGAGAGATGACGTCCTGCAGAGTAAGTACAGGGAGTTAGGAAAGACACTGAAGAGCAGGACCTCGAGGGTAGTAATCTCTGTGTTACTACCAGTGCCATGTGCTAGTGAGGCAAGGAATAGAAAAATAGGACTAGTGAATGCGTGGCTAAGTATCTAGTACAGTGGGAATGGTTTAGGTTCTTGGTTCATTGAGACCTCTTCTGGGGCAGGGTGACTTGTACAAGAGGGACAGGTTGCACCTAAACTGGAGGGGAATCAATATCTTTGCAGGGAGGATTGCTAGCGCTATCCGGGAGTGTTTAAACTAGAGTGGCAGGGGACTGGGAATCAGAGCAGCAGGTCAGCAAGTGGAGGGATTGAGTGGAAGGTATACGTTAAGACCAGTAAATCAGAAAGAAAGGACAGGCAGAGACAGATAAGTGAATACGATGGTACTAATGGGATGAAGAGTGTTTATTTCAACACAAGGAGCGTTAAAGGTAAGGCAGATGAGCTTAGAGCCTGGATCAGTACATGGGACTATGATGTCATTGCTATTACAGAGACTTGGTTGAGAGAGGGACAGGACTGGCTGCGCAATGTTCCAGGGTTTTGTTGTTTTAGACGAGGTAGAGAGGAAGATAACAGAGGTGGAGGAGCTGAGTCACTAATTAGGGAGAATGTTACATCCTCACTCAGAGAGGACATACTGGAGGGCTCATCCACTGAGGCAATATGGATAGAGCTCAAAAATAAGATGGGTGCAATCACTCTGATGAGTTTATACTATAGGGCCCCCAACAACAACCGAGACATTGAGGAACAAATATGTAGGCAGATTATGGAAAGGTGCAATAGAAACAGTGTTGTCATAGTGGGTGACTTTAACATCCCTAATATTGATTGGGACTCCCTTAGAGCAAGAGGCTTAAACGGGGCAGAATTTGTTAAGTGCATCTAAGAGGGTTTATTGAAACAGTATGTGGATAGTTCAACTACAGGAGGGACCATACTGGACATTGTATTGGCTCATGAGTCTGGCCAGGTAACTGACTTATCAGTGGGAGAACATTTTGGAAACAGTGATCACAACTCCTTAAGTTTTAAGATAGCTATGAACAAGATTAAGTCAGAACCTTGTGGGAATGTACTATATTTGGGGAAGGCAAATTACATGACTATTAGCAGGAGCTCGAGAGTGTTAATTTGGAGGAGCTATTATCAGTCAAGTCCACTTTTGATATGTGGGAGCTGTTTAAAGACCTGCCGGGGAGAGCTTAAGACCAGCATGTTCTAGTAAGGAGGAAGGACAAGGATACCAAGATAAAAGACCCTTGGATAATGAGTGAGGTTGTGAATTTAGTCAACAGGGAAATCAAGCATATGTAAGGTTTAAGAAGGTAAAATCGGATAGGGCCTGTGAGGAATATAAGGAATGCAGGAAAGTACTCAAGCAGGGAATTAGGAGAACAAGAAGGGGCCATGAAATGACCTTGGCAATTAGGGTTAAAGAGAATCCCAAGGCATTCTACATATATATTTTTTTTTAAAAAATGGATAACTAGGGAGAAGGTAGGACCACTCCAGGTCAAAGGAAGGAATTTGTGCTTGGAAGCAGAGGAGGTGATAAGATCCTAAATGAGTACTTTGCATTGGCATTCACCGAGGAAAAGGATATGGAGGATAGAGATATTTGTGTGCAATATGCTAGGGCTCTTTGATATCAAAAAAGAAGTGGTTTTGGACCTCTCAAAGAGCATTAAAGTGAATAAGTCCCCAGGGCCCGATGGTATGTACCCCAGGTTATTGAGAGAGGAAAGAGAGGAGATTGCTAGGTCTTTGACCAAGATCTTTGTATCCTTGCTAATCACTGGAGAGGTCCAGCAGGGCTGGCGAGTAGCTAATGTTGTTGCTCTGTTCAAAAAAGGAAATAGGATAATCCAAGAAACTATAAAATTGTGAGTCTCACATCGGTGGTTGGGATGCTATTGGAGAGAATTCTGAGGGATAGGATTTGGAAATGGATGGCCTAATTAGGGACAGTCAACATGGCTTTGTGCAGGGCAAGTCATGTGTTATTAATTTGATTGAATTTTTTGAGGACGTGATGTAAGTGATTGATGAGGCTAGATCAGTATGTGCTGTTTACATGGATTTTCATAAGGCTTTCAACCAGGTTCCTCATGGTAGGCTCGTCTAGAAGATTAAGATGCGTGAAATTCACGGTGACTTGGCCACGTGAATTCAGAATTGGCTTTCCCATAGAAGACAGAAGGTAGTGGTGGAAGGGTGTTTTTCAGGCTTGGGGTCTGTGACTAGTGGTGTTCCGCAGGGATCCATACTGGGACTTCTGCTGTTTGTGATATATATGAATGACCGAGATGAAAATGTAGATGCGTGGGTTAATAAGTTTGACGAAGTTGTGGATACTATAGAAAGTTGTCAAAAGGCACAGCGCATTATAGATCAGTTGCAGATATGGGCAGAGAAATGGCAGATGGAGTTTTACCCAGGTAAGTGTGAGGTGCTACACTTTGGGACAGCAAAAGTTAAGGAAAAGTATACAGTTAATGGTAGGACACTGAACAGCGTTGATGTACAGAAGAATCTTGGGTTTCAAGTCCATAGCTCTCTGAAATTGGCCACACAATTAGATAAGGTGGTAACGAAGGTGTATGGCATGCTTGCCTTTATTGGTCAGGGAATTGAGTACAAGAGTCAAGATGTCATGTTGCAGCTTTATAAGACTTTCGTTAGGCGACACTTAGAGTGTTATGTTCAATTCTGGTCACCATATTACAGGATGGATGTGGAGGTTTTAGAGAGGGTGCAGAAGAGGTTTACCAGGATACTGCCTGGATTAGAGGGTATGGGCTATAAGGAGAGTCTGGAAAAAACTCAGGTTGTTTTCTCTTCAGCAGCGGAGGCGGAGGGGAGACTTGATAGAAGTTTATAAAATTATGAAATGCATAGATAGGGTTGTTGGTCAGAATCTGTTTCCCAGAGTTGAAATGTCTGATACTAGGGAACATGCATTTAAGGTGAGAGGGGGAAAGTTCAAAGGAGATGTGAGGGGCAGGTTTTTTTACCCAGAGAGTAGTAGGAGTCTGGAATGCACTGCCAGAGGTGGTTGTGGAGGCAGGTACGATTAGGTCATTAAAGGAACTTTTAGATAAACACATGAATATGCAAGAAATGGAGGGTTATGGACCAAGGGCAGGCAAAAGAGATTAGGTTCATCTGACACAAAAACAAAGGACCTCAGAACACCGTATCCGAAATGTTAACTCTGTTTTTCCCTTCACAGATGCTGCCAGACCTGTTGGGCTTTTCCAGCAATTTTGTTTTTGTTCCTGATTTACATCACCCGCAGTTCTTTTGGTTTTTACTTAGTTTCATTTGACGTCATGTTTAGCACAACATTGTGGGCCGAAGAGCCCGTTCCTGCGCTATACAGTTCTATGTTCTATGTATAGCCAATTAGAGATCAAAAAGGGAATTTATGCATAGAGCATGGGGTGTGGCTGGGGTATTAATGAATACTTTGCATCTGTGTATCAAGGAAGAAGATACTACACAGCTCATGGTAGATCAGACATTTGCAGGTTTTAAAATTGATAGGGAGGAGGTATTGAATGGATTATTTGTACTTAAAGTTGATAGGGCATCAGCATTAGATGAGATGCATCCAGAGATGTTATGGCAAATGGGTATGAAAATTATGGAGGCACTAAGCATAATTTTCCAATCGTGCCTAGACTCTGCGGTAGTGACAGAGGACTGGGGAAATGGTTTCAAAATTATTTAAAAGGCCAGTTAGTTTAACCTCATCATAGGGATGTTCTAGAAATGATGATTTGGAACAATATTACTTATCACATAGGCAAATCTACATTAATTAAGGAAAATCAGCTTGGATTTATTGAGGGTAAATAATATTATACTGACATGGTTGAGTTCTTTGATGAAGTAACAGTGAAACTTGATGAGGGTTGATGCGATGTACATGATCTTCCAAAAGGCATTTGATAAAGTGCTGCATACTGATTTGGTAGAAAGTTTATAGTGGAGTTCCTCAAGGCTTGGTATTAGAACATCTGCTCTTCCTGATCTAGACCTTGGTGTAAAGGCCCCCATTTTCAAAATTTGATGAATTTGGAAGCACGATTAACCATGAAGATGATAGTGCAGAACTTCAAACAACATAGGTTAGTGAGATAGGTGGACAAATGGCAGGTGTGATTTTAATGCAGTGAATTGTGATGTGATTCACATTAGTAAGAAAAATATACAGAGACAATGTCCCAGATGGTCTGATGGTCAGATAATTGCTCCTGTAATGAAAATGGAAGTTGCATATCAGGATCCTGTGGCATTCCCGACATAGCAAATTCTATAGGAATTGTTGGGAAATTTAAGGTTCCAATTAGCAATTCTCCTGTGCATGGAACTCACTTCAAAAACCCTATGTTGGAGAATTGGGGGATTTCACCTCTGTGAAGTTAATAGTTACGCAGGAAAAGTTAGACAATTAAAAACCTTGTCTAAATCCTGGGAAACTATTAAGCTCACCCTTAACATACCCCACACACCCCCAACTACACCTTCCTGACCCCTTACGTTCCTGGGATACCTGACAACCACTCCTCCCGCTGTTGACGTCCTAAGCAGACCCACAATCCAATACATTTCCATCTTCTCAGAACCTGACACACCCAAACCAGCCACTGGTCTGAACCCTCAGAACACGGCACTCCTTCATCCACTGACCGCTGACAGCCCTGCCACTGCAGTTGATCTGAACCCGCAGGAACTAACATTTCACAGCTCCCAGACCCTCAGCCTCATCCACCAATCCTAACATATCCTGCACTCCCCTACCCTCCTACTACTGGCCTCAACATCTTCCCCACGCCTTCAACACTGGCCCTGTCACTGTTCCCGCTGCTGGCCAATTCATTGGTCCACCAAACCCAACCATAGCCAATAAGCTCCTCTCACCTGCCAGTCCCAATGCCATCACCAACCCTACTGCCATTGGCCTGAACATCTCCCCTTGCTTCTGCTGCCAATGCAACCCCACCACCCCCACTCACCCACCCTACTATAAATTAACTTAAACTCTCCATTCCATACATGGTATCCTATATACTTGGTGCCCTGCCCACCGCCATTTTTCTTGTATTGCAGCCTAGCACTCTACCCACCTGGTCCCCAGGCATCCTTGCCACTTGGTATCCTAACTTATTAAACAACTGCCACTCTAACCCCACATTTACTACACTTGTCCTTTTACAGCAGTTGTCAAAGTGTCTGTTGTGCTGTTGGATGTTTAATTCTCAGAGCACAGCACAATGATTATTGCAAAAAGAGGCTTGGTGACTTGCCCAATTAATCCATGCCATGGAGGAACTTAGATTTGCTCTGCATTTCTGAAGGAGCTAGAATCAGAATTCCTAGCCAAAATAAGGTGCTTGGTAGTAATATCAGAAAAAAAAAATAAGTGGAGCAACAATCCAACTGTGATTGCTATTCCTTGGAATATCTGGGCAAAAATAAATTAAAGAGGACAATTCTAAGGTGGGGTGTGGGGGAGTAGTAAAGCTACCTGGGCAAATATAAAACAGAGTTAATGATTCAAGTTGAGACTCTTTGTCAAAAGTTATGACAAAGAGTCACTGAAGTTGAAACATTAACTCTATTTTTCTTCTTACAGATCAAAAATTGAATGAACTGTAGATGCTGTAAATCAGAAAGAAAAACAGAAATTGCTGGAAAAACTTAGGAGATCTGGCAGCATCTGTGGAGAGACATGAGGTTAATATTTCAGGTCCAGTGATCGTTCCTGAGGGAAAAAAAAATCTGTTTTTGTTTCTTTTTACAGATGCTGCAGACCTGCTGAGTTTCTCTAGAAACTTCTGTTTTTGTTTTTATTAATAGTGGCAGAGATAATAAAACAGGAAGTTATGTTCAACTTCCATCGAATAATATTTTGGCCTCAACTGGAGTGTTTGTCCACTTCAGCTCATCACAATTTAGAAAGGATATGATGGCATTAGACAGAGTGTGGAAAAGATTCCAAACAATGACTCCATAGATAAGGAAATTCAGCTATGGAAATAGATTAGAGAATTTGGGGTTACATTCCTTGGGGAGGAGATTTAATAGAGATATTCAAAATCATGAGGGGTGTGGACAGAGTAGATAGGAGATAAATTTCTCATTGGTGAAAGGATCAAGAAAAAGAGGGCACAGACGTATGGTAATTGGCCAAAGAAGGAATAGAGATATGAGGAATATCTTTTTCATCCCATGAATGGTTAGGATCTGGAAAGCATTGCCTGAGAGTGTGGAGGAGGCATGTTCAATTGAGACAAGACAGAATTGGAATGTTACCTGAAAAAGAAGACTGCAAGGCTTCAAGATTAAAAGTGAGACAGAGCCATTTGGTGAATTGCTCCTTCAGAGAGCCAGCACAGACATGACAAGCTGAAAGGCCTCCTTGTGTGCTGTTACTATTGTGTGATTCTGCAATGGAAATTTTACAAGCTTATGAAGAAAATAGTTTGAATGTTCTTTAATATAGATGTCATAGAATTTCTGCAGTGTGGAAAAAGGTCAGTTGGCCCATTGAGTCTTCACTGACCCTCTGAAGCGCATCCCACTCTATCCCCATAGCCCTGTATCTACCATGGCTAATCCACCAAATTTGCACAGCCCTTGAGCTGTGGAAGGAAAGCAGAGCAGGAAATCCACACTGAGAACATGCAATCACCACATAGGCAGTGACCAACTGGGTCACTTGGAGCTATGAGGAAGCTGTGCTAACCACCGAACCACTATGCCACCCAATATGAGCCAAGGAGACTGTTGCTTCTTATATGGGATATATTATCGTTTACAAATTGACTTGTGTTACAGGTTTTGATCTGGCAGATTGATTTTTCTCAGTGCTGGGCGTCCTACTTCATTCCATTTTCAAAGTGGATGATTGTTCTATTGCTTAGTAACTTAAACATTGTCACAGACTCATAGTTTGTTTAAAATTCTACAATATTCATGAGTAGTCATGAAAGATAAATAATATTTAGAATGAAAAGCTTTCTTTTTAAGGAGGATGAATTGCTCTCCCAGTTTCAATTTGGAGCAGAAATCTAGTCACATTCAAGGTGATTGTCAAACCTTGCAGTCCTGGCATCACTGATTAATCCCTTGAACAATCTTTAGGCCCTTAATTTAGATAATCATTGGGCATAATATCTATTTGCTGAGGTACCTAAAAACGGATCTTTTAAATTTAGCAATAGGACTAATACCTGTAAGGATTGAACACAGTCCTTCTATTTCTAAATTAGTACGGTTTGCATTCACCTCAGCCAAAGAAGCAGCTACAACACATCAGTTTCTATATCTTTGTAGCACTATTTTCCAATATAATTACTAACATTTATCATTCTTTTCTACAGTATTAAACCATTAATAATTCTATTTCTTACATATGCATCAGAATGTTTTGTACTTTTGACTGAAATTGCCATGTAATACTCAGTTTAAATAGAGAAAAATATCAAATCCTTGGCAGGATTTTGCACTGTTGATTTCCATAAACACATTTCAAAAGTTAGTGAAGGCAACCTCTGCCCATCCAGCTGTATGAGTAGAAAAGTGAGAAAAGGAGGACTAAACATTAATAGAATGATAGAATTTTACAGCACAGAAGAAAACCAGCAACTGATATACCAACTGGTGAAAACAGAATCTCCTTTTATAACCTTTCAAAATTGTTCATAATTTTGAATACCTCTTTATCTTCCCTGCTCCAAAGAGAATAAGCCTAATTTCTCTAGTTTTTCCTTGTTTCTAAAATCCCTCATTCCAGGTATCCTTCTAGTCAATCTCCTTTGCATGTTCTCCAGGGCTTTAACATTCTTCCTTAAATAAGGTGCCCAGGACTGAACGCACCACTTCAAATGTGCTCTGATCAATGATTTCTGGAGTGGCATCATTTCCTTGCTTTTTTATTCTATATCTCTATACATAAACCCAAGAATCCTATAAGCCTTCTTAACAACTGTTTCAACCTGCCTGGCCTCCATCAGAGAATTATGCACTTGAACCCCAAGTACTGTACTCCCCTCAAAAGTTGTATCATTGAGCCTGGATTGTCTCTCCATGTTTCTTCTATCAAAATATCTTACCTCACATTTCCCTGCATTGAAATGCATCTACCAGGTGTCTGCAATTTGGCCAACTTGTCGATATCTCTCTGAAGTTGTTCACAATTCACTATTCTTCCTAACTTGGTATCATCTGCAAATTTAGAGATTTTGCCTTTACACCCATCTCCAAAACATTTATATAATTCAGAAAAAGCAAAGGTCCCAACACAGTTCCCTGGGGAACATCACTTTCAACTTGTCTCCAGTCTGAAAAATGCCCAACTATGCCTACTTCTGCTTCCTATCTTTTAGCCAGCATTTCTAATCCATGCTACCAAGGCATCATCAATCCCAAACACTTCCAGTTTGCTAACCAACCTACCATGTGGCACTATATCAAATGCTTACTGAAAGTCCAAATATATCACATTCACAGCACTACCAACATCCAGTACCTGTGTCACTTCATCAAAGAACTCAATTAAATTTATCAGACATGACATGTCCCTGACAAAACCATGTTGACTGTCTAGTATTAGCTTATTTTTCTTTAAGAGCATGTTTACCTTAGCCTGTATTATGACCTCCATCAGTTTTCTCACAATTGATGTCAAGCTGACAGGTCTGTAGTTTCCTGAGTTATCCTTTATCCCTTTCCATAGCAATGTCATCACATTTGCAGTCCTCCTGTCCCCAGGCACTGATCCTCTGTTCAGAGAGACCTGTAAAATTTGTGTCAACAGTTTTGTGATTTGCTCCTTACCTCTCTCAGCAATCTAGGATGTGTCCCATCCATGCTTGGCGATATCTCTACCTGGAAATTGCCAGCCTTTTATCACCTTTGTTTGAAATCTATCACTATACTGCTCAGATGCTTAACACCCACATTTTCAACTGGGCCATTGTCACCATCTTCTAATTTGGTAAAGATAGAAGCAAAGTATTCATTTAGTCCTCTGCCATACCCTTTGCTTCAATGAGCAGTTTACCCTGCTTGTTCCTTATGGGCCGTACTCTATCTTCCACTAATCTTCTACCATTAGTACGTTTAAAGAACATTTTATTATTTGTTTTGGCATTACCTGCCTCCTTTCCTCGTGCTTTCTGTTAGCATTCCTTATTCCAGCCTGAATTTCTTTCCTACATTTGAGATATTCTTACTGATTTCCATTGCTATTATTATTTCAGTATGTATCATATGCCTTCTTTTCCATCTTTATTTTCGAATAATAATCCTTAGTCATCCAGGGTATTCTAGCTTTGGATACCCTGTATTTACTTCTCAAGGGTATGTGCCTAGCTTGCACTCTATTTATCTCTCTCTTATGAAAGTCTGCCGTTTTTCATCCACTGTTTTATTCACTAAAATGCATTTTCAATTAACCTACTCCAATTCAACTTTTAGACTCCTAAAATCTGTCCCTTTCCTGTCTGAGATCTTAATCCTTGACTGATTTTTATCCTTTTCCAACTGAATATTGAACGTTACTATATTGTGATCACTATTTCCCAAATGCTCCCCTCCTCCTCAAGTTCTCCACTTGGCCTGCTTCATTTTCTCAGTCCATATCCAGCACAGCTTCTTCCCTGATAGGACTGGAAATGTACTGTTACCGAAAGTTTTCCTGTACACACTGCAGGAACCTTTCCCTTTCCATGCCCTACACTACCTCTTTCTCAGTGTACACTAAAGCAATTTAAATCACCAACAATCACAACCCTACTTGTCCTGCAGGTTTCCGCAACCTGCCTACAACTGCGCTCTTTTCCTTCCTCCCCACTATTTGGAGGTCGATAATACATATCCAACAAGGTCATTACTCCCTTCTTGTTTCTCACCTCCAGTGATATAAATTCTAATTCAGGATTGCATCTCGTTGAAGGGCTGTGATACTTTGACCAAGAATGCTACACATCCTTGTTTTTTTACCTACCTTATATTGAGATGCAAAAGGATAGTGGAAAGTTGTCTCAGACATTGGTATTTAATTTTTTCCTTGGAGCATGTATATATTATTCTTTTGATTCACTTTCCTGAGTTTGCATTCTTAGATGCTGGCTTTTGAGGTGTTTTGTTGACAAATGAAGGCCTGAGCTGATGTAACCAATGCAGGGATGTTGGTTGTTTCCAGGATTGCTTTGTGTTAGTGACATTGGAGAGGGGGCATAACTGACTATATCATGTTGTTATAAGTTAACTTATAGAATAGAATAGAATAGAATAGAAATTTATTGTCAGTTGTAGTTTTACAAAAACTACAGTGAAAAGTGTATAAGTCGCCATACTCCAGTGCCTATATTAATAACAGAAATCATATATCAAAAAAATTAAGACCAAGTCCATCTTTGTTCAATTCACGGCTCATGGGTTCCCAAGGTTGAGGAAAAGACAGGAACAATATTCTCCATCACTGCTGATATTGAAGCTGCTGAATCTTGGGCTATTCAAATTCTGGGCCAGACCACCATGCTGCGGAAAACACCGCAGAAGTGGCCTCCAGGGCACACCTTGTTGGTGAAGCTGGCACTAAAGCAGACCACCACACCGAGCCATTGGAATCCTGGACCATAAGGCACTGCAGAAGTCGCCTCAAGGAATCTTAGGCCATTGGAATCCGGGCAGAACCCAACTTGTCGCCAAAGATGCCACCAACCTGTGCTGTTGGAATCTTGGGCCGGACCCACCATGCTGCCGAAGACACCGATGTCACCGAAGCAGACCTCCACTTCACAGTACCCACCAGGACACAGCCGCAAAGGCAATAAGGAATGGACCACACCACCTTTGCTGCTACAGCATGCTCCCAAAACATCTACCTCCACTGAAGTCATTAAAAGAATATGAGATGAATTTTGATGTTAAACATAAATAAATGAAAGTCAATTTAAAAGAAGAAAGATGCAGCAGGCCTGGTGGGCTCAGAAGCTGATGGGATCAGGAGCACGAACACTTCCTACTGACCCTGCCACCGACATCTTGAAAGGAACTTCTCTATAGTCACTATAATCAGCTGGTGGGAGTATTCGCAGACATCTTCACTTTACTATGATCCAAAGTCCCCACCTGCTTCAAGAAGATCACCATCATCCCAGTGCCAAAGAAAAATCACGGAGTGTGTCTCAATGACTGCCACCAAGTGGCTCTGACATCTATAATTATGAAGTGCTTCGAGAGGTTGGTCATGGCTTATATCAACTCCAGCCTCCCAGACTGCGTTTATCCTTTGCAATTCACCTACCAGCACAACAGATCCAAAGCAGATGCTATCTCTCTGGTCCTACACTCATCCTTGGAGCATCTAGACAACAAGGATACATACATAAGGCTCCTATTTTTTGATTACAGCTCTGCCTTCAGCACCATAATTCCAAACAAAATAATCTCCAAACTCCAGGATCTAGGTGGCTGCTCCCCGCTTTGTAACTGAATTCTCGACTTCCTGACCAACAGACCACATAGTAAAGATAGGCGAAAACTCCTCCTCCACGATAATCCTCAACTCTGGTGCCCCAAAAGGCTGCACTCAACCCCCTGCTATACTATTTATACACACATGACTGTGTGGCAAAATTCTGCACCAACTCCATTTACAAGTTTGCCGATGACACCACCATTGTAGGTCAGATCTCAAATAGCAACGAGATGGAGTACAGGATGAAGATAGAGTGCTTAGCAGCATGGTGTCAAGACAATAATCTCTTCACCAACATCAGCAAAATGAAGAAGCTGGTCATTTACTTCAGAAAGTGGAGTAGAGGGCATGCCTCAATGATGCTGAGGTGGCGATGGTCGAGAACATCAAGTTCCTGGGAGTGACGATCACCATCAATCTGTCCTGATACACCCATGCTAACACTAAGGTCAAGAAAGCACAACAATGCCTCTACTTCCTCAGGAAGCTAAGGAAATTCGGCACGTCCGTAAAGACCCTTACCAGTTTTTATAGATGCACCACAGAAAGCATTCTACCTGGATGTATCACAGCTTGATATGGCAACTGCTTTTCCCAAGACTACAAAGAGTTGTGAACACAGCCCAGTCCATCACAGAAACGAGCCTACCATCCATTGACTTCATCTATACTTCCCATGCGTCAGGAAAGCAACCAACCTAATCAAAGACCCCCTCCCACCCTTCCATCGGGCAGAAGATATAAAAGTTTGAATACAAGAACTAACAGATTTAAGAACTGCTTCTTTCTCACTGTTACTAGACCTTTGAATGGATCTCTTAAATGTTAACGTTGATCTTTTTCTGCACCTTCTCATCAGCTGTAACATTGTATCTTGCACTCTTCTGTTACCTGGATGCGCTTGAATAGTGAGATCTGTTTGTAAAGCATGTAAGACAACACTTTTCACTGTACCTCAGTACACATGAGGTAAAATGTCAAATCAAAAGGTGGTAACAACATAGTAATGTCACTGGACTAGTAATTCATGGGTCTTGGGATATGGCAGCTGATAGAACTTAAATTCAACTAATTTTTGAATTGAAAGCTAGTCTCAGTGATGGTAACCATGAAACTGTCATTGATTTTTGTGAAACCCATTTGGTTCATTAATGTCATTTCAGGATGGAAATCTGCCATCCTTACCTGATCTGGCCCATATGTGACTCCAAAACAATGTGGTTGACTCTTAACTACCCTCTGAAATGGCCCTAGCAAGGAACTCAGATCAAGGACAATTGAGGATGGGCAACCAATGTTGCCAGTGCTGTCCACATCAAAAATCAAAAAAAACCTTTCCATCCCAGGCAGCGTTATACACAGCTAGTGATGCAATCTATTCTTTCTCCCTGGAATTCTCCAAAGAGGAACTACACCTCGGGTCACCTGCAGGTCTAAACATTGCTGCTCCTTCCTTCTCTGCTGTGCAACTACACACCTGAGACCAGCAGACTGCTGCTACCGCTGGTCTTTTGTCCTCATTGGAGGTTTGATTTGTTATTAGCTTACCTCTATACACTTTGGACGTTTGATCTTCAGCAAAATTATTGTGAACAAAACCTTCCCTACTAATAGTAGGAAGCGGCTTTGACACCAAATATGTTCCCCTGCATTCGTTTCACTCCCTCAACTATCAGTACTGCTGTGGTTGAGGAATTACACACGGAAATGGATAATCTTCCCTTTCAATGTGAATGCTATATTTAAGTAAAATAGAAAATTTTCACAAATTCATCAAAAGAGAATACCATTACAGCAGCAGAAGAGTTGTCAAGTGACTATAACTGGGCAATGGTGCAGAGAAGATCAGACCAATGATCCCATTGAAAGCCTTGGCAGAGCTTGGAGCTTGCCAAAGTCGGTGCTCAGCTTAGTCTGTAAAGAAATGAAGTTAATTCCATGCCTTCAGCATCCAAAGGAATAAAATGTTCATAATTTCAGATGCCTCTTCCAGATTAGCCTTATTTGATAAGTTAAAAGAGCAAATGCAGATCACTGATCATTTGTTCAACTTGCAGGCTGTGTGTGTTAGTAAATGACTACCATTTATGCAATTAGGTTGTGTGGCATTGCTTTTTACATATAAGGTCTTTGAGGGTGTGAGTGTGCAAAGTTTCTGATTGTATGCTTCAACTGTATTGGAAATCATGGCTGAAAATTCCTTAACGTTCTACTGGATTATCCATTGTGATTTTGACTGTATCTTCAGTAGCTGGACAGTAAGAATATAAATTAAGAAATAATGGGACTCGTAAGGAACACACAATAATAACACTTGGTGCATTTAATCTTTATTGGACAAATCAAATTGGAAAATGTTGCCCTGAGTACAAGTTCATAACGTGTACTTGGGATAGTTTCTTAGAACAATTTTATGGAACCAACCAGGGAAAGTCTACTTTAGAATTGATGATGAGTTATGAGACAAGCTTAAATAATGGTCTGATGGTAAAGGGTCCTCTCGTGAAGGGTGATCATAATATTTAGAAATTTTGGTCTGAAAGTAGTGTTTTACATTTAAAAAAAGTCAATTACAAATTACAAACAACAAATTTAACAGACGGCACAGTGGTTAGCATTACTGCCTCAAAGCCCAAAGGACCCAAGTTTGATTCCAGCCTTGGGTGACTGCGTGGAGATTGCACACTCTCCCCATGTCTGCATGGGTTTCCATCTGGTGCTCTGGTTTCCTCCCACAGTCCAAAGATATGCAGGTTGGGTGGATTTGTCATACTAAATTATCTGTAGTAACTAGGGATGTGCAGGTTTAAGTGTATTGGCCATGATAAATGCTGGGCTACAGGGATAGGGTAGGGGTCTGGGTCTGAGTCTGAGGTATTCTTTGAAGGATTGGTGCAGACTCTATGGGCTTAATGGCTTTTTCTCACTTGTAGGGATTCTAGATTCTATGGTTCTACAAAGGTACGAGGGTGGAATTGTCTAAAATATGCTAGGAAAATCAGGTAAAAAATAAGCAGTGACAGACGCTTAAGCAGATATTTCATAACTCTCAACAAAGTTATATCCTACTGAGAAAGATACAGTGAGAAAGTTGAAACATCTGTGCAAGTTAAGGATGATATTACCAAATTGAAAGAGAAGGTGTATAATACGACAGGGGAGGCAATGGCCTAGGGGTATTTTTGCTAGACTATTAATCCAGAAGCCGAGCCTATTCTGGGGACCTGGGTTCGAATCTTGCCATGGTGGAATTTGAATAAAATTTTTAAAAAGTTTGGAATTAAGTGTCTATTAAAAGTCCCCTGGCTGCTACCCTCTCTGAATTTTCACTTGATTCATTTTTTCTCTCTCTTCTGCTAGGTTGCATGTGAGAAAATAGGATTTCTGAATTTGTCTTTTTGCCATAGGATGTGTTTATGGGATGTTACTGTATTAGAACAGTTAATTAGTAATAGTTACTTTATCTATTATTCTGTTGAGTTCTCCAATAGAGTTAAGTTGTTCTAAATCTCTTTCTCTTGTTGCATTTTAACTATAGTGTTTAAATAAATTATCTTGCTAACATCGAGCAGTTTGTTCAGTTGCATTGCATCTGGAACAGAGCACTTTATATTTGTCTTTAAAATAAAAAAAAGTTAAGGTCTATGCTACCTTCTTAAAATAGTTTGAGGGATCTGGTCTGGTCCATAACAAGTGTAATTAAGATTTCCACAATGCATTCTTAAGGTGTCACATAAAAGGTTACTGTTCAAGTTAAGTTCATGGTGTTCAGGGTAATACATTAGAATGGAGAGAGGATTGGCTAACTAACAGGAAACAGAAAGTCAGGATACGTGGGGCATTTTTATGTTGTAAAATTGCTACAAGGATCAGTGCCAGATCCTCTATGATCTTTCACATTATGTGATGTCTACACTTGTGAATGATTTTAGCAAGCTTTGATGAGATAATTATATGCAAGGGATGTTTAAGAGAGACATCCTATTGAAGCTCAGACTTCTGTCCTGGTGTCTCCTTTCATGTGTGCTGAGGAGGTTTTTCAGAGTAAATTTATAATTAACCCTTCTGGAGCTAGGGTGACTTCAGACGTCTTTAGAATGGCAGCAGGGACCCAGATGAGGAGGTTTCACCTCCATTTCCAGTTGATCCAATTCTTTTCTTGTGGGGGTAAAAGGGTAAGTCTCAAATTCACATTCAGCAGGGCAATTTGAAATTAGTGCTCAGTTCAAGCAGATTTCATTTTCACTGCAGTCTGGAAACTACAAATTTATGAAAGAGGCTTAAATGCTCTTGATAGTGGATAAAGTTGTTTTAAGTGCGTACCCTGAATCGATTCAAAATCCAACCTTTTTAAATGAAAAATAAAAAAGAACTGCAGCAGTCAGAGTGAAAAATAAATGTTTATTGCAGGAGTATATTAATTGACAGGCCATTTGGTACAGTGTAGATGAAATAATTGATTGCTATTCCTACATTTTAATAGACGTTATTGATATTTCACAATTGACTGTTATCATAGTGTGAATGCTTGGCTAAATTTCAAAGTCTCCAAATCCACTTACCTCAGCAAGATATCTGAATTCTTGTTTTGATTGACATTTCTATTGAAGAGCCAGCTGTATTTGTTGTGGGTACTGAATCAAAGTTTTCATTTTTATAACAGATTGACTATGTGAGGCGATTTACAAGTAGGAATCGTTTTGTCAATATCAAGTATGCATGAGTGAGACCTCTCTTATAATGTTACAAATTTATTCATTTCTGGATGATTCTAAGTTCTGCTTATTGTGAATACTGGATGGAATAGATAGTGAGTGAGGAATGAAAGCTAGAGGGCCTAATGACTTTTTATAAAACTGGGTAGAAGGCTCAAAGCAGGTGCTGGGTTTCTGAACCCCCATTTCCAGCATTCAGTCTCCAACCTGCCTCTGAAAACAACAATAATTGACTTTATTTAAATGTAAAACACTACTTTCAGACCAAAATTTCTAAATATTATGATCACCCTTCACGAGAGGACCCTTTACCATCAGACCATTATTTAAGCTTGTCTCATAACTCATCATCAATTCTAAAGTAGCCTTTTCCCTGGTTGGTTCCATTAAATTGTTCTAAGAAACTATCCCAAGTACACGTTATGAACTTGTACTCAGGGCAACATTTTCCAATTTGATTTGTCCAATAAAGATTAAATGCACCGAGTGTTATTATTGTGTGTTCCTTACGAGTCCCATTATTTCTTAATTTATATTCTTACTGTCCAGCTACTGAAGATACAGTCAAAAGGGCTTCTCCACCCCACATCCAGAGTAAAAGCTCACACATGTAAAGGCCATTTCCGTCTTCTTTGACACAAAATTGACCTGAAGACCTTGTAAAGGGTTATGGATTGGTTGCATGAACAAACTAAATTTTGGCAGATAAATTATAATATGGGAAAATATATGGTGGTCCACTTCTATGAGAAAATAGTATGTTAGAATATTATTTAAATGGAGAGAGACTATACCCTACTATCGCACGGAGGGATCTAGGTGTCCTTGTACATGAATTACAAAATGCAAACACAACATTGTCCTTTCCTGCAAAGGAGTTGGAGTATAAAACTAGGAAGGTCCTGCTATTTTCTACAGGACATGGACGAGACCACAACTATTGTACTGCGCACAGTTTGTGTCCATATTTAAGGAAAACTGGATTCTGAAGCTGGTGATCACCAAATACATGGTGTTGCCAAATGGCCTACTCCTTCTATTTCTTATGTTCTTCTTTTCTTATTAATGAGGATTTCCATCCTTTTTTTTATCAGGTTTATGGTGGTTGAGTGAGAGAAGCATGCAGAAAATTCCCAGCACATCCCAGCAAGTTGAGTGATGAAAGACCAGCAAAATATTGTGATGATATGACATGTAAACAGGAAAGAACTTGACAGACTGTTCACAGTTTGTATTGTGCAGACTTGCCGCATATAACTGATAAATGATGTTATTGGATAATTTACCTTAGCTGCTTTTATTTGCCTGTTTGGTATTTGCGTATCAGAGAAAAACAGTGTTGATGCTGCCTGCCACCTCCTGGTGACTATGCAGTACTGTGCTCCTTAGGAGCCAGTTCTGCACAGGGCTATCCTGTATCATTTTTGGATTTTGAGATTGATATTTAACAGTATATCATTTGTTGTAATGCATGTTGCAATGAAATCAGTATTTGTTTTAATATTTAGTACTACAGCATTAGAGTTCAAACTGTTGAAGTTGAAGCCACGAATATTAATTGGGAAACAATGGAAAATATTTGTGTACAATTGCTAGCATTCCAGGTCATGGTGGTAAAATGCTTTTTGGGAGGACTGAAGCAGGCCAGCCATGAGACTTCTTATTGATGTTGTGGCTTTGATACAGTGGAATGAGCTCCAACTCTTTCCCCTAGGGTCAGGGTATAGCTATATCAGGATCATATCATTGAGAAGCATTTCCAGTCACCAGTATGTCATTACACTTCGTCTTCAATCATAGGGTGGAATATTTATTGTGTGTTAATTAAATGAGAAAAAATGCTGAGTTTCATTAAAGTACCTCATTAAATGAGGAAAAGCGCTTAGCTATGAATGCTTGCTTCCAGAGAGGTATTGAATTGGTCTATTTGCTACATTTAACTAGCTTGAATATCAACAACTTAGAGTGTCTTTAATATAATGGAACACCTCAAGTCTCTTCACAGGGACATTATAAAAATATAAAACAACGTATGATACTCAGCCACAGAAGAAGATATACAGTCTTAACAGCATGGTATGTTGGATTACAAAGTGTATCCAAGTGGTTCTTTTCAGATTTGGTTAATGTAGTTATGAGAAGGCTTGACAAATAGCAATTTGATTAAATACAAACATATATTGAGTAATTATAAAAGACGAAAAAAGAAAAAAAAATTTATTCATGCCCTTCTGGCCGTCGGGGACCCCTTCGATCAACAGCTTGTCTGGAGGTTGAGCTTGTTCCTGGCACTTTTCATGATTCCGTTCCGCAGTGAAGTCCAATGACTTGGAACAAAACTCTCTCTCTCATACAGTGGAACAAACAGGAAGGCACAGAAAAAACAACTACAGAAGACACAACTTCTGGCCTATAGACAACAGCTACAGAAAAACAAGCTAAAGGTGTCATCTTCAGCCCGTAAAGGAATGTTCACAGGGCTCATTCAAGGTCATACAGCTGTCAAGTATCGTAATTAACTCTTCCAGCCTATTTTCCCATTCTCTCCAATCTATTTTCTCATGCAGCTGTCGAATCTCATCATTAACCTTTAGCCCTTCGGCCCATCCTATACACATAGAAACAGACCCTTTGGTCCAACTCATCCATGCTGACCATTTTTCACAAACTAAGCTGGTTCCACTTACCTGCATTTGGCTCTTATCTCTTTAAACTTTTCCTATTCATGTACCTATCCAAATGTCTTTCGAAATGTTGTAAGTGTACCTGCATCTATCACTTCCTTTGTCAGTTCATTCCACATACGAACCACCTGCTGTGTGAAAAAAGTTGCCCCTCAGGTCCCTTGACCAAAATCTTGGTGGAATAAGTAAGTTTTAAGGGGGAGGGTCACAGGACCTGAAACGTTAACTCTGATTTTTCTTCACAGATGCTGCCAGACTTGCTGAACTTATCCAGCAACTTCTGTTTTTGTTCCTGATTTAGAGCATCCGCAGTTCTTTCTATTTTTATTACGAAAGCTTAAAGGATTATTTTAAAGGTGGAAAGAAATGTTGAGAGGTAGAAAACTCTTAGGATGGGCATTCTAAAGCTTGGAGCTTACACAAATTACCATCAATGATGGAGAAATAAAAATTGAGGATGCTCAAGAAACCAGAATTAAATGAGTACAGATATCTCAGAGAGGTGCAGGGCTGGAGGGGTCGGGTAATGGAGGGATATGAAAATAAGAATGACACTTTCAAAATCAAAGTGTTGCTTAACTGGTGACTAGTGTAGCCCAGGGAGCACAGCAATGATAGTTCCACTATACTTGGGAGTCTAGTGGGGCGACAGCAAAGTGGTTCAAGTGCCTTCCAGCTCTCATGGGATTTCTCTGGTGCTCTTATATGCTACTGATATGTAGCTCAAGCTCACCCCAATATGGATGAGTGGTGATGATAAGTGCCCTCTTCACAAGGTCTTCTGCTGACTTGATGAGAGGAAAAAGGGAAAACAGACAAAAGGATTGTTGATATTAAGTCACGGAAGAAGAGAAGCTAGATAGGTGATAATGGGACTGTGGAGTAATTGAAAATGGGTGGGCTGTGCTGAAAGCAAACCATTTCATGATAGGACCAGGGGCTGAGGGGGTAGATAATAGACAAGGAAGGAAGTGTTCATGCTCTGAAATTGTTAAATTCAATGTTAAGTCCTGAAGGCGGTAAGGTACTTAAATGGAAGGCCTACCCTTTTTTCTGTCTGTCTTTCTAACTCTAGGGTTCATCTCTACATATCTGGTCATCCTTATTTCCTTCCATACCCCAATTATCAGCGTTAATATATTTTCCTAGCTGCATCTAGTTCTGAAGGAGGATCATTGGACTCGAAACATTAACTCTGTTTCTCTCCACAGATGCTGCCAGACTCACTGAGTTTTTGTTTATTTCAGACTTTCAGCAACTACAGTTCTTTGTTTCATTAAAGTACCTTCAGCAATGGCTTATCTTTCCTGTTGGCAGCAAATACAAGCTTAGAACATTAAGAAATTACCCAAAAACCACGAAATTACCAGTATATGTACGGTGGTTTCCTACTAAAGCAAACACAAGTGGGATGAGCAGAATAGTATAATTATATGGAAACTGCAACTGCCTTGAATCAATATGAGGGCCAATATGAGTTTGTCCAAATAGTGAATAGAAATGCCCAAGTTGCATAGAGAAGAACCTAGAGAATGAATTTGTAGTTATCAGAACTCACTGGCCACCATGTAGTGTTGCGAATGGAGATTTTAAATTAATTTTTAATTTATGTAATCCATTGTATGAACATTTATGCATGAATTTAGCCATTGAAGTACAAGTAGAGATTTGAATGAATAATGCTTCCAAACCTGAAAAAAAACAAAGCAATACTGATTTACTGAGGTATGGAGCATGAACTATTGTCTTATACTGAATTATTTTTAGAGCCTGATAAGGCAACACAGAAACAGGTGAAGTCCACATTCACTCGAAGTGGAGCCCATAATCAGTAAATGGCTAGAAAGAATGCAATCAAATGGAGAAAATAATAAATGCTGACCACTATGGAATATTAGGATTGGAATGTGTTAAAAACAAGATTCAGCAAGACTAGTTTCTATTGGGAAAAAATTTGGAACAATTTAATAATTAAGGGTCTTGTGGCATAGTGGTAATGTCCCTACATCTGGGCCAGGAGGCCTGGGTTCAAGTCCCATTTTATCCAGGAGTGTATAATAACTTTGCTGAACAGGTTGATTAGAAAATATCCACAATTAAATTCAGGCCAAAATCAGAAAGTACTTTTACACCGCACTCTTTGGAAGCTTTTTGTCTTGTCACACAATGATTTTAGCCTTGGTCAATCAGCTTGGTCAAACATAGCCTGAGATTTTTAGCCTTTAAATTAGGTAAGAGTACAAAGGGATGTAGATCAAAGGTAAATGGAGTTGAGATACAAGTCAACAATGATTTAATTGAATGGAAGAACAGGCTTGGGGTACTAAATATCCTAATCCTGTTCATACGTTCCCATGTTCCAATGTAGCAAAATAATGGTTTAGAAGTATCAGAGAATGACAGTATGCCTCAAGGCCTTGCTTTCTTTCATTTGTCTGCTCTGTTTTATAGCTCACTGGTTTTAAATTGCTTTTGCAATTTCAGATGGACTGGACAACGAAATGACAGGCATTACGGACAGATAATGACTACGAGAAAAGAATGGGTCTTCAATTCATTCTAGTACAAGATCTTCCTGGTGTTTTCAGATGATATATTTCATTTTAGCTGGCAGGAGATTTATCCACCAGTCATGCTGTTTTCAGTAGTTTTGACATTTTCTCAATTTCCCGCATGTCCCACATGATGACCTTTCTCAATGATATTTCGCATTTGGTGCAAATTAGGGGCTATTTCGTACTTTGTGAATGTGCCAATGAGGGATTGATGTAAAACCATGTAAATACATTTTGCAGCTAGGAAACAGAGAAGGTTTGAATTTTGTCAGTGTTAAATAAATGTAAACTGTGCAACTGGACCATTCAACTCTTCCCAACAGTAAACTTCTTAACAGACAAGAACTTTAGTGGCTTTTAAATAAAGATAAGTTTCAAAATAGATATGAACAAATTCAAAATATTTATGCAGCTCTCCCCTCTCCCATTGTAATTCCAATCAATGATCTTTAAATACTCCAGAATGTAAAATCTATTATTTAGTTTTTTTATGGATTTAAATCTTCAAAGCATACTAATTTTATAAATTAAGATTTGCAAAGGCAGGTTAAAAAAAGTTATTTTTAAGTTAATTTCTTCAAGTATTGTGCAGTATTCCAATTGTACATCCATGGATTCATTTGAAGAGGTATATTAGTTTTATTCTCTTCTTCTAAACAAAGTTAATAATAAAACTAACTTGCAAAAATCATTAAATTCATGACAAGTAGCTAAATTACAAAAAAAAACATGTTTTGCTTTCTTTCTTTTCATTCATGGGTTGAGGGTGTAACTGGCTAGTCCAGCATTTATTGCCCATCCCTAATTTCCCATAGGGCAGTTAAAAGTCAACCACATTGCTTTAGGTCTGGAGTCACACGTAGGCCAGACCAGGTATGAATAGCAGTTTCCTTCCCTAAAAGACATTTATGAACCAGATGGGTTTTTTGTCCCCCCACAATCAACAACAAATTCATCATTAGACTTCTAATTCCAGACTGTTTTTTTATTGAATTCAAATTCCACCATGCCCCTGAGAAAGACCAAAGTAAATTGCTAACAGCAAGAAGATATGATTCACTGGAGATGCAGCCTCCCCCACCAAAAAAGTACAATGGAAACTTGCCGGTTGAAGCATAGTTTTTTTTCCATTTTCATTCGCAGGATGAGGGCATCGTTGGCTAGGCAGCATTTATTGCCCACCCAGAGGGCTGTTAAGAGTCAACCACATTGCTGTGGATCTGAGTCACATGTAGTCCAGACCAGGTAAGGATGGCAGATTCCTCCTTTAAGGGACATTAGTGAACCAGATAGGCTTTTCCTGACAATCAACAATGGATTCACGGTCATTATTCGATTCTTAATTCCAGATATTTTGTTGAATTGAAATTTCACCATGTGTCATGGTGGGATTCAAATCCAGGTCCCCAGAACATTATCTGGGTCTTTGGATTAACAGTCCAGCGATACCACTAGGCCATCGCCTCCCCATGAAGTATAGTGTGCAAACACCAACTAGAAGTTGGGACACATCAAACAACCTGTGCTATTGCTATTAAGGATTCAGGACAAAAAAAAAAACACATTCAATGCAAAACAGAGTAAAATCAAGAGCCAAATACAAAATAATGACTGGTCTGATAAATTTTACATCTGATAGGTGTGGTTGCTCCCTCCCTGTCTCCACCTGACAATGGATTGATATTTAATGCTGAGGAATGATGTAAAAATAGTTATGGCATGGGAGGAGCAAACTGTCAGATCATGAATCATTCCACTGTTTTATACTATTCTCTATAGGAAAAGCGCGGAAAAATAACTTTCTGAAATAAGCTGATTTTGTCACAAGGTGGCAGTACAGCTGTCAAGCAAACTTCAATGCACTTGTTAACCTGTTTCTCGATCTAACTTCTTATGATGTCTCAACAGTAAATAATATTCGAGAATTTCTTTTGAAATCTGGACTATTAGCTTCTAATGATCAGATATTCAAAATGTACAGGTTAAAATGTAGAAGTTAATACTGTTAACATTTGTAAAATATTGTGTGTAGTAAACACAATATTACAGTGCTATGCCATTCACTGGGTAAAATCAGGAATGTAAAAGATTTATCAAAATAGTCATCCAGAGGATTATGGCTGGGGTAATTCACAATCAAAAATGGCTTTTGTTGAGGTTCATCCCGAGAGGTCTGTGACGCAGAACTGTGCGCTCTACAGACTGTTATCTGAGATGCACACTGAGACAAACATCACGTGCACCTGGAAGACCATCAATTTGGTGAAAGATGCTCTTTTGTCTGCCCAAAACTTGTTGGTTTTCCAGGGTAAAGAGTTCACCTCAGCCAAGCATTGTGGACTGGCACATTCCAAGGTGCAGGACTGGGTCCTGAAGGATGTACTAAAGCTTGGAGTGGCTACTACCAAGGCACAGTGGGGAACAACCACCATGTAAGGTCTTTCTGCAAAAGTACAGCAAGAGTCCATTTAGTTATCAGACCCTCTCATTACCTCACAATGTATGTAAATAGTGTCTTGCATAAGTAGGAAATGCCCTTAGTTGTAACTTCAGGGAATGTCAAACTCCAATGTTTGTGTTTTTTTCTTATCAACTAAGACTGTAAAGAATAGTTTTAATACTTGTGTCTGTTACATAAAAATATTTTTTATGAATAAAGCATATTTTTGCAACATAGTAAAGTAGTCAGCCAAAATTGTTTCTAAGACAATTTCTTTTCTCCTTTGTAATGCCTGGTAATTTTCCATCTCAGCAAGGGAGCTCACCAGTGCTTTTGAAGTTGCTGCACTGGTGACACGGCTGCAGTCCTAGTAAAGATAATGGAGGACTTTAAAGGACAGAGGCAGTCTGAAGACTGGAGATGATTTTTCTAATTAAAGGACTCAGTTGAGATGAAGCACTTTGCTATCAATGTGCTGAAAGTGGTAAAAGATGCAAGATCAAGGACGTTAAGGCCACTGCAAGTCCTCTCTCTTTGAAAGAATCATGTCCATGTAGCCCAATCCCCCAGATGATGGTAGCTCTCTTTCTCTCTGGCTTGTCACGCCATGGTGCTGTCATCTTGACATCTGTAAGGAACCTCCTGGGCGATCACAGCATCACAGCTTGTTTTGGCAACTGCTCTGCCTAAGACCACAAGAAATTACAGGGAGTTTTAAACGCAGCCTGGTCCATCACAAAAACCAACCTTCCTTCCATTGACTCCATCTACACTTTCTGCTGCCTCAGGAAAGCTGCCAATGACCCCTCCCAACCCAATTATACTCTCTGTCAACCTTTTCCATCAGGCAGAAGATACAAAAGTTTGAACACATGTACCAACAGATTTAAGAACAGTTTCTTCTCCACTGTTATCAGACTTATGAACTGACTTCTCATATATTAGAGTTGATTTTTTCTCTGCACCTTCTCATAGCTGTAACACCTTATTTTGCATTCTGTTCTTTACCCTGATGTACTTATTTGAGGTATGATTTGTCTAGTTAGCACACAAAACAATACTTTTCACTATATCTCGTTACACGTGACAGTAATAAATCAAATCAAATCAAATCCTCAGTGTCAGTTTCCTTCTAAGCGTTCCCCCCCATCTCCATCTCAAACTGTCACAAGGCATCCAAACCTTTGACAAGTTAGGTTGTGGAGGGCACAGCAAAGAAATGTGACATGAAACATTGTCTGTAGGGTATGCTATATTGCAATGCCTTGACAGGTCTAAAGGTTCGGTTAGTAGAAACCAGCTGAAGGGGATGACCTGGTTTCCATGTCCCTGAAACTCATCAAGTTGCTCAATCCTTCTTTGAAAATCAACCAGTGACAGAAAGCTGAAGACCATCTAACAGAAGCATTGAGGGATGGGAGTGCTCAGACAGAGAAGAGGAGGCTTAATAGTGACAAAGCTCGATTGTCTTTCTTTGAAGCTCAGGGCCACTTCATCTAAATCATGGTGAAAGATTTGTCTCTTAAGAAGTTCCCATAAATAATGTGACTGTCAGAATGGATGGGGACATAAACTTCAGGTTGAAAAGGTAGGGGAACAGATTGCTGCACAACAGGTGCTGATCCAGTCCTGCTGTTCTAACTCTATGGTAAGCCTCACGTTTAAATCACACCTAAGGAATGCTCTAGTAACATGTTCGAATTGTGACAGGACTGGGTACTTCGAACGTGACTACCCTCAACAACTATGACCACCACTGCTATCGGGTGCAGAGGCGTCATCCAGTACAATGGCCATACTTTCATACCAGACATTAAACTAATCGGGCCTCCCACTCAGTGCCAAAAAGGAGACAAAATTCCTTCAGGAAGAGGCTCACTATTATTTAGAGTGAAATGGACTTGCCCTACAATGAATGTGAAGTTGGCAAAGTAGCACCATAATGTCTAATGACGAAGGACTGGAGGTGTGTATCATTACTCGCCAGTCTTTCTGACAGCTTCTCACTAAGGATTCTGAGCCGTTTGATGTACCTTCCCTCATCAAGGTCTCAACTGTGCAGGAATCAGACAACTTGTGGCTACATTGAGTACAGATAGGGAGAGATCAACCACAATTTTCATAGCCTGGAGTTTCTTGTAGTCTGTGAGCCGATCGATATTCCAGGGAAAGTAAGGAAGTTGAGAACATAGAACATTACAGCGCAGTACAGGCCCTTCGGCCCTCGATGTTGCGCCGACCTGTGAAACCAATCTGAAGCCCATCTAACCTACACTATTACTACACTAGAGAGAATACCTGTGGTTTAGGAATTGAATGTGTTGAGAGATATTTGAAATCCTTGGAAAGTGTGTCTCGTGACTGCATTTAGCAGCACATTATGAAGTCAGCAGACAGAACAAAAATGTCTTTGTTCTTGCTCCCTATGCTCAAGGCGTTTCAGCATGAATGGAAGCCTGGAATTGTTTGAGAGAAATCAAGGTGTTCTTTTGCCTGCCCAAACTATCACTGTTCTTGAAAGCAATGTACAGCTGTCTCCAATTGGTTGACATTATGCCCCACTAAAGAGTCACATGTCATATGTAGCAGAACCCCCACTTGGTCTAGCTGTGGAACTGCCCTTGTCACTGTGGGAGAAAAAGGTAGGTTATTCATCCAGGTTATCTCCAATTACAGCAACAATCATGTTTGCTGTCCACCAAAAATGCTCATAAGTGTTCTTAAAGCTGACACTGTCATCCACAGCGGACCAATGGAGGAAACATCTCTCATCTCACTTCAAAGATGGACATTGATGAGTTGAATGAGACCTGCAGGAGGCAGCTTGCTTCTACTCTCACCAAGTAGGAGATAACTTTCAGTAAAGGTGATGATGACATTGGGTATTGTAACATGATGAGTGACAGGATTGCGACTAAAGATAACCATCCAATAAAGATTCCTTGCTGCTAGATTCCATCTCATTATTGAGAGGAAGTATGTGGCTGCTTGCAGAACTCTTTGGGGGTTTCATTTGAAAGTCAACAAGCCAGTATGGCTTCCGGATAGGCTTCACGAGAAAAAACACAGAAAACTGAAGATCTTTGTTGACCACTGTATGCAAAAACTCATAATGATGCTTACCTCTACCTTGGATTTAGGACGCATTGCCAAAGCTACAAAGCAGTTCCTTTTCTGCAGTCCTAATTTGGCTCCAGTTATAACTCATTATCCATCGCTGAACAAAACATTGAAAAGACAGCACTCTGAACAGGCACTGGTGAACTTTACAAATACATGAAAATGCCATTTAGGCTCTATAATGCCCCTGCCACCTTTGTGCATGTGATCGACTAAGATTTTAGTGACTTTTATTTCTAGTCTCTCCTTGTGTACCTGGATGAAATACTCAGCTGGATACTGAAGGAGTCTCTTGCAAGACTAGACACCATCTTAGTCCTCTTGTCACTTAATTTGTAAGTTGAACCAGAGATGTGCCAATCAAAAGTAAGGAACCTTGAATACTTAGTCACCAATTGATGAGAAAACCATCAGCAGTAGAGGAATGGCCTTGGCTAAAAACAGGGAGGGAACTGCATGAATTCTTTAGTCTGGTGAGTTACTGTACGTGGTTTGTGCAAGACTTCACACAATTAGCTGCCCCACTCTTTGCTTTGCTAAGGAAATCAGAAAATGCTGCAGGAATCATTGGGAAAGGATATATGAGGCATGATACCTCACAAAGCATCATAGAGAGTTGGACCCTAAAGCAGAAGATTGTCAGATTATTTGGTCTTGCCTACCCAGATTTCCAACTCCCTGTCACACTGGGAACCTCCAGTTTCCTTAGCTTAGGAGTAGTACTCTCTCAGGTTCAGGAACAGAAATCATTTATGTCAGTTGGAGTCTAAAACTGAACAAAGGGAACATGGAGAATTACTTTGGTATGAGCGAGTATCACTGGTGCATTAATGATGAGATCCAGATCAGGTTCAGACACACAGATGTAGGTATTGTTTCACCTTTGCCAAATTGAGTCCAAACTGGCATGAAAACTGCTGAGCTACTGGAGGAAGATAAGGAAGCAGGCTAGAGTCCTCACTTGTTCATGATGAGAGATAGTGAGAGAGAGAGAGAGAAGACAACAGAAAAGACAGCTGCTCTAATCAGAGTGCAGTGTTACAGGTCCAGGCTGGCTGCTGATATTCATGACTTCCTGTTGAAATTGAGAATAGGTATATTTTGGCAAAAAACAGACAGGCAGCTTTAGCCCAACATGAGATCCTTGGTCACCAAAAGACCTCTAGAGATTCTTGAAATGGATTTTATAGTCCTTGAACCCATTAATAATGGTACCAAGCATGTTCCTGTGTCCCTGGATGTCTTCACCAAGTTCATGCTGGCCATTCCCACACGTGACCAAAAGGCCCCAACTATAGCCGATGTGTTAGTACGTATTAGTTTCTCCATCTCACTGTTTGATGTTGGATTTACAGTGATGAGAGGCACAACTAGACAGCATGATCCTACAGGAACATTACAAGGCCTATCGCATTGACAGTAGCCACACTGCCTACATCATCCCCTGTTATCCAGAGGGTAATGTACAGCATAAGCAATTCAATGGTATGCATGACTGTCTGTGAACCTTGCCTTCTGAGAGTAAACACAAGTGGCCAGAGTACTTCTGAAGTTGGTTTATAGCTATGATTGCACCCCAAAATTATTCACAGACCATTCTCCACATTAAGACTTTTTTGGATGAGGTTAGTCCATCCTATGAACCATTCCCATGGAGATTGTAAGATCGACACATGGATAGCCAAGCATCACACAAGACTAAGCCAGGCATTTGAACTTTACTTAAAAATGTAGTCACTAGCAAAATGTTGGTAATGCTGGCTGGTGCAGCATTTATTGCCTACCCATAGTTGCCCTTGGGAAGGTGATTGTCAGCCACCTTCTTGAACTGTTGCAGTCCATTTGCTGTAGGTTCAGCCATTATGCTTTTGGGGAGGGAATTCCAGAAATTTGACACTGAAGGAACGGCAATATATTTCCAAGTCAGGGTGGTGAATGCCTGGGAGGGGAACTTGTAGGTAGTGCTGCGTTATCCACGAGATCGTGATGATTATGGATTTAGAAGGTGCTGTCATGGTGAACTCGTGAATTTCTGCAGTGCATCTCGTGGATAGTCTACACTGCTGCTACTGAGCATTGGTGATGGAGGGAGTGGATGTGGTGCCAATCAAGTGGGTTACTTTTTCCTGGATGGCATCAAGCTTCTTGAGTTTTGTTGGGGCTGCACTCATCCAGGCCAGTGGAGAGTGTTCCATCACACTTTTGACTTGCGTGTTGTAGATGGTGGATAGCCTTTGGGGAGTCAGGAGGTGAATTTCACATTGCAAGATTCCTGGTCTCTGACATCCTATTGTAGCCATAAATTTTCACTACCTCACCTTTTGTAGCTGGCACCCAAGAAGAAAAAGATGGAAGTGCTGAGAAAAAAAAACATTGAATGGTTGTAAAGTTGACAGGACTGGCCTTTCAATTGGCACAATGGGATTTATCTGAAATCAGAATATTGGGAGTTCAGAATAAGATACAGGTTGTGTGTGACCCTGAACCCCTCAGAGTCATCAAGCATCTGGACATAGGTTACATTTATTTTATCGAACCAAAGGCTGGAGGACAGCCTCAGAAAATGGTTCACAGAGTGTGGATGATATGGGGTAAGTGGCTCACTTCACCATACAGCAGAACCTGATATGTCTGGGACTCATAGCTTCTGAAATAGATTCAGATAGCGATGTAGAGTCCTGGAGTGGCTTTTGTGTTGTCAATCCAAGAGGTGCACTTATTTAACTCAGTACCAATATAGCTTAGCTTTAAGACAGAGGAGTTTGAATGCTACAAGTATGAATTAGATCCAGTCTCAGAATTTTGAGGTGAAAGAGCTGTATTCTAACCCACTGAATCATCTAATCCGTCACCTATGGCTGAAAGGAGTCTCACCACTTCTTTTACAATCAATACATGGGACAAAACTGCTCTGGGATTTGGAGAAAATTGGTGCCTTCTGTGGCTGCAGTGAAATGTAGAATGATGCAGCAATAAGCTGAAGACAAATTAGGCTTTGTGTTGTACAATTAACAAAGTTACACTCAATGCTATTGTCTCAAAACTGACCTGTACTCTAATAGTGCATATATACCACCAGAAGTAAACTTGGGCATCAGTGAATCCAGAAGGAAAATCCTGTTCCTGTATTTCAAATTGTACAGCTGTGAGGGAAAAGAAACTGCCTGTAACTGTTAAAAATTTCTGGCCCAAGCTTGTCTTACTTTGCAGTTTGCAACTGCTGGGACGAGAATCAGATATTCCTTTACTGTCATAGTTGGCATCAAGGTCATTTCTCCTTAATTGGACTTAAAGCAAACAGTTGCACAATAAAATGTTTAATTATAGTTGGCACACTTATCCCCCTTATCCCTGAACTGCCTGTCCCTCAAGTGCCTGCAGCCGTTTCCTCAGGCCAAGTCTATGGTTACAGAGACTCAGTTTCCTTCGAAGTGTGGGAACTTTGACTGTCAGGTCATCCAGCTGTACCACCAAACTGCTTTCTCATATTTGTCACAAGTGTCTAACTGGATCTATAATAAAACCGTAATGAACAATAAAGCAGGCTGAGTCTCAGGGGTAAGCTGAAAGAATACAAATATTGTGCTCACCTGCCTGCCCCTTTCCTATTCACACAAATCCTCTAATACATTGTCAATGGAATTCCCTCTCTCAGTATAGAAATAATTTCCCTAAGGACAATATCACAACAATTATTTACTTATTCCTTTGGAAATAAGTATTGCACACAGGAAAGGCAAGTTCGTCTGAAGCCCACAACAGCCTTTATATACTCCATTAATGAATGCATTTTGCTCGATTATTCTTTTCAGCTGAGTAAAATATTAACTTATTAAAGAAACTGTTTTCTATTGTCTTGCCTGTCTATAATTTAACATTGTCTCCACAGCACTACTAACTAATTTTCAATGTGTCCATTTGTTCCCTTTCATTTATTTTAATTATTTTGAGTGGAAACTAGTGCCTACCACCAACCCCCCAACCCCACCCCTACCAAAGACGCATTTGGAGGTGAAGGGGACTGCATGATTGGGTGGCAGGATGCAAGTTTGAGATCCTAACACCTTACTGACCTCCTTTGATCAGGCTGAGGAGAAGAGTGGAATGTGGCCTTCCCAACTAGAGGCCAATTGAGGCCCTTATGTTATCCCACCGTCATTAATATTCAATCAGCAATGACTGATGACCTTGCTGTCCAGAAAGTCTACTCACAAAACCCTATTCAGTTTGTCCATGCCCTACTAGTGAGGGCTGTCTCTCATCCTCATGCATTCTGCAAACTCCCAAAATGATTTTTGATCATCACATCTGTATTGCATTACCGTGAATGTGGTAGAAGTTGGAAGCCAATTTTGTGCATTTTCTTGATATTTATCTATCAGAATTTATCAGAAATAAATGTCACCCATTTCCTGGGTATTGCAGTTTATCTATTTCCAAATTGCTCACATTTGAAATCCTCAGCTTGGAATTGAATTTTACTGTTGCAATTCAATTCACAGGATCTGGTGATGCAGTGGCAGCATCCTTAACTCTTCTGGCAGCATCCTTACCCACTACAATGACCCCCTGGTCATCATATAAAATGTTTACAAATACAATCAGCCACTTCCCCAATTTTTGCATGGATGGTCTCACTGCTAATGTGACTTCAGAAAAGTGCAGGGTGTGAACAAACATACCTACTGTGACTGTCCCATGGTTTGGTTGAAATGACTGATCATACCTAGGTCTAACTTTTCTAAGGTTCCATCTTCATCACACGGAACTCTGCTACTGATCCTTCTTCTGCTTTCCTACCAAGGATTTGAGATAGTTAAATAATGTCTACTGACAAAATGTGACAGAAGTAAGGACAACAAGATATCCAGTTAAGATTGCAGTGGCAGAAATTTAAACAATTGATCACTAATGTATCAGTTTGGAAGCTCTGGTAAGATTGTTGATCAAATCCAAAACTCTGTGATATTGATACAATTCAGAAGACCATGAATAGGCTGCCACCTAAAGCAACCAACAGACTAGACACAGGTAAATGCCAGACCTGACTTTTTTTTTTAAATTTAGCATATTAAAGATCACAGAAGATCACAGTTCAAGTCCCACTTGCCCCAGGGGTGTGCTATAACGTGTTCTAACAGATTGATTAAAATAACTATCAAACATCCATGAGTGGCAAGGAAATTAGGAAATGATAATAAATGATGCTATTCCTGCCAATATCTCATGAATGAACAAAATTTAATGTTTCACACTCAATGGGACTCTGATTGTCTTTTAACCCACACTTGAGTAAGAAAGGTGCAAAGCTTTCCTCTCTTGTGAATGTACCTCTGCGGTTATCAGAAGGGCATATTTCATTTAGCTATTTCAAATCCTTGTCTCACCTTTTATTATGCTGTACACTTAATTTCCTTTACACCTCTACTTTCCACATCAGTACTGTCACACTGCAACAGCCAACAGCTTGATTTAAGAGCACTTAACTCTGGCGTTTCCCTGGGAATTCCCTGCTTTTCCATGTGGTTGACTCTGAGAGATTTAGCAGTGCTTTTTGCTCTATTTTCCTCCTCCAGTGTTGCTGATACCTATGAATGATGATGGTTAGATGAAGTAGATGTTAGACCCTGTATTCAGCCTTGCTTCAGTTAAAGAATCAGAGAGCAACAGGTAGCAAGGTCATATCGACTGTAAGGGAATGCATCTGTTTGCCCTGTAACAAACAACAACAATCTAATAACTTAAACAAGTGTTTGTGTATGTCATATACCCAGCTGACATATACCACATGTGTCTTGTCAGCATTAGTCAGTTGGCTATTTAATAACAGGAGGCATCACCCACACTTTCCAGCAGGGGTTGCTGACATGCCATTTTCCAACCATAAGGAAAAGTGGGAAAGGGGATGAAAGTGAACTCATTTGTAATACCTCAAATGTCATGCTGACTGACCTCAGCAAATTGAACATAGTAAAAAGACTGAAGCTGAGACTTCGGGATCTGCATGGTTCATTGACTCATTCTGTAATCTGATTTACTGGAGGATTTCATGAAAACATTTATAACGATAAAACTGCTGTAAAATCACCTACAGGATCCATTGCTGACATTTTTATACTTCCTGAAGAAAATATATTATTCCTTGGATTTACTTTTCTAACCAATTAAAGAAACAAAAAAAATCATTTGACCTAGATCTCTCAATATATTTGAAATAAGGGTAGGAACCATTAAGACTATACTATTTATAAATGTGGGCAAGCACTAAACTATTACAACAATGTTCCTAGGAAACGAGATTTATTTCAGACTCATTTTTAATATGCTAAATTTAAAAAAAAAAGTCAGGTCTGGCATTTACCTGTGTCTAGTCTGTTGGTTGCTTTAGGTGGCAGCCTATTCATGGTCTTCTGAATTGTATCAATATCACAGAGTTTTGCATTTGATCAACAATCTTACCAGCGCTTCCAAACTGATACGTTAGTGATCAATTGTTTAAATTTCTGCCACTGCAATCTTAACTGGATATCTTGTTGTCCTTACTTCTGTCACATTTTGTCAGTAGACATTATTTAACTATCTCAAATCCTTGGTAGGAAAGCAGAAGAAGGATCAGTAGCAGAGTTCCGTGTGATGAAGATGGAACCTTAGAAAAGTTAGACCTAGGTATGATCAGTCATTTCAACCAAACCATGGGACAGTCACAGTAGGTATGTTTGTTCACACCCTGCACTTTTCTGAAGTCACATTAGCAGTGAGACCATCCATGCAAAAATTGGGGAAGTGGCTGATTGTATTTGTAAACATTTTATATGATGACCAGGGGGTCATTGTAGTGGGTTTGTAAGGGTGTAGGGTATGGGAGTTTGTTGGGGTGTGGCACGGGGTGAGTGAGGTTGCTTAAGATGGTATTGTGGAGGAGGGGGTCAGTCACCTCCTTCATAATCTCCGGGTTCACTTCTGCTTGCTCCAGGTTCTGGCTGTAGATGCTGATAAAAGTGAAGTCATGGACAGTATTTCAATCCTCCAAAATAATTCTCAAAGTGATAATTCTTGGAAACAATGCGTTGTTCTGTATTATTGGTTTCACTGTGTAGCTACGTCAGGGTTTACAGTGTTTTTGATGACACACAAGTTCCATGTCCTAATTGCGCAGAGGGCTGTTAAAGATCTGAATCAAGGGAAGTTTTTGCCACCAGATCTCAGGGCACAAGTCAGAACAGGTGAGAACAGTGCTTCACCAGGATGCTGTGTAAATAAATGTAGCTCACAGGCTGAAACAAACAAAATTAGTGCATGTTAACTTTGAGGATACATATGATGGTGCCTGTTACAGGCAAACGATTTCATACATAGAACCACTTGATATCCCAAACAACTTGTCATACATCAACTCTAATGACCTTGCAATGTCCACACCTAGTGATCACTGGGCTACCTCCAAAGCTGAGAAACACAAGTCTTTTCATAGCTCGGATATGCTCCAGAAAGCGTGACCACAAAATGACAGTGTTCCTTCATGAATTTATTAAGGAGGCAACAGAGCAATCTGATGAAGGAGCATTAAAGGAGTGCAGACATGGTCATAAACAGATTTTTCACACTGTCTTGCTGCATAGATTTTCCAGAACAAGCTGTAATACAGAATGCAATGTGATTTAATTATTATTGTGGATGTGTCCCATGCTCCCACCCCAGAAGAATAGTGGACCATTGTCAAGCACCTGATAGACATCCAAAGTGTCATGGATAGGACAGAAGAAAAGGTAAAGCAAAGTAGGAAAAGGGCACATATGCGGGGAAGGATAGTTATTGGTGTAAAGGGCCCATCAACCTTTGTCAATTAACCTGGTTCACTTCCCAGTATGTTGGGGACTGCCCCCTCATTTTATGCACTGCCTTCTAGGGTGTGAATAGACAGTGCAAATCAAATTGGTGACCTGCAAAAGATCTTGATATTCCAAGGTCTCAGCGTAATGTTGTAATAGGTCCCTTTGCTTCTCTGAGATAGTGCACCTTTCCAGGATGGTGCGATTGGCTGCAGCATGTATGTGCAGGGTTTTGCACTGAGATTTCCATGCTTTGGCTAACACCACCTGCTCAGGCTACTGTGACAGCTATGTGAAATTTGAGATTGCAGAAAGGTGCTATGTTGATGTTTCCCAAACCATGGAGCCCTGAACTAATATCTTGAGTTGTGAAGTGGCTGGCTGCAATATCATACTGTAAGCGCATCATGTCAGTGACTGTCTCAATGTGGTGGAGTTATTACATTCACTTCTTTTGCACTGTTTGGAATGCTCAGTTGGAAATTTGTGTCCTCATATTCTGTGCTGACTATTGTACATATGGAATATGTTAAAATACGTAAATATTGAATATGTAAAAATTAGGAGTTTGACAATCATTTTGTGACATCAGGGAGTGTATGGAGATAAATATACCCTTATTGTAATGTTTGCACTGAAATATTTAATAACGTAAAATTTTTATGAATTTTAGGAGGAAAACGTATCTATAAATAAATAAATTTGCTCTCCATCTAACTGCCATGTTGTGTCCATATAATATTTTCTTCGTATGGTAAAATAAATAAATAAGACAATAAACACATAGGCACCAATCACACACAGAACTATAAGCGGATGGATGTTTGTCCTGTAAAAATGAATGGGCTTTGGAGAAGTTGGGACTGGCGACTGACTTGTAACACTTGTGGTTGCTTTCCATCTCACTATCAATCTGGGTTGCTGAATTGCTTATTCCTCGTTAGTGTTCTTTATCCCTGCTTGCATCCTGTCTTGGCTCCCATTATTGAGACACATGCTCAGTGGTAGTGGGAGTACGGTGAGACAGCTCTACATGTGTAAAACTGAAAATTCAATCATATTAGCTGCATGGTTGTATTTTATCCTTGTTAAGTTAGAGGGTGAAAGGTTATCAGGGGTAGGTGGGAATGCAGATATGAGATTATAATTAGATCAGCATGATCTTTCTGAAAAGCAGAACAGGCTTGAATGGCCAAGCTCCTTGTTCAAATGCTCTTATGTCATGTCTGAAGTGCACACAACCTGACAAAATTAGACACACAGCACATGGTCTAATGCAAGATGCAGGCAGCTTGGCAGAATTGGCAAGGCTAATGCTGCCCATCACTACACCTTGACTGATATCATTGCAGACCCAACTGCAATGTGCAGCTTTGGGAAAACTTTGATGTTCTTTTATTTTCGTGCCACATTTGTACAGAGACAATAGTGAGATGCAGTGATACAGAAATTAGATGTTGAATCTAGGAATTCAAGTAAGTTCAGAATTTGAGATTCTAGCAGTTGCTTAGGTGCCTTCACTGCACAAAGAAGAGAGATGACATTCAATTTGATTTCACACCCTGCGTTATTGAATTGTATTCACGTACATCCAACTTTCAGATGTGCAAGTTTTGGGATTTGAGAAGATACATGGTGAAGAGAGAGAGGCTGAAGGGGGCTCAGACACTTCTCTACAGTTATTGGCTTGGCATCCCCTGGTTCTCCTCCAGGTTCCCCACCTCTGAGTCATTTACCTGGCCCTGGCATTGATTGGGACCACTGCAAATGAGGGTAAGTGAAAGTGAATATTCTGGGGTATGTCGATATTTAGAAGGAGGAGATTGTTGGGTATCTTGAAAAACATTAAGATATGTAAGTCCCCAGGGCCTGATGGGATCTATCCCAGGAAACTGAAGGAAGCAAGGGAGGAGATTGCTGGTGCCTCATATCCTCTTTAGTTACAGGTGAGGTCCTAGCAGACTAGAGAATAGCCACCGTTGTTCTTTTGCTTAAGAAGGGCAACAGGGATAATTCAGGAAATTAAAGGCCAGTGAGCCTTACATCAGTGGTAGGGAAATTATTGAAGAAAATTCTTAGGTACAGTATTTACTCACACTTGGACAAAAATGGACTTGTTAGGGATAGTCGGCATGGCTTTATGTGGAGGAGGCCTTGTGTCACAAACTTGAGTTTTTTGAGGAAGTAACAAAGATGATTGATGAGGGTAGGGCAGTGATGGTGTCTATATGGATTTTACTAAACCATTTAACATGGTCCCTCGTGCTAGATGGGTCCAGAAGATTAAGTTGCCTGGCATCCACGGTGAATTGGCAAGTTGGATACAAAATTGGTTTGGCCATAAAAGACAGGATTTGTGGAGGAGTGTTTTTCTGACTGGAGGTCTGCGACCAGTGGTGTTCAGTAAAGGATCAGCGTCGAAATCTCTGTTGTTTGTAACATATATGATGAAAATGTAGGTGGTCTAATTGACACCACACTATAGGAAGGGAATGGTGGCTTTGGAATGAGTGCAAAAAAGGTTTACCAGGATGTTGACTGGATTGGGATGTATTGCTACAAAGAGAGGTATGGCAAACTTGGATTGTTTCATTAGAGCATCGGAAGCTGTGGGGGGGGGGGGGGGGGGGGGGGGGGAGCAGAGCGGTGGCGGTGGGCACTAGGTATCAGATAGAAGTACATAAAATTATGAGATGCATGGATAAGGTGGATAGAACATAGAACATTGGGCAATACCGCATAGGAACGGGCCTTTAGACTCACAATGCTGCACTGAACATGATGCCAAATTAAACTAATCCATTCTGCCTGCCCTTGGTCCATATCCCTCCATTCCACACTTATTCGTGTGCTTATCTAGAAGTTCCTTAAACACCCTTATTGTACCTGCTTCCACCACCACCCCTGGTAGCACGGTCCAGACTCCTGCCACTCACTGTGTAAAAAAACTTACCCCTCACATCTCCTTTGAACTTTCCCACTCTCTTTAAATGTAAGTATTAGCCATTTCAATTCTGGGAAAAAAGATTCTGATCATTAACCCTACCTATGCACCTCATCATTTTATAGACTTCTATCAAATCTCCCCTCAGCCTCCGCTGCTCCAGAGAAAACAATCTGAGTTTTTCTAGCCTCTCCTTGTAGCTCATATCCTCTAATCCAGCCAGAATCCTGGTGAACCTCTTCTGCACCCTTGCCAAAGCCTCTACATCCTTCCTGTAATGTGGTGATATGGTGTGGCCTAACCAAAGTGATATAAAGCTGCAACATGACATCTTGACTTCTGTACTCAATTCCCCAACAAATAATGCCAAGCATGCCATACACTTATACCACTTTCAGGGAGTTATTAACTTGAATCCCAAGATCCCTCTGTACATCAATGCTATTCAGGGTCCTGACATTAACTGTCCTTAACATTTGATCTCTCAAAGTGCAGTACCCCACAATTACCTGGACTAAACTTTATCCGCCCATATCTGCAAATGATCTATATCTCGCTGTATCCTTTGACAACCTTCTACACTATCCACATCTCCATTGATCTTTGAATCATCTGCAAACTTACTAAGTCACTCAACTACATTTTCATCCAAGTCATTTTTGTATATCACAAACAGCAGAGGTTCCAGTACAGATCCCTGTAGAACACTACTACGCATGGACTTCCAGCCAGAAAAACACACTTCCATCTCTCCTTTCTGCATTCCATGGGCAAGCCAACTTTAAATCCAAGCAGCCAAGTCACCGTGGATCCCATGCATCTTAACCTTCTAGATGAGCTTACCATGAGGGACCTTGACGAAAGCCTTACTAGAATCCATGTAGACAACATCCAACGCTCTACCCTCATCGATCACCTTCGTCAACTCATTGAAAAATTAAATCAAGTTAGTAAGTCACAACCTGCCCTGCACAAAGCCATACTGACTGTCCCTAATTAGGCCATGCTTTTCCAAATGTGTGTAATTCCTATCTCTAATACTTCTCTCCACATCTTCCCAACCACCGATGTGAGACTCACAGGTCTAGAGTTTCCTGGATAATCCCTATTTCCCTTCTTGAACAGATGAACAACATTAGCTATTTTCCAGTCCTCTGGGACCTCTCCAGTGGCTAACAAGGATACAAAGAACTTGGTCAAGGCCCCAGCAGACTCCTCTCTTTCCTCTCTCAAAAGCTTTGGGTACATATCATTGGACCCTGGGGATTTATCCACCTTAATGCTCTTCAAGAAACCCAACGTCACTTCTTTCTTGATCTCAAATGCCTTAGTATATTAGTATACTCCATGCTAATCTCACTATCCTCAATATCCTTCTCCCGGGTGGATGCTGATGCAAAATACTCATGTAGGATCTCGCCCACATCCTCTGCCTCCAATTACAAATTCCCTCCATTATCCTTGAGAGGTCTTACCTTCTCCCTAGTTATCTTCTTGTTTTTAATGTATGTATAAAATACCTTGGAATACTCTTGAAACCTACTTTCCAAGGTCTTTTCATGGCCCCTTCTTGCTCTCCTAATTCCTTGCTTGAGTTCTTTCCTGCTTTCTTTATATTTTTCACAGGCTCTGTCCAATTTTAGCTTCTTAAACATTACATATGCTTCTTTTTCCCTTTTGACTAAATTCACAACCTCCCTTGTTATACTCATTATCGTGACCTTGCCATTCCATGTCCTTCCTCCTCATTGAAACATGCCAATCCTGAACTCTGATCAGTAGGTCTTTAAAGAACTCCCAAATGTCAAATATGGATTTGCACGATATCAGCTCCTCCCAATTAACACTCCCTAGCCCCTGCCTAATACTAATGTAATTTGCCATCACCCAATTTAGTACCTTGCCGCAATACATATTCATAACTATCTTAAAACTTAAGGAGTTGTGATCATTGTTTCCAAAATTATCTCCAACTGAAAAGTCCGTCACTTGGCCAGGCTCATTAGCCAATACAAGGTCCAGTATGGCCCCTCTTCTAGTTGGACTATTCATATCCTGTTTCAATAAACCCCCCTTGGATGCACTTTACAAATTTTGTCCCATCTAAGCCTTTTGCTATAACGGACTCCCTGTCAATGTTGGGGGTTAAAGTCACCCAGTATGACAACCCTGTTGTTGTTGCATCTTTCCATAATCTGCCTACATATTTGTTCCTCAACGTCTTGATGGCCTTTGGGGGGCCTATACTAAAATCCCATAAGAGTGATTTCACCCATTTTCTTTTTGAGCTCCACCCATATTGCCTCAGTGGATGAGCTTTCCAGTATGTCCTCTCTGAGTGCATAGTCTTTCCCCCATGGTGGAAATATCAAATTCTAGGGGGTATATGTTTAAGGGCATAAGTTTAAGGAGATGTATGAGGAATGATTTTTACACAGAGGGTGGTAGATGCCTTAAACATGTTGACTGAAGCAGATATGATAACAACGTTTAAGATGTACTGAGACAGACATATGAACAGGCAGGGAATAGAGTGGTATGGACCGTATGTAAGTAGATGGGATTCGTTTAGAATGACATCATGTTCAGCACAGAAATGGTATGCTGAAAGGCCTATTCCTGTTTTGTACTGTTCTATGTTCTGTATTCTTGAGTGTTGTTGGAGTTGCAGTCATCCAGGCAAGTGGGGACTATTCCATCACATGCCTGATCTGTGTTTTCGAGATGATGGACAGGTAGTGGGGAGACAGAAGGTGAGTTATTTGCCACAGAATTCTTAGCCTCTGACCTGCCTTTTTTATGTATTTTTATGGCTGATACGGTTCTGCTTCTGGTCTATGATAATCTCCAGGATTTTGATAGTGGGGGATTCAGTGATAGTAATGCCTTTGAATAACAAGGGCATTGGTTACATTCTCTCCTGATACAAATTGTCATTACTTGATACTTGTGTGGAATGTAGGTTACTTGCCAAATTTCAGTCCAAGCGTGACGTTGTACAGGCCTTGCTCCATTTGGACATGGGTTGTTCCAGAATCAGGAGTCATAAATTGTGCTGAACATTATGCACTATTTTTCATCATATGATTGAAGGAAGGACATTGATGAAGCGGTTGGTGATTGTTGGGCCTAGGATACCGCCTTGAGGAACTCTTGCCACAATGTACACAATGTACTGAGGCTGAAATCATTAGCTTCCATCAATCACACCATCTTCCTTCGTGCTCACTGTGACGTCAATCAGTCCTGTCAACTCTAGTTTTGCATGACTCCTTGATGACATGTTCAGTTGAATGTTGCCTTAATATCAAGGGCAGTCACTCTTGCCTCATCTCTGCAGTTTATCTTTTTTCTCCAAATTTGAATAAAGATCATGAGGAGGTCAGGAACTGAATGGCCCTGGTACAACCCAAAACGTGTCTCGATGAGTAGATTATTTCTGTGTAAATGATGCTTGATAGCATTGTTGATGACCCCTTCCATCAGTTCTAGTTATTAAGAGTAGATTGATGGGGTGGTAATTAACCAGGGTGATCTTATCCTCCTTTTACTGCACAGGATATTCATGGTCTATTTTTCACATTGTCAGATAGATGCCAGTATTATAGTTGCACTGGACCAGCTTGGCTAGGTGAGCAACAATTTCAGGAGCACAAGTTTTCAGGGCTATTTCCGGATGGGATTTATCCTAGGATTCTCTGGGAAGCTAGAGAGGAGATTGCAGAGCCTTTGGCTTTGATCTTTATGTCGTCATTGTCTTCAGGAATAGTGCCAGAAGACTGGAGACTAGCAAATGTTGTCCCCTTGTTCAAGAAGGGGAGTAGAGACAACCCTGGTAATTATAGACCAGTGAGCCTTACTTCGGTTGTGGGTAAAGTGTTGGAAAGGATTATAAGAGATAGGATTTATAATCATCTAGAAAGGAATAATTTGATTAGGGATAGTCAACACGGTTTTGTGAAGGGTAGGTCGTGCCTCACAAACCTTATTGAGTTCTTCGAGAAGGTGACCAAACAGGTGGATGAGGGTAAAGCAGTTGATGTGGTGTATTTCGATTTCAGTAAAGCATTTGATAAGGTTCCCCATGGTAGGCTATTGCAGAAAATATGGAGACATGGGATTGAGGGTGATTTAGCAGTTTGGATCAGAAATTGGCTAGCTGTAAGAAGACAGAGGGTGGTGGTTGATGGGAAAGGTTCATCCTGGAGTTCAGTTACTAGTGGTGTACCTCAAGGATCTGTTTTGGGGCCACTGCTGTTTGTCATTTTTATAAATGACCTGGATGAGGGCGTAGAAGGATGGGTTAGTAAATTTGCGGATGACACCAAAGTCGGTGGAGTTGTGGATAGTGCGGAAGGATGTTGCAGGTTACAGAGGGACATAGATAAGCTGCAGAGCTGGGCTGAGAGGTGGCAAATGGAGTTTAATGCGGAAAAGTGTGAGGTGATTCACTTTGGAAGGAGCAACAGGAATACAGAGTACTGGGCTAATGGTAAGATTCTTGGTAGTGTGGATGAGCAGAAAGATCTCGGTGTCCATGTGCATAGATCACTGAAAGTTGCCACCCAGGTTGATAGCATTGTTAAGAAGGCGTACAATATGTTAGGTTTTATTGGTAGAGGGATTGAGTTTCGGAGCCATGAGGTCATGTTGCAGCTGTACAAAACTCTGGTGCGGCCGCACTTGGAGTATTGCGTACAGTTCTGGTCACCGCATTATAGGAAGGATGTGGAAGCATTGGAAAGGGTGCAGAGGAGATTTACCAAGATGTTGCCTGGTATGGAGGGACGGTCTTATGAGGAAAGGCTGAGGGTTTTGAGGCTGTTTTCGTTAGAGAGAAGAAGGTTAAGAGGTGACTTGATAGAGACATACAAGATGATCAGAGGATTAGATAGGGAGGACAGTGGGCGCCTTTTTCCTCGGATGGTGATGGCTAGCACAAGGGGACATAGCTTTAAATTGAGGGGTGATAGATATAGGACAGATGTCAGAGGTAGGTTCTTTACTCAGAGAGTAGTAAGGGCGTGGAATGCCCTGCCTGCAAAAATAGTAGACTCGCCCACTTTAAGGGCATTTAAATGGTCATTGGATAAACATATGGATGATAATGGAATAGTTTAGGTTAGATGGGCTTCAGATTGGTTTCACAGGTCGGCGCAACATCGAGGGCCGAAGGGCCTGTACTGCGCTGTAATGTTCTATGTTCTATGTTCTATTGCTGGAATGTTGTCAGAGCCCAGAGCCTTTTTTGCAGTATCCAGTACCACCAGTCATTTCTTGGTATCATTGGAGTGAATTGAGTTAGCTGTAGCCTATTTATGAAGCTGGGGATGTCTGGAGAAGTCCGGGATGGATCATTCACTTGGCACTTCTGGCTCAAGGTTGTTGTAAATGCTTTAGCTTTGTCTTTTGTACTTATGTGCTAGGCCTCCATTATTGAGAATGGGGAACTTGTGAAACCTCCTCCTCTGTTAGCTGTTTAACTGTTTCGCCATCATCCATGATTGGATATGGCAACACTGCACAACTTAAATCTGATGCCGCTTCTATTTATCACATAAATAACCCTGTGTTGTAAATTTACTGGACTGACATCTCATTTTTAGGTATGTTTGCATGGTCTCATTCATTCTTCATTGAACCAAGGTGGATCACTTGGTTTGATGGTAATGATAAAGCAGAGATATTCAGGGCCATGAGGTTACAGATTGTTGGACACTAAAAACCGTAAGTACAGTAAACTTACTGGTGCCTACCACCCAAAACGGGCTTCCTCCACCCCCCAAATCCCCAGCCGTACCCAGGACCTTCCCCACAATGCGGCTTTTCTGATGAAGGGTCTAGGCCCGAAACGTCAGCCTCTCTGCTCCTATGATGCTGCTTGGCCTGCTGTGTTCATCCAGCCCTGCACCTTGTTGTTACAGATTGTGTTTGAATACAATCCCGCTATTGCAGATGGCACACAGCATCTCATAGATGCCCAGTTTTGAGTGGCTAGATTGGTTCCAAAACTGTCCCATTCATGGCAATAGTGCCGCACAACATGATGGAGATTCAGTGGGAAGATTTCCACAAGGACTTTGTGGTGGTCAGTCCTACTGACACTGTTATAGAGGGACACATCTGTGACAGGCAGATTACTGAGCTTGAGGTCAAGTGATTTTTCCCTTTTATTGGTTCACTCACCATCTGCTGCAGATCCAGTACTACAGCTGTGCCCTTTAGAACTCAGATAGTAGTGCCACTACTGAGCCACTCTTGGTGATGGACATTGAAGTCCCCCACCCAGAGTGCATTCTGTACATTTGCCACTCTCAGTGCTTCCTCCAAGTGCAGTTCAAAGTTCCTGTCTTTTCTCTTTAATCCCTAACTGCCTTCCTGATTATAAATCTGTGTGTCTCAACCTTAAATATACTTAATAAACTAGCCTCTATAGTTGAATGAATGATTTAATGTCAAATATATCTGGGAAGATACAGTGAAAAGTGTTTTTTTTATAGAATCCCTTCAGTGTGGAAACAGGCCCTTCAGCCCAACAAGTCCACACCAACCCACAGAGCATCCCACCCAGACCCATCCCCCTAATCTACACATCCCTGGATACTATGGGCAATTTAGCATGGCCAATCCACCTAGCCTGCACATCTTTGGACTGTGGGAGGAAACCGGAGCACCTGGAGGAAACCCATGCAGACACAGACAGTCTCCCGAGGGTGGAATTGAACCTGGGTCCCTGGTGCTGTGAGGCAGCAGTGCTAACCACTGAGCCACCGTGGTGCCCCCTGTTCTGATGTCACAATCTGGCATTATTTTGATGTAAAAAAGAATAAAAAGAAATTACTTAAATAGAGTTCATTTTCATCGGCTGGGGTCCCAAACATGGTTCCAGTACTTATGCAAGGTTTCTACAAGGTCCCCGTTCTGGGCCTACTGCAGTCAGGAGTCCCCGCTCTACCATCATTGCAGCCAAAATACCTTGCTGCCAATTCTAGGTGTCCACGCGTTGGGCCTATGAAGCTAGGAGTCTCTGCTCCTACCTCCCCACCACATCAAGAAGATGAAATAAAGAAAGAGAAAACAAAAAAAGATGAAAAGGAGAGAGGAAAACAAAGAATGTGGCTGGCCTGGAGTCGACAGGCCTACTGTGTCAGTGCTGCCATCTTGAATACCTGGGGTCACTCTCTCCTCTGCGCTGCAGGGCTTGCTGTCTTCTGTTGCTGCCACTGCCGCATGTGCTTGGGAGGCTGGGCCCACATTCTCTCTGCCGAAGATGCCGAGAAAGACTTTTAAAGAGAAAGAAAAAGAAAAAAATGTAAAAGAACAAAAGAAACAGAGCAAAAATAAAAGAAAGAAAAAGAAACAAAGAAAACAGACAGAGACGGACAAGCGCTGGACCAGGAGCTTGAACACAGCACTGTTATTCCACTACCATCTTGGATTCTAGTTGTCTGTGGTAAAGAATTCCACAGATTCTCTACCATCTCAGAGAAGAAATATCTCTTCATCTCTGTCTTAAATGTGCAACCCCTTACTTTGAGATTATGTTTTCTAGTCCTAGACATTCCCACTAGGGGAAACTTCCTCTTCACATCTCCCCTGTCAAGCTCCATAAGAATCTCATATATTTCAATAAAGTCTCCTCTCATTTTTCTAAACTTCAAGTACAGGCCCAACCTACTCAACATCTCCTCATAAGAAAATCCCTTCGTTGTCAGGATCAACCTAGTAAACATTCTTGCCTCCAAAGCCAGGACATTTCTCTTCAATTATGGCGCCAATATTCACAATATTCTCAGTGTGGCGTAGCAGTGCCTTGTATAATTTTAACATGATATCTCTATTTTTATACTCCATTTCCCTTTGAAATAAAAATAACTTTCCATTTGTTCTACTTATTACCGGTTGAACTTGTATGCTTATTTTGAGATTTATGCATGTCTATACATCATAACATGATTTATATATTGATTCATCATGCTGAAGGAAGGTACTTGGTGGTAATCAGCTGGAGATTTCCTTGTCCATATTTGATCTGATGCCATGAGACTGGAGTCAATGTTGAGGACTCCCATGGTAACTCCTTCTCAACTGAATTCCCCTCTGCTGCCACCTTGGCTGGGTCTGTCCAGTTGATGGTTTGGTGATAGTGCTGTCTGGTACATTACCTGTAAGATTCCATTTGTATGACTATGGCAGACTGTTGCTTGACTAATCTGTGGGACAGCTCTCCCAATATTGGCACAGACACTCAGATGTTGGTAGGGAGGACCTTGCTGGTTAAAAAGGGCTGCGTTGCCATTGTTGTTTTTGATGCCTAGATTGATGCTGAGTGGTCCATCCAGTTCCATTCCTTTGTTTAACTCTGTAGCTGTATGATACAATCAAAAGGCTAGCTAGGCTATTCCAAAGGGCAGTGAAGAGTCAACCACATTGCTGTGGGTCTAGGATCATTTGTAGACCGACCCATTAAGGATGGCAGATTTCCTTTCTTAAAGTGAATCAGATGGGTATATATAACAAATGACAATTGTTTACATAATTGTCATTGGGCTAATTTTTTATTCCATACATTTTTAAATCAAATTTCATCGTCTGTCTTTATCTGTTCAAACCCATGTCCCAGAACATTAGCCTGGAGTTAAGGATTACTAATTCAGTGCCATTACCACACACTACTGCCTCCCCTTCAATCTTCCTTCAATTCTTAATTAATGTGTAAGTCAACATTCATAAATTCTGATGTGTGCTCATGAAATTATTATTGGGAGTGATTTGAGGCCTTTGATTCCTCTCTTGTGATCTTTGAAATCAACAAGACTTAACGAAACAAGGCAATCTTGATCACAACCTCATCTGCCCAATTTCCCAAGGTGCTCCGTCCTACAACTGCAGCCAATGCTTTAATATCCTCACTCTAAACAGGAAGCCTTCTAGGATAAGACTACTGAGGTTGATGAGTGGTGGTCAGTTTAAATACAAAGGATGTCAGGTCTCAGGTATGCCTTTATAATGCATGTAATCTCTCGCTCATCTCACTGGTCTGCTTCAACTTGGAAAGAATGGAGAAGGTAAGGCCTGGTGGAGAAAAAGGCACAGCAAACAGCACAGGGAACATTTTGTCTGTGTCCAAGATGTATGGCAGCCGCCACCAACCGCATCTGGAGGGAGATGCTCTTTGGAGAAGATCCAGCAAGGAGAAAGTTCTGGCACAAACAGTATACACATGTTCATGCACAGTTCTCTGAAAATGATGGAAAGCTAGGGAAGAAGAAGTCTAAGGATGCCCTGAGCCATCGTGTCATACCTTTACCGCTGCTCACAAGGGCTCAGCTGCAAACCCATCCTGATGATCCTTAAGGTTATGGAGCTCCCTTAACTTCTTTGTAAGCGGGTCATTTAATGGAACAACTGGCTATGTTGCAGTCTTCCACGCATAAGTTTATTGGGGATGTCACTGTAACAATGTTTGCTGGAGTACACCTATTCATCTCATTCCTTCCTGAGGTAGTCAGTCAAACAGTGAGAACATCAGGCCATTGCTGACTTCTTGCTGGTAGAGGGTACTATTGATTGTACCCAAATTGCTATCACCAACTGGCCATGTCCATGAACAGAAAAGGATTCCACTATTTTGATATTCAAGTATTTGTGACTGTAAGAGTCTGGTTTTGCAGATCTATACTAGATTTCCAGGGAGCTTCCATGACTTGTGTTTACCGGAATATTCACAGGTGCCAGCCTCTTTGTAAGGCTTCCACCAATACAATTCTCAGACTGTTGCAGAGTAAAGGTACCTTGCCAGTCATGTTTCGTAGAATCCCTACAGTGTGAAAAAGAGGCCATTCACCCCATCAAGTGTGCACTGACTCACCAAAGAGCATCCCAGCCAGACCTATTCCCTTACCCCATTCCCCCAATTACCATGGCCAATCCACGTCATCTAATCATCCCTGGACACTACAGGATAATTTAGCATGCAAATCCACCTAATCTGCTCATCTTTGGACTGTAAGAGGAAACTGGGGCACTCAGCAGAAACCAGGGACCTAGGTTCAATTCCAGCTTCAGGTGACTGTGTGCAATTTATACATTCTCCCCATGTCTGAAGACCAGTTGGACAACATTTCGGATACTTTAAACCAGGACCATTCCCAAAATCTGTGGTAGTCATACCAACTAATCAAGAAATTGATGTTAGGAAAACCAAATCAGCTACATCAATGAAATGAAGATGAAGCAACAGTCCAGAAGGCCAGAAAGAATCGTAAAAGTCTCCCACTTCCAGGACGACTGAACTGGATGGAGACTTTATGTTTGCCAGTCATGATTTAATTTGAGCAATTTTCAGAAAGTCCTGCTTGGTGTATTACACATTTCTATCAGTTTAATTTGTTGTTATTGTCCTTATTTAATTCAATGAAATGTTCAGTTCTTCTTTCAAGTGTAGATCCAATGTTGTCACCTCTGTAAAAGCTAAAGCTTGTGCAAACCTTGCCCTGGTCCAGTGTTAGTGATAAAGCAGTGTTGTACACTGAGCACGTTCATTACATCATACTCCTTGGATGTTTGCAGTGAAATGATCCTTGTTGCAAAGACAGATGAGGCATAGCAAGAAGTAGCACTTATCCTTGCAGAGCACAATAGTTTATCGAGTTGCTTGCACCATGAGGCATAGCAAGAAGTAGCACTTACCCTTGCAGAGCACAATAGTTTATCGAGCTGCTTGCACCATTGCTACCTGTAGCTTTTGCTGTAATCTCTGTCCTAGATGGGCCAAGTACAATGGCTTCCATATGCAGTCAACCAGGAGAAAAAGCCCATCTCACCACAATCTTATCCAGCAATGACTCCAGTGCATTCTTCGTAAACTTTGGTGCCAATTTGGTTTTCCTAACATCAATTTCTTGATTAGTTGGTATGACTACCACAGATTTTGGGAATGCTCCTGGTTTAAAGTATCCGAAATGTTGTCCAACTGGTCTTTAAATATGGCACAACAATACTTCAACTACAAATACAAAAATTCTGCCCTTTTTAACACTTATTATTTTGGAATTAAACAATGCACTGAAAACAGTGATAACACTTGTGGGGATGGAATTGGTCGATACTTGTGTGGAACAGACTCTTGTCACATTGGTTGCCATGATCATGTCATGTCAGTTGGTTTTTCATTGAGCCAGATATTTATTTTCCATTGAATTAAAAAAAAATTACTATAATTTTAAACTTCAAAGCAAGCAAAAGCAATCATGAAACGAGGAAATATGTCTCAAAAACCATTTGAACGACTCATCAGTGAACTTGAGTAGAAAGATGATCAGATGTGGTGATAATTCAGCTGTTGACTAATTCTAAGTCTGTCTTGTGCCACTGGAATAGACTAATTTCATCCCCTGAATGCTGGATAATGTGACAACTGCACCTTCGTCATAATGCCAGGAACTAACACTGTCCAAATATCATTTAGGGTTGACAATGCATAATCAAAAAACAGCAGAAATTTGCTGCCTGCTAAAGATAAATGCTTCTTAAAGTTTCAGTTACTAAAGTCTGGCTGAATATTAAATATGTTGTCCTTCCTGGATAAAAATGACCAAAAGTTAGGTTTCATTAGTTGTATCAGAAACTAGAGTTACATTGTTTGGCAGCATAGGGGAGGCAATGACCTAGCTGTATTAGCACTGGTCTATTAGTCCAGAAACTTATCCTGCCATGAAAGATAGTGGAACTGGGTTCAAATCCTGCCTTGGCAGATTGTGGAAGTTTCCACAAAGAAAAGAATCTGGAATTGAGAGTCTAATGATGACCATGAAACCATTGTTGATTGGCAGAAAAATCCATCTGGTTCACTAATCTTCTTTAGGGAAGGAAATCTGCCATCCTTACCTGGTCTGGACTACATGTGACTCCAGACTCACAGAAATATTGTTGACTGTTAACTGCCCACTTGTGCAGAGATGCCCACATCTTGTGAGTGTATAAAAAACAAGTTAATGAATTCCTGATTTTAAACAGCAAGACAGGGTCTGCTAGATGGAATCGCTGGAACCTGTTCTTCTGCAATATCCTCTGCACTTATGTCAAAGGCAGTTCCTCTTGAAGCTCTGAAAATCATTAAGGCATTGAAGTTTTATATCATTGAACAGAAATAGAAGTTGCTGGAAAAGTTCAGCAGGTCTGGCAATATCTGTGAGGAAGGGACACTGATTTCTCTTCACAGATGCTGCCAAGCCTGCTGAGCTTTTCCAGCAACTTCCGGTTTTGTTTCTGATTTACAGCATCCACATTTCTTTTGGTTTTTGTATCATTGAACCCTATCATAAGACCATAGGGCACACATGCTAGACAAGCCAGTTCTAGTTCTGATGAAAGGTCATCAAACTGAAATATTAACTCTGTTCCCCTCTCCCTAAAACTAAACTTTTAGAGTATTTTCAACATTTTCAGGTTTTATTCCACTATCTGCAGTATTTAACTTTTGCACAATTTGCTTGCAGCTAGAACTCATGACTGATGCCTGTAGGGAAACATCTTTATCATGTTCACAGTAGAAAGAAGACACCCATTGGACGGTGAATGGAATGGCAAACAGTTATCAAGCTTTTCAAGGTTCCAGGTTATAAATGGGACCCTTGTAATCATGAGGACTCCATACTAACTCCATTACATATGTTAACAGAAGAAATGCAAATCTATAATAATGCAGACTTCTCCACTTTACTGGCATTACCTAGGATGCAGCTGATGTTTATATTCTGCAATTGTCCATTTTCTGATATTAATGGGGCCAGTGTAAAAATGACGCCTCTGATACCTATTGCAGCTAAGGCAGACCAAGTATGCAAAGGTAGAATGAGACAACGAGACCTTAGTTTCCCCTGAATTTCTCAGAAACAAATAATACTGAAGCAATGAAATTTATTGATTTGACTGGTCTGATACTAATTCAACAGCAGCTCTTTGTTAACTGAAAGCAGTCAGAAGTGAAAGCTTACGGCCATGTAGTCCTTAAGGTAAACAACGAGGAAGAGGAATAAGGTGACATGAAGAAATAGTGTACAGGCAAGAAAGCTGATACTGAACCTCTGAAAATGGTGGGTAGATTTCCATGTTCTTTCACAAGGTTTTCTGTCATCTCCATTTATGCACTTTTCCTGGATTTCCATGAACCATCCAGAAAAGTTACGGCACACAGGCTCCTTCTACTTACTACTTGCTATCATTGACTTTGCTTATAGGCTGTCACATATTACTGAACCAAGAAACATCCATTCCGTTTCCAGCAGTTCTGCCATTTTTCTGTCTTCCATCCAGCACTGCTACTATCTCTATTCAGTCAAACACAAAATGTATTGAAGTTACAGTGAAGAAATATAACATTTCCTATTTATTAAATACCATTCAGAATGTTAGGTGTGATGCGTGGATGCTTTTGGTTCCATGTAATGTGTACTTGTTCTGTACACCAACCTCAGACCTCTTTTGGTGCTCACTGAGTGATGGAAGCTGTTTTTGGGGCTATGGACTTGTTGAGATGGTTATGGTCTTAACCTGCTTGCTACAGAATCATGTGATGTCTCTGTCAAAGCTGCAGCAATGTCTGAGAATGCAGTGCCTGCACCCTGTCTGGCACATCCTCAGTCTTTTGAGGGACTTGGACAGAGAATATGTAGATGTCTTGAAAGGATATCACCATTCTTGAACCATTCTTATGCCACTTCCCCAAAACTGGAGTGTTCTGGCTGAATGCCCATCAAACTGAATGAGGGCAGTTAGCAAAGGCATGTTCTTTCTTCAGACAATGTATAAGTTCAGTGGCTGAACCCTCAGGGAAATAAGCTGCAATACATACACAAAGAGCTGTAAAGGTTCAAACAAGGGTTTTGCTTAAAAATACTAAGCTTCTTGCAATATATGAAATCAATTGTCATGTCATTTCGATTGTTTTGTTCTAAGATTTGAAAAACCATACAGCCTGGGTAGGAAGAACTGCCTCTTTAAATTGAGATCCTTATCCCCCGCCCCTAAAGGCAGCTGCTTCCTCTGTTATTTCCTTTTATTTATTTAGCATAAAAACACTTGTAGAAAGATTAGTAAATCTCAAGAGATTGCCTGGGAAATCAAATAGGACAAAAGATTATTTTCTATTGAAAACAATTTGAATGCTATTCATAACGTGATCTCATTGGTTGTCAGGTTTGTTCATGTGACAGTTTTTATACATGGGACTTAATAACTGAGAAAAGGCTTGTTATAAATCTTTTCCAAAGAACTTCCAATTTAACTAGTCCTTTGTATAAGAAAAATATATATCTGCCCAGATTTGGTCGACCACATTGTTGTCTCTATTATCCTATGATTTTATGAAGATTGGTCCTAGGATGAAAAGGGCCAATGTTTTCAGTCTTTCTTCATCACTCTGAGCTTTAGCACCTGCTCACCCACTGTAACTTCAGCAGAAAATCAATAAAAATCTCTAAATAATGACATAAACAGCTGACAATTATGCATCTGCACTGATTTAGCCTATAACATAAAACCGGGAATAGAGATTGAGCACTTTTCTGGAACAGTAATAGTGCCCTTATCTTTGAACTGGAAGGGCTAGCTTCAAGTCCCACCTGCACCACAGTTTGATTAAAAATGTACAGGAGTGGATATTTAGCCCTTTGAGTAGATCCATAACTCATCAAGATCAAGGCATTTTTCACCACAATTATAGCTAGAAATCAGGAGACATTTTCCAATTTTCTATGGCTATGCATTAGTCTTGTGGATTTTATCTCCAATGGTACCTGAATGTTTCTCCCCATGAGACTGAGCAGGTTTGGTGCATGTTGGGAAAAAAGTGGTGAAGGCTGTTATGCACCCGGCCCTGTACCGTTATTCTGGAGTTGACCCTGGACAGTTCATGACATTTGTCCTTGACATGGCGAATAAGGGGAAATTAGCGTCTTGCTCTGTGGTCAGGGACCTGTTGTGTTAGATGGGATGTGCAAAAGAGAGACATCCTGTTCCTCCAGGACCAGCAGAGGAGGCTATGACACCAGACCCTGCAACATAGCTCAATGAGGCCTCAGTAATCTGGTGGAACCCCACCTCTCTACTAGAAGGAAGAAAGTCAGTGACGTTCTCCATAATACCAGGGGAAAAGCCCCCATTTTCTTTCTGAAACTTCATGCTCACTCTATTTCTGCTATTCCACAAATCTCCTACCAAGGCTTATGCTTCACCACTCTCAGTTTGCATGCAACATCACCCTTCACTTGATTTTACACACATCAACACAGACACCAACCAGACGCCCCAACCACTCCCCACGTACCACTAACCCTGTATACTCTCTGAGCTGCCTGCTAACACACACAAGACACCTCACCATCTTTACTGACCTGCACCAACATTAACAGCTGTGCCGTCCACTTTCACTTCATTCAATTTCTCCCTTTCTTTCATTTCAAGAGAAAACAGATGACAACAGGGCATATTAATGCTTTGCTAGGGTACTATGCTGGAAATAAAGCCCTGCTATTCCCAGAGTCATCACAAAATTTAAAGATTTTATCAAAGTACACAGAATTCCCCACTTTAACTTCCCTTTAGACCCAGGATAGACACCATGTATGGATCAGGTTTCTGTACTTCATGAGAATTGCTACTTATTTCATGTAAATAGATTCTAACTCAAGGTGAGATTGCCAATTGGATACATAATTGGCTTAAAGGTGGTGGGGGAGGGTTCCTTTTCAGACTGGAGGCCTGTCACCAGCAGTAGTTCACAGGTTTTGGTTCTGGTCCTCTTTTGTTTGTCACTTATATAAATAATTTGGATGATAAAACAGAAGACACGGTTAGTAAGTTTGCTGATGACATCAAAATTAACGGTACAGTGGGCAGTGAAGAAGGTTATCAAAGGTTACAAAGAAATCTTAATCAATTAGGTCAATGGGCTGAAGAGTGGCAGATGGAATTTAATTTGGATAAATGCAAGGTGTTCCATTTTGTTACATCAAACAGGGGAGGATTTATACAATTAATGGTAAGGCATTGGGTAGTGTTGTAGAATAGAGGGACCTAAGGGATCAGGTACATAATAATTTGTAGCTTGTTTCACATATAGACAGGGTGGTTAAAAAAGGCATTTATTACACTTGCCTTTGTTCCTCAGTCCTTTGAGTATAGGAGCTAGGAAGTCATATTGAGGTTGTACAGAACATTGGTGATGCCTTTTCTGGAGTACTGTGTCCCATTCTAGTTGTCAAATTATAGGAAGGATATTATTAAGCTAGAGAGGGTTCAGAAGAGATTTACCAGGATGTTGCCGGGTATGGAAGGTTTGAGTTATTTTCTGAAGAAGGGTCTAGGCCCGAAACATCAGCCTTCCTGCTCCTCTGATGCTGCTTGGCCTGCTGTGTTCATCCAGCTCTACACCTTGTTATCTCTGGATAGATTGGGACTGTTTTATCTGAAGCATTGGAGGTTGAAAGATGAAATCATGAGAGGTAGAGATAAGGTGAATGGTAGGTGTATTTTCCCTAGGGTGGGAGATTTCAAAACTAGAGGGCATATTTTTTAAGGTGAGAAGAAAAATGTTTAAAAAAGACATGGGGGCAATTTTTTTACACAGACAGTAGTTTGTGTGTGGAATGAACTTACAGAAAAAGTGCTAGATACAGGTACAATTACAATGTTTAAAAGACATTCAGTTAAGTACGTGAATAAGAAATGTTTGACGGATATTGGCCAAGTGCAGGCAGTTGGGATTAGTTTAGTTTAGGGTTATGGTTGGCACGGACTAGTTGGTGTGAAGAGTCTGTTTCCATGCTGTATGACTCTATACCTCTATGTGCAGAGAAGATTTATTTGAATCATCACAGGGATAGAAGGGTTTGAAATATTTGAGATGGTGTCCTTTGAGCAGAGAACGTTATGAGAAGATTTAATAGAGATGTTCAAATTTGTGAAATAAATAATGAGGAATTAATTCCAGATTTTCAAATTTGTGAAGTAAATAAGGGGGAACTATTTCTAGAGACAGAAGTGTTGGTAACCAAGGGATACAAATTTGAGGTGATTGTTGTCACATTCTTCTATTTTTCACAAATGCAATGAATCATTCAGCTTTACATAAACATGATAGAATTATTAAACTTATTGAGGAATATCTCACAGACTTTCCTCCATATATTCTAAAATGACAGCTTATGTTTATTCCATAGATCATGAAATAATGAATAGAGTGTTGGTGCACAGAGACAGTTCAGTAAGGAAGCAATTCCTGAACAGTCAACGTTTTCAATTGCATAACAATAATGCTCTCTACCAGGTGTCTAAACTAAGTGGTCAACATTTGAAATTTCAGTTGGTCAGTTAATAAACTGATTTTGATTCAAGGCTTCCTGACCAATTAGAGAACACAAACAGGATCATGTGTTCATTTGATCAATCAATCAATATAGAGACATAGAGTATTACTGTAGGAAAGAAGCCCTTCAGCCCCATCAGTGCTGGTCATCAAAACCTAACCAATCTTAGTTACATAGAAACAAAAGAACCTAGGAATAGAAGTAGGCCATTCAGCCCTTTTGCCTTTCTCCCATTCAATGAGATATGGCTGATCTAGTCACGTACTTGCTTTTTGCTCATAGCCTTTAATACCTTTGCTTAACAAAAATGTAATATTTTAGATTTAAAATTAACAACTGATTTTACATTCACATTTTGTGTTTGGAAGAGAGTTCTAAATATTTACCACCCTTTGTGTGTAGAAGTACTTCCTAACATCTCTCCTGAATGGTCTAGCCTTAATTCTCAGACTATGCGTTCTAGTTCTGATATCCCCAACCAGTGGAAATAGTTTATTTTTATCTACCCTGTCTTTTCTTGTTAATCTCTTGAAGATTTCGGTCAAATCACTCCTTAACCTTATAAATTCTAGAGAAAACATGCCTTATTTGCATGTTATCTCTCCTCATAACTTAAACTTTGAAATCCAGGAATCATTTTTGTAAACCTGCATTGTACTCTCTCCAAAGCCAAAATGACCTTCCTAAGGTGTGGCATCCAAATCTACTCACAGTACCCCAATTGCAGTCTAACAAGGGTTTTGTATAACTGCAGCATAACTTCAACATCCTTGTACTCCAGTCTTCTAGACATAAAGACCAGCATTGCATTAGCTTACTTGATTATTTTCAGCAGCTTTTCTTGACATTTTAAAGATCAAACCCCCAAGTGTCTTTGGACATCCACTGTATTTAACTTCATACCATCATAACTAAGTACCCTGACCTGTTCTCTTTTTGGTCCAAAATGGATGACCTCACACTTGCTTACCTTGAACTCCATCTGCCACTGTTTTACTGATTCACTTAGTCTATCAATATCTTTTTGTAATTTTATGCCATCATCCTCACTGTCTATAATGCTGCCTAACATTATGTCATCAACAAATCTAAATATAAGACTTTCTATACCATTATCCAAGTCATTAATAAATAATATAAATAACTGAGGCCCAAACACAGATTTTTGTGTGACACCACGAGTCACATCCTGCCAATTTGATAACCTACACATTATTCCTATTTTCAGTCAACTGCCACTTGTGGATGTGTGACCACAGGCCCAAAGTTGGACATTCTAAATTGACCCTTATGCTGGAAAAATCGAGCCTGACAGAAAATTGGCCAAACTAAATTAAACAGCAGTCAGCAGCTGATGTCTATAGAAAGGTCAATGAGGTCACAAAAGTTCCAACGAGTTGAGGGGTTGTATATTGGAGAAGAATCGATCAGACTTTCTGGCACCTTGACTTTCCAGCCAGTGTCTGAGGACATGCACTTTACAACTTCCCAGCATGGCAACAGTGAAGGGTTTTGGCGTGAACCCTGCTCATGTCCAAACTCCATTGGTCAAAGGCCACAGAATATTTAGGACAGCCCAGGGTGAAGGGTGATAAAAACACATACCTGGGAGCCACCCCTTCAGCGAAAACTCGCACCAAGACTGTGGCAGAACACTGCGACAACCCAAGAAGATCCAGGAGAAGATCTGCCCTGACTTGTGAGACCCGTCTTCATGGAAGGGAGCCAGCTTTTTATCAGAGAAGAAGGAGATTCCAATGGCCCAGCTCAAACACTATGGATCGTTGCGGGTAATATCTTTTCTCAGATGGAACTCTGAAAGACGATAGTCAGGGCATCGACAGTGTGCTTCCCTAATTCCTTTAACACCCTCCAATGAAAACAGTCAGTTCCCAGGAATTTGTCACTCTTTAATTCTATTAATTTCCTCCTAACTGATGATTCACTTACATTAATACTATTCAGTCCCTCTCCTCAATTCCCTAGTAATTTCCTCAGGACTTCTGGTAAATTATCCTCCTTTTCTACTGTGACTGCTGAGGCAAAGTAATTATTCCACATGTCTGCTATTTCCCCATAGTCATTGACAATATCTCCATTTTCAGTCTTTAGTGGGCCAACATTGTTCCTGGTCACCTGCTTTCTCTTTATGTAACTATAAAATGTCTTCTTATTGATTTTGATGTCCCTGGCAAGTTTCCTTTCATGATCCCTTTTAGTAGCTTTTATATGCTTTGTGGTTTTTTGCTGGTCTTTGTATCTTTCCCATTCAGCAGGATCTGTAGTTTAATGCTGTCTCTTATGTCTTTAGTTGTCCATGGTTTCTTTTTTCTCTGTGAAGCAGAGCTTCTCCCTCTCAGGGGGAAAAACTGCTTCTATGTTGCTTTAAAAGTTTCTTTAAATATCCTCCACTGTTTTTCAGTTGTTTCACTCATGAGCAGATTTTCCCAGTTTACTGTGAACAGTCTCTGTCTCATTTCATTAAATCAGCCTTACTTAAATTAAAACTCTTGTAGCTGATTCATGCTTTTTGCTTTCAAATGCTACGTGGAACTCAATTATGTTATTATCACTATTTGATAAATGCTGACTAAATCTGGCTCATTACTCATTACTAAAACCAATATTGCTTGCATTCAGGACATATTGCTATAGAAAACTATTTAGACACATTCCAGAAATTCACTGTTTCTAATAGGTGCATGTCTGCCTCTCTCAATCTATGTTAAAGTTAAAATCCCCCATTAATACTACTCTGGATTTGCTACATACTTGCTAATTTCTGCATTTATACAATCTAGCACTTCAGAGTTGTTAACAGGGGGGCTGTACACATACCTATTACAGTTTTAGATCCTTTACTGTTCCAACATTCCACCCATTCAGCCTCCACTGAATGTTTTGACTTCACTATACACTCCTTCACCATTGAAGTAATTTTGTTTCCCAGCATTCGCCATGTTGTCTCGTAAGCTATGCCTTTTCAAGTATACATCTAAGTACTTACAATTATACAGTCATAGAGCTGTACAGCATGGAAACAGACCCTTTGGTCCAACTCGTCCATGTTGACCAGATGTCCTAAATTAATCTAGTCCCATTTGCCAGCATTTGGCCCATATCCCTCAAAGCCCTTCTCATTCAAATACTCATCCAGATGCCTTTTAAATGTTGTAATTGTACCATTCTCCACCACTTCCTCTGGCAGCTTATTCCATATATGCATCATCCTCTGTGTGAAAAGGTTTCCCCTTAGGTCCCTTTTAAATCTTTCCCCCTCACCTTAAACCTATGCCTTCTAGTTTTGGACTCCGCTACCCTGGGGAAAACACCTTGTCTATTCACCCTATCTATGCCCCTCATGATTTTGTAAACTTCTATAAGATCACCCTTTAGCCTCCGACACTCCAGACAAAATAGCCCCAGTGTATTCAGCCTCTCATTATAACTCACACCCTTCAACCCTGGCAACATACTTGTAAATCTTTTGTGAACCCTTTCAAGTTTCACAATATCTTTCCTATAGCAGGGAGACCAGAATTGAATGCAGTATTCCAAAAGTGGCCTAACCAATGTCCTGTACAGCTGTAACATGACCTCCCAATACCTATACTCAATGCTCTGACCAATAAAGGCAAGCATACCAACACCTTCTTAGCTATCCTGTCAATCCGGGGCTTTACTTTCAAGGAAATATGAAGCTGCACTCCAAGGTCTCCTTATTCAGCAACATTCCCCAGAACCTTACCGTTAAGTGTATAAGTCCTGTCCTGATTTGCCTTTCTAAAATGCAGCACCTCATATTTATTAAAATTAAACTCCATCTGCCACTCCTTGGCCCTTTGGCCCATCTGATCAAAGTCCCATTGCACTCCAAGGTAACCTTCTTTGCTGTCCACTACACTTCCAATTTTGGTGTCTTTGGTGTCTGCAAACTTACTAGCAATACCTCCTATGTTTACATCCAAATCATTTATATAAATTATGAAAAGCAGTGGACCCAGCTGATACTTGTGGCACACTGCTGGTCATAGGCCTCCAGTCTGAAAAGCAACTCTCCACTACCAAGCTCTGTCTTATACCTTCGAACCAGTTCTATATTCAAATGGCTAGTTCTTTCTGTATTCCATGGGATGATCTAACCTTGCTAACCAGTGCCCCTGAAGTAACCTTGTCGAATGCCTTATTGATGTCATTTTTTAATCATGTCCACCGCTCTGCCATCATCATTCTCTTTGTTACTTCTTCAAAAAACTCAATCAAGTTAGTGAGACATGATTTCCCATGCACAAAGCCATGTTGACTATCCCTAATCAGTCCTAGCCTTTCCAAATACATGTAAATCCTGTCTCTCAGGAGTCCCTCCAAGAACTTGCCCACCACCGATGTCAGGTTCACAGGTCTATAGTTCCCTGGCTTTTCCTTACCACTTTTCTTAAATAAATGCACCACGTTAGCCAACCTCCAGTCTTCTGGCACCTCACCTGTGGCTATCAATGATACGAATATCTCAGCAAGGAGACCAGCAATCACTTCCCTCACATCCCACAGAGTTCAGGGTACACCTGATCAGGTCACTGGGGTTCATCCACCTTGATGTGTTTTAAGGTGTCCAGCAGCCCCTCCTCTGTAATATGGACATTTTTCAAAATGTTGCTATTTATTTCCCCATGTTATCTGTCTTCTATATCCTTCTCCACAGTAAACACTGATGCAAAATACTTGTTTAGTATCTCCCCCATCTCTTGGAATTCCACACATAGGTGGCCTTGCTGTTCTTTAAGGGGCCCTCTTCTCTCCCTTTGTTACCCTTTTGTCCTTAATGTATTGGTTCTTAAATGTTGTGATGATTTTTGCCTCAACCACCCTTTCAGGCAGTGCACACCAGATACCCACCGCTCCTTGGATGAAAAATTGTAGTTACATCCCCTTAAACCTTCTGCCCCTTAGCTTAAATACATGCCTTTCTAGACTGTGGGGAAATGTTCCTCCCTATCTACACTAGCTATGCCCCACAAAATTTTATAGACTTCAAACAATTCTCCCTTGTGCCTTCTCTGCTCTAAGGAAAACAACTGCAGCCCATTTAGCATCTCTTCATGCTGATTGGCTGCAGCCCAGGCCATAACCTGGTGAATCTCTTTGCACCCTCTCTACTGCACCCTCCCTCACATCCTTCCTTGTGGTGGCCAGAACTACGCACAATGTGCACAGCTGTGGCCTAACTAATGCCTCATACAGTTCCTTTAAAACCTCCCTGCTTTTTTATTCAATCTCTTAACTAATAAAGACAAGTATCAATATGCCTACTTACCCACCCTATCTACCTGTTTTATTGCCATCAAGGATCTGTGTACACGCACACCACAGTTTCTCTGATTCTCAGTACTTCCCAGAGTCTTACCATTTGTCGTGTACTGTCTTGCCTTGTTAGTCCTCCCAAAATGCATCATTTCACATTTATCAGGATTAAATTCCTGAAACAGACACATGAAAATAAATTGTACTATTTATTTTTTAAAATAAATATCAAACCCTGTAGAAGAACACAACATGAGGATCATGGTGTAAGTAAATGACACTGTCCTCCAGGTTAGTTCAGATAAGTAAAACAAACTGGTTACAGTGCTTACAATTGTTTTGTTACCACTTTACCATCGAGGGTAGCACATCACCATGGTAGTTAGCACTACTGCCTCACAGTACCAGGGACCTGGGTTTAATTCTAGCCTTGTCCGACTGTTTGTGGAGTTTGCAACTTCTCCCCATGTCTGTGCGTGTTTTTGCCAGGTGCTCCGGCTTTGTTCCACAGTCCAAAGGTATGTATGTTAGTATGAATTGACCATGCTAAAATTGCTCCATAGTGCCCAGGGATGTGCAGGCTAAGTGGATTAGCCATGGTAAATGCAGTATTACGTGGTCTGGATGGGACGCTCTTCAGAGAGTGGTGTTGACTTGATGGCTCAAATGGCTTCTATTTGCACTGTATGGATTCTAGGATTCAATGATCACAAACCGGCCTGCCTACAATGTCCTGTATTCGAAGACTTTTCTTCTCGCTACTTAAAACACCACTAATTTTTGTGTCAACTAAGAGCTTACTGTCTAGATCATTAATGTACAGAACAACCAGAGAAGGACTGAGCATTGAATGCTGTTGGAAACAAGCATTCAGTCACAAAAGCACTCTTTAACCATCACCTTCTGCTTCCTGCCACTAAGCCAATTTTGGATCCAAATTGCCAAATTGCCCTGAATTCCATGGGCTCTTAGCTTCTTGATCTGTATCCCATGTGACACTACACTATTAAAGTCCATGTAGACTACATCAACTTTACTAACCACATTTACAGACATAGTCACCTCGTCAAAAAATGCAAATTTACTAGACATGATCTCCTCCTTACAAAGTCATGTTGAATACCTTTGATTAACCCTACCTAAGTAGAAATTAATTCTGTCCCTCACAAATATTTCCAAAGATTTCCTTATTACTGATGTTAGAATCATTGTCCTAGAGTCATTGATTCATTGCATAGAGTCAGAGAGTCATACTTCCCTTGTTTAACTTTGTCACTCTACTTGAATGATGGTACCATGTTAGCTCCCCCCCCCAACCCCAGTCCTTTGGCACCACTCCTATGGACATAGAGTATTTTAAAAATAATATTTTACGCCTGGAACCACCTCCCTTGCCTCCAACAGCAACCTGGGATACATATTATCAGGGTCTGGAGAATTAACCAATTTTTGCTTGAAGCATAAGGATGGAATTAATGCTATCCCCATGGAAGTTTTGGTGGCAGGGAGGGTGTTTAATCAAGTGGGAGGGTTGTAGGTTAGCACCCTGCTTGCCTTCCAATTCCTCACCAAATAAGTCCATGATGAAAAAGGTCCAAGGACCGCCGTTCCTACCCTGCTGCAAATTGGAACCTTTAAATGAGTAATTAGAGGCCATTTTAGGCCAAATCCCAGGGGATCTCCATGCAAGGAACACAACAGGCAGACTTGTGCAGGTTTCCAGGATGGTTCCTTTGTTTGAAGGCTCTCAGAGACCTATTCAGGGACTTGTCTTCTGGCAGGAGGCGCCATTGAGATTTACAGTCACAGTTCTTGGGGCTGAAGCTGTAACACAACAAGTATAGAGAGGAAACCTAGGAACTCTGCATCCCAGGCTCAGGTCTGTCATTTATACCTGGAAGTCCTGCTGTAGAATCAGAGGAGCTGGAATGAGATGACCTTTCCCAAGTATGGAAGGAAAAGGAAACATCTCTAACTAGTCAGGTGTGAACAGAAATGACCGAGGAAGACAGCAGCAGAGGTGGGCTCCCTCCAACCTGGAGACAGTGCACCAACCTGTTTTAGGACCTTGGAAAGGCAGGAAAGTTGAGTGGTGTAATGATTTCAGGTCCCATTCTGACATTCCCAATATTCTCATGCACAGCAAATCTTAGACTCATACACATGAGTGAAACAGACAATAATCACAGTCATCCTTATCTTATTATCCTTTTTCACCAATGCCTCACAGTCAGTCACTTTTTCACAACACAAGGCATTTCTAACATTATTAACCCTCTGCTTTCTCTCTTTGCAGGAGAAGGGGTGGTGAGATAGTTCTATTGTCACTAGACTAATAATCCAGGGACTCAGGTAAGGGTCTGGGGACCAATGTTCAAATCTCACCATAGTAGGTGCCAACTATCACTCTACATGCTACCATAAAACAGCGAAGGCAATGGATGCTGCAAAGGCAATAGGCTCTGAAAGCATTTCAAAAGATATACTGAAAATCTGTGCTCCAGAACTTCCCGTGCCACTTATCAAAATGTTACAGTACAGCTATAACACTGGCACCTTCCCAGTGATGTGAAAATTTGCCAAGGTATGTGCTGCCCACAAAAACTGAAAGCCGAACCCACCCAATTACCACCCTGTCAGTCTATTCTTGATCATCAGTAAAGGGATGGAAGGTGTCATCAACAGTATTATCAAGTGATGGGCAATAAATGCTGGTCTAGCAAGTGACGCCTTCATCCCGTGAATGAATAAAAGAAAAAGCAGCACCTACTCAGCAATAACCTGCTCACTGACGCCCACTGTGGGTTCCACCAAGGCCATCTAGCTCCTGAGTTCATTTCAGCTTTGATTCACAGTAAATCTCAGTGGTGATTTGATATTAAAGCTTCATTTGACCTTGAGGCATCAAGGATTCTTATCAAAACTAGAGTCAATGTGTTCCTGGGGAAAAATCTCCACTGGTTGGGGTCATACCTGGCAAAAAGAAAGATGGCTACGATTTTTGGAGATAGGTTATCTCAGCTGCAGGACATCTCTGCAGAGGATTCCTCAGGGTAGAGTCCTTGGCCCAATCATTGTCAATTGCTTCAATAATGACCTTTCCTCCATTATAAGCTCAGAAGTGGGGATGTTCGCTGATGATTGCCCCATGTTTAGCACCATTTGCAACTCCTCAAATGCTGAAGCAGCCTCTGTTCAAATGTAGCAAGATCTAGACAATATCCAGTCTTAGGCTGAAAAGTTGGAAGTTACATTCACACAATTGCCAGGCAATGGCCATCTCTGATAAGAGACAATCTAGCCATCATCCTTTGACTTTCAATGGCATCACCAATGCTGAAACCTCCAATTTCAAAATCCAGAGGGTTACTGTTGATCAGAACTTGAACTGGATTAGCCACTTAAATACAAGAGCAGGTCAGAGGCTGGGAATACTACAGTGAGTAACTCCTGATGCCCCAAAAGCCTGTCCACCATCTATAAGACACATGTCAGAAGTGTGATGGAACACTCTCTACTTGCTGGGATGAGTGTAGCTCCAACAATGCTTAAGAAGCTTGACACCATCCAGGATAAAACAGCCGGCTTGATTAGCTCAACATCTGCAAACATTCTTTCCTCCATCACTGACCCTCAGCAACTGTCCATAAGATGCACTACAGAATTTTTCTGAGGCTCCTTAGACAGCAATTTCTAAACCCACAACCACTACCATCAAGAAGGACAAGGGCAGCAGATAAAGTGAACCCCGTGATCTCCATTCTAACTTGCAAATATATCACCACTTCTACAGTGTCATTGGGTCAAAATCCTGGAACTCTCTTTCTAACAGTACTCTGGACTGCCACCAAAAAGACGACAGTGGCCCAAGAAGGTGGCTCACACTACCTCCTTAGTGATGGGCAATAAGTGCTGGCCTAGCCAGTGAAGCCCGCATCCCCTGAATGTATACAAAAACTGCACGAATTTAGGAGAAAGGCAGAGAGTCCAGTGACTTGAACTTTGATGACTGCTAGTCCACGCTGAAAATCTTACTCTAGGAGAAAGCAGGCATTGAATTTTGATACAACGGACAAACATTAGGCTTACGCAATTAATGGTAGGGCCTTGGGTAATGTTGTAGAACAGAGGAACCTAGGGGTTCAGGTTGAAGTTTGTGTCAGCGTGGTTAAAGAGGCATTTAACAAGCTTGCCTTTATTGTTCAGTCCTTGGAGTATAGGAGTTGGGGAGTCATGTTGAGGTTGTACAGGACCCTGGTGAGATCTCTTCCGGAATACTGTGCACAGTTCTGGTCACCCAGTTATAGGAAGGATATTATTAAGCTGGAGAGGGTTCAGAAGAGGTTTTCCAGGATGTTGCTGGGTATGGAATGTTTGGGTTATAAAGAAAGGCTGGATAGGCTGGGACATTTTTTGCTGGAGCATAGGAGGTTGAGGTGTGACCTGAAAGAAGTTTATAAAATAACGAGGTGTATAGATAGGGTGAATGGTAATTGCCTTTTCCCTAGGATGGGGGCTTTCAAGACTAGGAGGCACATTTTTAAGGTGAGAAAAGAGAGATTTAAAAAAAATATGAGGGGCAAATTTTTACGTGTAGAATAGTTCGCATGTGGAATGAACTTCCTGAGGAAGTGGTGGATGTGGGTGCAATTACAACATTTAAAAGGCATTTGGATAAGTACACGAATAGGAAAGGCTTGGAAGGATATGGGCCAGGAGCAGGCAGGTGGGATTAGTTTAGTTTGGGATTATGTTTGGCATGGACTAGTTGAACCGAAGGGTCTGTTTCCGTGCTGTATGATGCTATGATCCTACGACTTTATGTCAAATACTGTGAAACCTGAACTTCCTGAATTTGTAGTATTCAGAGACATCAACAAAGCTGATTCTCTGCCTGTAAACCCTGATCTTTGAAACTAATTCTCCATGCCCTGTGGAGAGGCATTTGTCTGAGGGTGCAACAACTAATATAGCCCCTCAAGTTTTACCAGCAATTGCTCAGGCAGTGAAGAGGACTACGGGAAATTTGAAAAGGTTAATTAGAGGTATGCAGTTGTTAATTTCACCAGCGACCACTAAGGCAGTGAATAAAAGGGAGGCAGACTCTAGCAGAGTGCTCATTTTTGGAGTGGCCATTTTTGAGAGAGGCTGCTTTGTGGTAGAAGTGCTGCTAGTAGGTTTAAGTATGGGCTTAGGTGAATACCACGCATTGTTGAGGAGGACGAGCAACAAAAGGTAACATTATTTTAGTTGTTAAAGGGACAGAGATGGCAATCAGTGAAGTGGTATGCTCCTCCTGTCACGTGTGGGAAATTAGGAAGCAGTCAAGCATCCCTGGTGTCAATGTCTTTAGGAAGTGTGTCCAGCTGTAGCTCCTCTCAGACTGCATGGTTTGGTTGCAGTGGCAGTCAGAGGTACTGAAGAGCATCCCAGAGGCAGAGAGTGTGATAGGTAGCAGCGTCAGGGAGGTGGTAACACCGCAGGTTCAGTCGGGTTGATGAATGACTGCCAAGAGAGATGGACACGTCATGTAGGTTTCTCCTGTGGCTATACCCTCTCAAACAAGTTTACTGTTTTGGATACTGTGATGTGGAGGTGCCAGTGTTGGATTGGGGTGGACAGGTCAGAAGTCACATGACACCAGATTACAGCCCAACATGTTTACTTGAAATCACAAGTGTTCAGAGCACCGCTCCTTCGTCTTCACCTGACTAAGGAGCAGCACTCCGAAAGTTTTAAATCTGTTGGACTGTAACCTGGTGTCGTGTGACTTCTGGTTTTGGATAATGTTGGGTGGGATAGCCTCTCGAAAAAAATAGCAGCAGCTGCCAGGTCTTTTACACCACAACTGGGTCTGCTGTAAAGCAGGGTAAGGCAAAGTCTAAGTGAGCAATTGTGATAGGGCACTCTCTAGTCAGGGACACAGACAGGCATTTCTGCGGCTGGGAGCAAGACTCCATGATGGTGTGTTGCCTCCCTGGTGCCAGGGTCAAAGATGTCTTGGAGTGGTTGCAGTAGATTCTCAAAGGGGAGCGTGAGCAGCCAGAGGTCATTGTACGCATTGGTACCAACGATATAGGTTGAAGATAGGATGAGGTCCTGCAGAGTGAATATAGGAAGTTAGGCAGGAGGTTAGAAAGCAGGACCTCAAGGGTAGTTATCTCTGGATAACAGTGCTGTGTGCTAGTGAGAGTAGGAATAGGAGGATAGGGCTGTTAAATGTATGGCTGACTGCAGGCGGCAGGGATTCAGATGTTTGATCATTGGGATCTCTTCAGGGGCAGAGGTGACTGGTACAAGAGGGACGGTTTACACCTGAACTGAAGGGAGCCAATATCCTGGAAGGGATAGTTGCTAGAGCTACTTGGAAGGCTTTAAACTATTCTAGCAATGAGGTGTGACTCCAAACAGTAGTGAGACAAAAAGCGAAGGTTGAAGCCAGTACAAAAGTTAAAGAGAGCAAGTTAAATAGACATGGAAAGCAAGAGAATGTCAGGGAATGAGGGAAGACTGATGAATTAAACTGCATTGATTTCAATGCAAGAGGCCCAACAGGTAAGGCAGATGAACTCAGGGCATGGGTGGGTACATGGGGCTGGGATATCATAGCTATTGCAGAAACATGGCTGAGTGAGGGACAGGACTGACGGCTCAACGTTTCAGGTACAGATGACCGTGTTAGTGGGGGAGAACTTTCGGACCAGTGACCATAATTCTATTGGCTTTAAAATTGTTATAGAAAAGGATAGGCCTGGTCAACAAGTTAAAGCTCTAAATTGGGGCTAGGCCAATTTTGATGGTATTAGACAGGGACTTTCAAAAGTTGACTTGGCGAGGCTGTTTGCAGGTAAAGGGGTGTCTGACAAGTGGGAGGCTTTCAAAGGTGAGATAGCAAGGGTTCAGGGATAGCATGTTCCTGTTAGTGTGAAAGCAAGTCTGGCAGGAGTAGGGAACCCTGGATGATCTGAGATATTGAGGCTCTGGTCAAGAAAATGGAGGCATATTTGAGGTAAAGGTATGAGATAGCTTTGGTAGATAAGGTAAAGGAGAATCCAAAGTGATTCGAAAAGAATATTAAGGACAAACAAGTAACTAGGGAGACAATAGGACCCCTTAATGATCAGCAAGGTCATCTATTTGTGGAGCACAGGGGATGGGTAAGATCCTAAATAAATAGTTCTCGTCAGTATTTGAGAAAGACATGGAAGCTAGAGAACGTAAGGAAATAAATAGTGATGTCTTGAAAAGAGTCTGCATTACAGAAGAGGAGGAGCTGGAGGTCTTAAAACACATAAAAGTAGATAAATCCCTGGGACCTGATCAAGTGTGTCCCAGGACATTGTGGGAAGCTAGGAAAGAAATTGTGGGACACCCCCCAGCAGAAATATTGATATCGTTGACAGTCAGAGGTAAGACACTGGAATACTGGAGGGTGGCTAATGTTGTGCTATTATTTAAGAAAGGCTGCAAGGATAAGCCAGGGAACTACAGACCGGTAAACTAACGTCAGTGGTGGCTAAATTGCTGGAGGGGATTCTGAGAGACAGGATCTACAAACATTGGAAAGGCAAGTGTTGATTAGGAATAGTCAGCATGGCATTGTGTGTGGAAAATTCTGTCTCACAAATTTGATTGAATTTTTTGAAGACATGACCAAGAAGTTAGATGAGGGCAGCACAGTAGATGTAGTCTACATGGACTTTAGTAAGGCCTTCGACAAGATGCCGCATGGTAGACTGGTTACTAAATTTAGATCATATGGGATCCAAGGAGCGCTAGCCAAGTAGATTCAAAATTGGTTTGATGATAGGAGACAGAGGGTGGTAGTAGAATGTTCTTTTTCAGAATAAAGGCCTGTGACCAGTGATGTGCCACAACGATCCATGCTTGGGTCCACTATTGTTCATCATTTATATAAGATGAGAATATAGGAAACATGGTTTGTAAGTTTGTAGATGACACCAAAATTGGTGGTAAAGTGGACAGTGAAGAAGGTTATCTAAGAGTACAATGGGATTTTGATCAACTTCAATGCAAGAGGCCTGACAGGTAAGGGAGATGAACTCAGAACATGGTTGGGAACATGGGACTGGGATATTATAGCTACTAGAGAAAGATGCCAGGACTGGCAGCTTAATGTTCCAGGCTATGGATTCTATAGGAAGGATAGAAAAGCAAGTAAGAAAGGAGAGGAAGTGACGTTTTTGTTACGGATAACATTACGGATGTACTTAGGCTGGATATTCTTAGGATTACATCCAGTGAAGTTATTTGGGTGGAACTAAGAAATAAGGAGGGGACAATCACCTTTTTTGAGATTGTACAATAAGCCCTCCAATAGTCAGTGGGAAATTAAGAAGCAAATTTGTAAGGAGATCTCAGATATCACTAAGAATTATAGGGTTGTAATGGTAGGGTATTTTAACTTTCCAATCATAGACTGGAACTGCCATAGTATTGAGGACATGGATGGACAGGAATTTGTTAAGTGTGGGCAAGAAAATTTTCTTATTTAGTACGTGGATGTACTTACCAAAACTTGACCTTCTCTTGAGAAATAAGGCAGGACAAGTGACTGAAGTGTCAGTGGGGAAGTAATTTGGGGCCAGTGATCATAATTCTATTAGTTTTAAAATAGTTATGGGCCTGATCTAAAAGTTAAAGCTTTAAATTGGAGTAAGGCCAATTTTGACAGTATTAGGCAAGAACTTTCAAAAGCTGATTGGGAGAGGCTATTTGCATATAAAGGGGCAGTTGGAAAGTGGGAGACCTTCAAAAATGAGATAACGAGAGTCCAGAGGCAGTATGTTCCTATTAGTATGAAGGGCAAAGCTGGTAGGTGTAGGGAATGCTGGATGACTAGAGAAATTGATGTTCTTATCAAGAAAAAGAACGAAGCATATGGCAGGTATACACAACTGAGATCGAGCAAATCCCTCGAGGAGTTTAAGAACAGTCAGGTATACTCAAGAGGGAAATCAGGAGGGCAAAAAAGGGACATGAGATAGCTATGTCAAATAGGGTTAAGGTAAAGGGGAATCCAAAGAGAAACTACAAGTATATTAAGAGTAAATGAGTAACTAGGAAGAAAATAGAGCCCCTTATTGATCAGCAAAGTCATCTATTTGTGGAGCCACAGGGGATGGGTAAGATCCTAAATAAATATTTCTTGTCAGTATTTACTGTGGAGAAAGGCATGGAAGCCAGAGAATGTGGGGAAGTAAATAGTGGTATCTTGAAAAGAGTCCACAATACAGAAGAGGAGGGAGATAGTAGGAACTGCAGATGCTGGAGAATCCGAGACAACAAGGTGCAGGGCTGGATAAACACAGCAGGCCAAGCAGCATCATAGGAGCAGAAAGGCTGACGTTTTGGGCCTAGACCCTTCATCAGAAAAGTTACCCTCCTCCCTCCGGACAAACCTCAGGGGATCTCTCTCCCACTGCAACTCTCTCATAATCTCTTCGGCCCTGAAACTGCTCGACCATGTCCTGAAGCAAACCCTTTTCTGATGAAGGGTCTAGGCCCGAAACGTCAGCCTTTCTGCTCCTATGATGCTGCTTGGCCTGCTGTGTTCATCCAGCCCTGCACCTTGTTGTCACAGAAGAGGAGGAGCTGGAGGTCTTAAAATGCATAAAGATAGATAAATCCCTGTGACCTGATCAAGTGTATCCCACGACATTGTGGGAAGTTAGGGAAGAAATTGTGGGGCCTCCAGCAGAAATATTGATATCATCGACAGATAGACGTGAGATACTGGAAGACTGGAGGGTGTCTAATGTTGTGCCATTATTTAAGAAAGGCTGCAACGATAAGCCAGGGAACTACAGACTGGTATGGCTAATATCAGTGGTGGGTAAGTTGTTGGAGGGGATTTGGAGACTTGGGATCCAAAAGCATTGGAAAGACAATGACTGATTAAGAATAGTCAGACTGGCTTTGCTCATGGGAGATTGTGTCTCACAAATATGATGGAGTTTTTTTGAAGAAGTGACAAAGAACATTAATGAAGGCAAAGCAGTAGATGCTGTCTGTATGAACTTCAGCAAGGCATTTGACAAGGTTCCACATGGTAGACTGGTTAACAAGGTCAGATTGTATGGAATCCAGGGAGAGCTAGCCATTTGGATACAAAATTGGCTTGAAAGTAGGAAAGAGAAGAAGATAGTGGAGGGTTGTTTTTTGACCTGGTGGCCTGTGACCAGTGGTGGGCAGCAAGGATTGGTGCTGGGTCTATGGCTTTTTGTCATTTATATAAATGATTTGGATGTGAATATGGGAGGAATGGTTAGTAAGTTTGCAGATCCCACCAAAACTGGTGATGCAATGGACGAAGAAGGTTATCTCAGACTACAACAAGACCTTGATCAGATGGCCGAAGAGCTAGGAGTGGCAGATGGAGTATAATTTAGATAAATGTGAGGTGTTGCATTTTGGTAAGGCAAATCAGGGCAGGACTTACACAATTAATGTAGGGTCATGGGGAGCATTGCCAAACAAAGAGACATTGGGGTGCAGGTTCATAGTTCCTTGAAGTTAGAGTCACAAATAGACAGGGTAGTGAAGAAGGCATTTGGTAAACTTGCCTTTATTGGTCAGTGCATTGAGCTTAGGAGTTGGAATGTCATGTTGTGGCTATACAGGACATTGGTTACGGCCACTTTTGGATGCTGCATTCAATTCTGGTTTCCCTGCTGTAGGAAAGATTTTATTTAACTTGAGAAGAAGTAGATAAGATTTCCAAAGATATTGCCGGTTTTGGAAGGTTTGAGCTATAGGGACAGGCTGAATAGACTGGGGCTATTTTCCGTGCAGTGTCCGAGTTTGAGGGGAGACCATGTAGAGGTTTATAAAATCATGACGGGCATGGATAGGGTGAATAGCCAAGGTCTTTTTCCCAGGGTAGGGGAGTCCAAAACTAGAGGGCATAGATTTAAAGTGAGATCGAAAAGATGATAAAAGGGACTAAGGGGCAACTTTTTCTCACAGAGGATGGTGAATGTATGGAATGAGCTGCTAGTGGAAGTGGCAGATGCTGGTACAATTACGACATTTAAAAGGCATCCGGCTGGGTATATGAATAGGAAAGGTTTAGAGGGTTATGGGCCAAATGTTGGTAAACAGGTCTAAATTAATTTAGGATAGCTAGTCAGCATGGATGAGTTGGACCAAAGGGTCTGTTTCTGAGGTGTACAACTCTATGACACTATTATTCCATAACAGTGGGTCGAAGAATGGCAGATTGAGTGTAATTCAGTTAAATGTGAGGTGTTGCATTTTGGTAAGACATTATCATTGCCGGTCTCTCTCAGTCGTGGATGACTCCCTTCCACTCTCAGCGTCAGTCGTAGGTGGCTGTACAGTCTGATGCAGCTTCCACAGACTCTGCTACACTTTGAATAGAGGGTGGTCATGGGAAAAGCTGGGTGAGTCATTAGTGTGCCAGGGGACACTTCATGCTGCTTTCACCTGGCTTTTCTTTTTCTCGACAGCAAGACCAGAGGTGCTTGACACCTTGCCGGATGCTCCTTCCCCCACTTTGGATAGTTTTGGGCCAGTGATTCTCAGATATAGTCAGTACAATAACAAAGTTGCTGGAAAAGCTCAGCAGGTCTGGCAGCATCTGTGAAGGAAAAAACAGAGTTAACGTTTCGGGACCGGTGACCGTTCCTCAGAACAAGGTTGGTCAGTGCCTTGATGCTGGAGTTGCTGGCCTAGTCAAGGATGCTGGTGTTGGTTGGTTTGTCCTCCCAGCAGATTCACAGGATCTTGCACAGGCAACATTGGTGGTACTGCTCTTGTACTTCGAAGTGTCTGCTGTAGACAGCCATGTCTCAGAGCCATATAAGAGGGCAGGAACCACCACAGCTCTGTATACAATGAGCTTTGTGTCAGATCTGACGTTGTTTTCCTTGAACACCCGTTTCCTCAGGTGGCCAAAGGCTGTGCTAACACACTGGAGGCAGTGCTAGATCTCTTTATCACTAACTGCTTTAGTCAACAGTTCTCTAAGGTCTCCCCATGGACCTTGATGATCTCGGGTTTGTTCCACAATGCCAGGCCAGGTTGGCAGAGGATCTTCGTCTTGCGAGTGTTCAGGTTGAGACCCATGCTCTCGTATGCCTCTGTAAAGGGGCTGACAATGGTCTGGAGCTTGTCCTCCGAGTTTATACATACATAAGCATCATTCACATACTGAAGCTTAATGTCACTGATTAGGTTGAATTTGATTTTGGCTTGAAGGGGGCAGAGGTTGAATAATTTCCCACTGGTTCTGTAAATGAACTCCATTCCAACAGGGAGCTTGTTGGCGGTGAGGTGAAGCATTGCAGCGTGGCAGATCAAGAAAACTGTTGGGGCGATGACACAGCCCTGCTTGACACTGGTCCCAGTGGAAATGGGTCAATGGTGGAGCCATTTGTCTTTGCCATGATTTCCATGTCATTGTGGAGCAGGCAAAGAATGGTGACAAACTTCATGGTACAGCCAAAGTGGAGAAGGATGCTTTATAATGCTTCCAAGTTGACAGTGTTAAAGGCCTTTGTAAGGTCAAAGAAGGCAATGTACAGGAGTAGGTTCTTTTCTCTGTATTTTTCCTGCAGCTGTCATGCATTGAAAATTATGCTTGCTGGGCACCTTTGTGGCCACACTGCAATTCCAGGAGAAGTTCCTCAGCTATAGGGAGGAGACGATTGAAGAGGACCTTGGCGATGACTTTTCTGACAGTTGACAGGAGGGAGATTCCCTGTAGTTACACAGTCAGACTTGTTCCCAGTTTTGAAAATGCTCACGACTGTGGCATCTTAGAGTTCTCCTTGGATGCTCTTATCCTTCCAGATAAGGCAGACAAGGGCATGTAGCTGCAGCAGGAAATCTTTGCCTCCATGCTTCAATGTCTCAGTGGGGATGCCGTCTGCTCCTGCAGTTTTGTTGTTGGTAAGCTGGTGGATGGCTTTGTTTACTTCATGCAGGGCTCGGGTGTTCCTGAGTTTGTGTTGTGTAGCATGCTGTGAGATGCATTCAAGGATGCTCGGATCAATGATAGAGCCCTGATTGAGGAGGTCTCTGAACTGCTTCCCCTGTTGTTGTCTGCTGGCTTCTTTGTCTTTGATAAGAGTCATTCCATTTTTGACCGGCAATAGGGCATGGCCTTGGGTGTTTGGTCTGTTAGTGGTCTTGACAGCACAGAAGAAATTCTGCATATCATGGTTGTTGGCCATTCATTGGGCTTCCAGTGCTTTCTCCACCATACACTTATTCTTTACGTTGCGGGTTATTTGTTGGACCTGGGTCTTCAGTCACCTGCCTTTTCTCTTTCGAGTGCAGATGTTGTTTTACACTCAGAAATGCCAAGTGCTTCCAGCTTATCAGTTCTTGGATCTCCCTATCATTCATTCATCCTGATCAATCTTGGTGTTTCCTGGTGAGTGACCAATCAAGTTTTTGGAGGCATTGCTGATGGCAGTCTTGAGGTTGGACTAGAGGCTGTTGGAATCCTGCGACTCGTTGTTACTGAGGGTCGCTAGATTTGCGGAGAGGAGCTGGTTGTATGACATTATCTTTTCCAGGTCTTTGAGTGCTTCAATGTTGAACAACTTACAACACTGTTTCTGTTATCTCCACGTGGTGGGGCTATATTTATGTTGCTCCTGGCTTGATCTAGGTGATGGTTCATCTAGCAGTTGCTGGCTCTTGTCATGGCCTGGGTGATTTTGATTCCTTTCCGATCCCTTGCTCTGACAGGCACCAGTGTTTGGAGCACAGGTGCTGCCACATTGTCTTGTATTTATCCACTTGGTGGAACAGTACGTTGGTGATGAGGAGATTGTGTTCATATTTAGTCAGGAGAAGAGTGCCATTGGAGTTATTCTTCCCTACTCCCTCTTTCCTGATTATATCGGTAAGATAAACCAGGGCAGGACCCACACAGTTAATGGTAGGACGCGAGGAGTGTTGTCAAACAGAGAGACCTAGGGGGTCCAGTTCCTTGAAAGTAGTGTCAAATGTAGACAGAGTCGTGAATAAGACATTTGGCATGCTTGCCTTCTTCAATCAGGGCATTGAGTACAGGAGTTGACACATCATGTTACAATTGTACAAGACATTGGTAAGGCCACATTTGGAGTAATGCTTACAATTCTGGTTGCCCTACTACAGGAAGGATTCTATTAAATTGTAAGTGTAAAAATATTTCGAATGATGTTACCGAGACTGGAAGGATGAGTTATAAGGAGAGGCTGGATAGGCTGGGTCTTTTTTTCCTGGTGCGTAGCAGGCTGAGATTTATAAAAGCATGAGGGGCATAGATAAGGTGAATAGCAAAGGTCTTTTCCCCAGGGTAGTGAAGTCCAAAACTAGAGGGCATAGGTTTAAGGTGAGAGGGGAAAGAATCAAAAGGGAATGAGCTGCCAGAGGAAATGTAGAGGTGGTTATAATTAAACTTAAATGATATTTGGACAGGTACATAGACAGAAAAGATTTAGAGGGATGTGGGCCAAATGCTGGCAGATGGGACTAACTTATTATAAGAAACTTGGTCGGCATGGACAAGTTGGGCCGAAAAGCCTGTTTCTGTGCTGCATATCTCTATGACTTCAAGTTGCTCTTGCTGATCCTAGCGTCTGTGTTGTTGTTTCAATTGCTTCCATGCCATGGTGAAGGCTGGCATCACGGAAATGCTACTGATAGTGAGTGAAGTGCAAGATGAGTGAACTGACTTCCATAAAGTTGGCAATCACCTGTCAAGTACAGAAAGCATGCTATGGGAAAGAGTGCTGTGATCAGCAACCTCTCACCTGCCACGGTTGGAGCTCTTAGTTTAATTAAAACCTTCCATGCCTGTCAGTTTCACTGGAGACTGTTCTCCATTGTGCTCTCAATTCCTGGTAAAATAATTCCATACAATTCAGAACATAGCTCAACTGCATGTTAAAGACAAAATGGTTTTGATAAAATAGCAGTGAATTAACTATTAAAATATTTTAATTGCTTAACTGACGGTTGCAGTGGGTTCTACATTCAGCTGCAAATCGTGGAGTGAAATCTTGAAGCAGATGGGATGATATCTGGATGCAACATTACTTTTAGAGGATTTAACTGCCAGAAGCCCCCTCCCATTACCTGGGAGAATTCATCCCTGGTGTTTTCTTCAACCTCAACTACCATTGGCACCACCACCCAGTAGAAAATTTTAATGGCATAATGGGCAAATCAGAGGAGAAACAGTGGATGACAAAATGTTTATCAAGCTTAAAATGGATGCTCAGGCTCAGGCTAAGAATGCTTAATACACACATTGGCCTCCTGTATATTACTTGCATCTTATGTTTATATCATGATTTCAATCATTCACACTGGTTCCTTTTTACCTCTAAATTAGAATGCTTTTCAATAAGTTTGTCACTTCGTTGATTATTAAGTTTATGTTTATGTTTATGAGCTTCAGAGCATTTCATTTCTTGAGTGCTGTTTATATGTAATCCAAAATCTGCATTTCCTCTTGAACCAGCATTCATTGAAGCAATTCATTGAAGCAAAACTCAAAAGGAAATTGCAGTTAAAAATAATTCACATTAGTTAATTGCTCTTTCCCATGGTCCTTTTTGCATATTACTTAAATGTTTGGGAAGGGGAGATGAAACACACAACATGCTCAGTTCATGTTGCAGATGTTCCCTTTATGGAAGTAAAGGGGGAGGCTTCCTTCCTTTAAAGAACAATGCTCACCTGTTGTTGTTTACATAAAATTATCTACTTTAACAGCCTGTTTTCACACGAGACTTGTGAAATAATTAAAGAAACAAAGAATGACTTGCGTTTGCAAAGTGCTTTCATGACCTCAGGACATCCCATAGCACTTTACAGCCAATAGAATACTTTTAATGTATAGAGACTGTTGCAATGTACAAATAGCGCATCCGAAAATACTTAACAAAGCAAACTGTACGAAAATACATTCAAGAACAATTATATGTACATAAAATGGTGAATTTAAACTACCAGTAGATGGAGTTCTACACCTCTGCAATACCCTAAGAGCCAGCTACTGATGAAACATTTGGATTATATGATTCAAACTGTAGCATTATATTACCTCAGGATTCTGGATAGATGTGTCACCAATTCAGATTTAATGTTTCTTTTGATCAATTTCATTGATCTGGCTGTTTTCATCTTGCCACTTGGTTTGAGCCTCCCAAGCAGCACAATTGTTCTTTACTCGTTCAGCACTTAACCCCAACAAATTCTTTATAAAATCAGTTCCCAGCAGCCTTATGATTTCAGATTACATACAAACAGCACTCTAAAAATGCTCTAAAGCTTGTAAACAGGAGTAAAACTTGTATCTTAAAATGGTTATTAAAGTTTTCCTTTAAGAATCACTTCCCGAGTCTAGAGTTCTGATTTGCAATCAGCTATTTTCTGATTTTTAAGTTGTTCGAATCACTCGTAGATCCCTGGTTTTAGACACTGGACTTATTTTGGGTATGTGAAATGAAGAAGGCAATAGACAGGTGTTTCAGGGTAAAAGAATTTCTGCATTTATTTAAAATACAAAAGTTAAGTATGATACAAGAAATATAGTTAAATGCAATAAACAGGGAAATTGACACAATTAGCTATACAGAGGATGGTAATACTATTAAATGCACTATTAGCTAGATTAACCGCTATTAGAGCCAAAAAACAACAGTTTTCATTCCAGAAACTTTAATCAGGCTTCCTACCCTTGGGGTCCCAATGCACTGTCACCACCCACCTTCCCCTCCCCTCTAGCTAGGTCGGAACTTTGGGGTCTTGGGAGTTTCAGCTCACCAAAAAAAAAACACAATTTTGAAGTACGCTCGGTTGCTGAGGTTCTTGCCGTCAGTTCTCTTTGTTCAGAACAGGCATGTGTTTGGTAGCTCTGGTTGGCTTCCCACCCTTGGATGTCTTTTCTTCTGAAGAGGCTCTTGGTTTGGCTTCCCTGTTCGGTTTGGCCTCTGTGGTTCTTGATTCCGAAGTTGCTTGTTGGGAGTGGAAGCCTGTAGGGAAGCTATTTGTGCAGAAGCTTGTTGTTGAAAAAGGCTCCCTGAGGTGAGATCAGGGCTGGCAGTTATACTGAGTATGTGTTAAGAGTACGTGTGAATGGATTCTGACTGAAGTTGAATGTCTGGTATCTCTGTAGGCCCCATACTGTCTGTGCTGGTAGCCCGGGGTGTAGATGTCTTGGGCTAGAGTTCCTCCAGCTGTGCTCCTCCAGCTCCACAGTGTTATCTCTGATTCCAGCATCTGCAGTTTTTACTATCTTTGGGCTAGAGTCTGTTAGTTTTGGTTGCTTGTCCTTTTAGAGAGGAGGTGTAAATTGAAATTCCAGGCTGAACAATAGTCCCAAACAGAAATCCCCATTCTGCTGGCTCTGTTGTGTGTTTGTTGCAGCTTCAGTCCAGGGTTTTGCCCTGTATTTTAAATATTGTAAAAGTCCAGAGTCTTGTCCAGTATTTTAGATGATGGGGATTTTTGCTCAATCCTTCTACACGAGCATAGAGCTGCTTGTCTTTTCTTTATCTGATCTTACATGCTACTATACACTATAATCAACCAATTAATGAGAGGAGTCAATCTCTGAAAATCATAGTTTTGAGATCATGTCTTCTTTCAAATGATTGAATTATTTAAAATCCAAAGTGCACAATACATCATTACAGTTCTCTCATATGTTGTTTTACTGAAGTTTACTTTGATCTAGTCGTACAGTGCTGAATTAGCATTTTGGCAATTGGCAAACGAATAAAAAAATGAGTTAAATAAGGACAATTGGCCATTAACATCCCATGGACAACTGATAACAGTTTTAAGATGCTAACCTTGGTTCAGTGGTTGTATTCTCATCTTTGGGTAAAAAAGTAATGAGTTTAAGATTGACAATTTGATGTGGTACTGAGTGATACAGTGTGGTATGGCTCTGAATTGTCAGTTATGTTATCTTTATGATGACACAGTAAACTAAGACTATCGTTGACTGGGTGTTGGTTGTGTTGAATTTTTTGAAGTGGTTTTCACCCTGAGGCCTAGCAAGTTTTCTCCTCATATCTTACAAAACTCACTGCATTAACTATCTTTCCCACCCAGTTGTATCCCCCATGCCCAATTATGTCGTCATCCTACCACCCACTGTTCCCAGAACAATTCAACACTCAGTGGATGTCTGCTGAAAGGCAGATATACCCCATTCCAATTCCATCTTTGTAAGACCATTGTTCACCTGGATAGGCGTTGGCAGTCTGGCATTGCCCCTCTCTGACAACATCATGGCACAGTAACCCCAAAGCCATGCTGTTCATGTCATATAGCCAGCATGGCTGATATTCCCTCACACATACAACTGCATTCTCTCACCTTGGTCATTGTTTAACCACTGGGGCACATACTTTACCTGTCTGTAGCTACATGCCGTCTGAACATCTTCTTTAAGTCACTGCCTTTCTGTCCTCAATGATCACTGGACACGCACAACTTATCACTGTCCAGTGGGGCAACATCACATCAGGCAAGCAATCAGAAAATTCCAAACATGAGCTTTTATTCACAGAAAGCAAAAAGAACATGAACGAAGCCAACAGAGACTGAAGTGCACCGCATTATGCAAATTAGATTCTGTCATGACAACCAATGACTATTTTACTGTTCACAATTGTCTACTGCATCCTGCTGTCATCTACTGGAATTGGGTATCAATGAGTTCTGTCTAGCTTGTGGCGTCCAAGCTCAGCTCTCTCATGGACAGTTCCTCAATGTCAGGTTCCTCCTCATTAATATCTAGACCTCCTTATTGGAACACTGCTCACATTCCCTAAATTCTTCAACATCCATCATTGCCTGCTCCATTTGCGCATAACATAACACACTAGATGATTCAGCACACTCTGTCTGGAGAATACTGGAGCGCTCCCTCTACTGGTCCAAGCTGCAGAACCACTTTCCACAGCCATTTTGTCTACTTCACCATGGGCCTGGATTAGGCATGTTCAGAATTAGATTGGCACTCTGCATCAGTCAGGTAGCTGCGCAATGGTGTCATCAGCCCTGGTTGCAGTGGGTATACCTTGCCTGCCTAGTAACCAGCCATTCTTAGGCTCCTACACCCTCAAACATACCAAGTACATGAGAGTGCACCATGATATTGCAGTTATAGCAGCTAACAGGGTAGTGGGCACACACCTCCAGTAAGTCACCTGAACATTAATGGGGGAATGAAACACCTTTCTGTTGATGGATTCTGTAGCATTGTGATACAGCTGTCTCAATATCACATATATAGTCAGTGGCACTCTACACCTGTGGGAAGCCAAGTTTCTTCCTAAATCCTCCTGCCCAGCTGTACCTCTGACCTTGTCATCAGGGAAATGAACTAGTGTGGTCTTGCATTAGTCACTGTCCTAATGCATTTGAGGGGGCTCGACTGAGAGATCCCACACAGGTCATCCATCACTCCCCTGAAGAAGGCAGTCAGATAGAAGTTCAAAGCGGCTGTTACTTTCAAGCCACAGGAGAGGATGGCCTCCCACTCCAGCAGCATTCAGATCCCGCTCCAACATCTGGCAATGTTTTATCACAGTGTCCCAGGACATACGGAGCCTGCATCAGCACTTTGTCCGGCTCATCCTCAGACCTTAGAGTTGGGGTTGAAAATCTCTGGTCTTACCTGGATCCCATGCATCCTGAGGGCCCCTGCGACACCGAATGCTCCGTGAGCCGGATGATCTTCATTCTCTTCCGGGGACCTGCTGCTGCTCCTGGGCTTGCTGCTTCCTTCACCTTCTTTGGAAGGCAGCCACAATAAACATCATGCTATCAGCGGAAGGATCCACGACTCTCAGTGGAAATTACCTAAAATAGGAGCAAAAGTGTTTCTTAGATTGAAGAATACACATCTGTAGCAAACTTAGTAGATGGGGGACAAGCACACTTCTCTATACAGTACCACACTGTACCTTGATGAGGGACATGTCTCCATCATCCATCCACTTTCAGGCTCAGTCCGTGCCGTAACTTTGTGAAGGTTCCAGGCTGGTTGAGTGATTACCCAATGTCATTGATATGGAAGTGCCTGTTGTGCTCAAACACTCTACCTACCCCAGACTCACATCAAATACTCAACTTCTCACTTTATCTATTATAGACCATTGTTACACTTACATAATGAGATGGTGAAGCCATATTGTGTGGCTCACATATTATATTTGGAAGTGTAAAAAAGGTAATAACTTTTGCTAGAAGGAACAAGACCAGAGAGTGACAGAATTTATCACTTCCTAATTAGTTGTTAGTATTTGATTACAAGATAATTTGGAGTCTTGTTGTCATCAGAAGATGGCATTAGCTATTTATTCCTATAGGTTCTCCTTCAATTTACAGACTCACAATGCAATTGTATAATAAATATAGGGGTGAAAAATTCACTCACCATTTCATCCATTCTTGATAATGTCATTGAAAATTGGACTGAAACTCGGATATGTTAATGCATGCAGCTTTTATGTTCACACCAACCACACAAGACTCCAAGATGGCACCAGTGTAGGATTACTCAGCCAGAGCTCATCTGCTTCATCTGTTTCTTTTCTTTCTTTTTCTCTTTTCATGTCTTTATTTTCCTTTTTTCTTCTTACTCCCTGTCCTTGAGCCTCAAGATTAAGCCAGCACAGACTCTTGGACTCAAGGTGAATTCAGAGCAAACGCCCAGCGCTCCCAGTCTCGAGAGTCTTGAGGTAAATCCTCACGCAATCTGGAGGCTGGGTGCCAGCGCAGACTAGGTTGGAAGGACTGCCATTCTGAACTTTTTATTTCTTTATTTTTCTAATTTTTTTCTAAGAATTTGTACTTAAGAATCTGTACCTAGTTACATTTGTACCTAAGATGGTGCCATAAGTGGCGACTTGTAAACTTTTCATTGTACTCATGTGAGTACATGATAATAAAGCTAGATAACACAGTGTGGAGCTGAAGGAACACACCAGGCCAGGCAGCATCAGAGGAGCAGGAAAGCAGATATTTCGAGTCGGGACCCTTCTTCAGAAATGGGGGGAGCAAAGGGGGCTCTGAAATAAATAGGGAGAGGGGGGTGGGACTGGGGAAGGTAGGTGGAATGGTGATAGGTGAGTGCAGGTAGGCAGTGATCGGGATTGGTCAGTGAGCTGGGAGGAGCGGATTGGTAGGAGAGAAGATGGATAGGTCAAGGAGGAGGGGATGGAGGGGGTGGTTGGTCATGGGATGAGGCCGGGTGTGGGGAAATTTTGAAGCTAGTAAATCCACATTGAGACCATTGGGTTGTAGACTCCAAGGCGGAATATGAGGTGCTGCTCCCTCAATTTCCGGGTAGCGTCATTGTGACACTGGAGGAGTCCCAGGATGGACATGTTGTCCAGGGAGTAGGAGGGGAGGTTAAAGCTAATTCTAATTCTACACCCCATCCCACACCACATAAAATTTAATTTGATTTATTGTTGTCACATGCATCTACGTATAGTGAAAAGTTTTGATTTGTAACAGAACGGGAAGGGGCATGGCAAATGGCAAAGACTCCCATGCTGGAAGGTATCTTATCTTTTAAATATTCAGCTGTTTTTTAATCTTAAATTCTTTAATTGACTAATTCTATGTTATTCAAGGCATTTGCACTTCATTTGTATTTTTCTGATTGAGTTTCTTTATTTCTAATGGCCAGGATATGTAGAAAAGATTGATTTTGTTCTTCACTGCAGTGACAGAACACTTACAGGAGCTCGTTGATCACAACTTAAAGAATGAATATTATTTACTTAGGAATGACAGGGGATAAAACAACCAGTACATGTGTTCACCATTATCCCTTAGGAAGTCAACATTTTATTATCAAGTAATACAAGATTATTTCTACAGAAGTGGATCTTTTTCTTGACAGATGTATGAGAAAGAGATATCCTCATATTTTTGCTATCCTGGCATCTATTCAATCTGGTTGATGGGCTCTGGTGACTTTTTTCACAGGATGAAGAGAGCTAATTAGTAAGATGCACAATAAATGTTTGGAAAAAACTTACAGAATCTTGATATTCTGCTGGATCTAGTTGCTAATTCTTAATGGCTAACAGCTTCTTTATTCCAGCTTTGGGCTTTCATACACAGAAAGCTGCATTTGATAATTATAAAGTTTAAATAACACCTTAGATCGACATGGTGCAAACTAATCAGAATTCTAGTTTTGCAAAGACATTCATAGGAGCACATAACCACACTTTGACACTGACTTAATTGCAAATGCTAAATTTGTACTTCTGCAAACTGAGATATATAAATAACAAGCAGGACTGAACACCAACGCTTCCCTGGTGGCACACTGACGATGTTACCTAGCAGGGTGACAAGACGTCTGCAATCAAACACATCGGCTCAGCAAGCATGTCTGCAATCTCATCCATGACCTGACCTACAAATCTTCTCAAAAACTTTAAATATAAATGGGGACTACACCTTTAAAAAGAATGATATGCAGATTTTTACACTATTTTAAATCAGTCAATTGGGTAAAATGTGCAAGGGGATATTGCCTAGAACAAGTAATTAGCGCAAAAACAGAAATTGCCAGAGAAACACAGCAGGTCTGACAGCATCTGCAGAGAGAAAGCACAGTTAATGTTTTGGATCCAGCGACCCTTCTTTAGAACTGCGAAGTCAGCTAGTTTCCATTTTGTTTTTACGTATTTCATTTCCTTCTTTACAGGCAGGATTACTTGATATGTGTAACTAATTTGTTTTCAGTCCTTTATACCAAAGGTTGATTTAATCATGCTACTAATCCAATAGAGGGGCCTATCAACATATCAGAAAATAACACACCAGCTTTGCAAAATAAGACATAATATTGTTCAATTGAAAATGCAACATATCATGGTTGTGACACTGCAAATACTTCTTTGTGAACATGGCATTTTTGCATATTTGTTTAAGAATTATATCATTACTTAAATGCCATATCTGTCCTGAGTTGCTGTTAGTTTGACTTCACTTTTAAAGTCTTCCAGGCCTTCTGCTGGGTTCCCACTGTAGTAAGTTCTTCACAGTTATTCTTCGCAGCATTTCACATTTTCAATGTAATCAAAATTCACTGAGACAACGTTGTGGAAATCTTAAGCACTAGAATTTTCTGAAGAAGGGTCCCGACCTGAAACGTCAACTTTCCTACTCCTCTGATGCTGCCTGGGCTGCTTGTTCCTCCAGCTCCAGCTCCACACTGGAATTAAGGATGTGTTATCATTTACATCTATAAGCTGTTTGTAAAGTTTTCAAGAATCATTCCATCAAAAAGAGTGGACTTTCTCAACAGCAATTGTTAGTCCAGACCAGATGGGTTTGTCATTAGAAATGCACAAAGGGTAATTAACTCACAGTGGGTCTTCAGATGTCTATGTTATCAATGTCCCACTTAAGTAGTTTCTAGTCTATTGTCTATAGTATTATGTCTACAGTATTATATATATGCCAGGAATATGTCCATAAGGAAAGGAAAGCAATATTTCTGAGGGTATAAAAGAATGGTAGCTTTCTGAGAAATGTAATAGAATCTATCATAACACTTTAATTTCTGTTATCCTTCCTTCCCAGGAAGAAATCAAAACACTTTGACACGAAATTTTTAGCATCATCATAACTCTTACCACTGAATCACTGTGAGCAATGTCACAGTAATTTCTTAAAATGTAAAAGATGGTAGACCATATGTAGAAAGCAAAACTTAAGTATTACTCCTATCTGTCCTCTATAGCTCTAGTGGTTTAATTAGTTAACATGTGGTACTTATACGTCAGTGTAGAGGCATGTGAAATGCTGAAGTTGTGAGTTCAAGCCTCAGCTAGAGCCATTTCAGGTAGATAAAGTGGTTAAGAAGGCATATGGAATACTTGCCTTCATTAGTTAAAGCAGGGAGATGATGTTGGAACTGTACAAAAAGTTCGTTAGGCCACAACTAGAGTATTTAAGGTAAGAGGCAGGAGGTTAGAGAAATTGTGAGGAAAACTATTATCATTTAGATAGTGATTCAAATCTGGAACTCACTGTCTATAAGGGAGGTAGAGGCAGAAACCCTCATAATATTTAACTTGCAATGCCAAGGCATACAAGGCTATGGGTCAAGTGTTCGAAAATAGGATTAGAATAGTTAGTTGGCTATTTTTGACCAGTGCTGACTCACTAGACTGAAGGGCCTTTTACTGTGCTGCAGACATCTATGACTCTACATGATTGGGTATAATGAAAATATTATTCTTCACTTCATATCACAGCTTTTTCAATATGCAATTAAATCTATCTGCTTCAAGATAAGCAATATGTCAGTGAATTCCATGTTTTATAGTTAGCATAGGAGTGAAAATGTGGTCCCGGTAATGGACTGACATTTATGATATGTCCTGGCGGGTGGAACCCTTTGACTGCTGTTAATTAAAGAAACTAAAAGACAGTATCAGACTGAAAGAAAAAGTATATAATTGTGTAAAGACAGGTAGCATGTCAGAAGATTGCACAGTATATAAAAACAGTAAAGAATTATAAAATATAAATAAGATCGTTCAAAGTAGTGGCTAGTGAGATATTCATGCATTGGTTCCATTGGATTGGAAAATAGTGAATCTAACTCCTTTATTCAAAGTGGGAAGAAGACAGAATAAATTATCAGAGATAGTAGGACCTGCCGATGCTAAAGTCTGAGATAACAAAGTGTAGAGCTGGATGAACACAGCAGGCCAGGCAGCATCAGAGGAGCAGGAAAGCTGACGTTTCGGGTCTGGACCCTTCTTCAGAAAGCT
>NC_063336.1:71054002-71074788 GCF_021869965.1 Rhincodon typus | reverse complement strand
CGTTTCGGGTCTAGACCATTTCTGAAGAAGGGTCTAGACCCAAAACGTCAGCTTTCCTATTCCTCTGATGCTGCTTGGCCTGCTGTGTTCATCCAGCTCTACACCTTGTTATCTCAGATTCTCCAGCATCTGCAGTTCCTACTATCCCCCTCCACTTATTGACTACAGCTCTGCCTTCAACACCATAATTCGCAACAAACTCACCTCCAGACTCCAAGATTGAGGTCTTGGCTCCCCTGTCTGTAACTGGATCCTTGACTTCCTGACCCTTAGACTGCAATCAGTAAGAAAAGGTGACAACACCTCCTCCATGATAATCCTCAACACCAGTGCCCCAAAAGGCTGCAAACTCCGCTCTCTCCCCTACTCACAAACGTGTGGCTAAATTCCATCGCAACTCCATTTACAAGTTTGCTGACAACACCACTGTTATAGGTCAGATCTGAAACAACGATGAGTACAGGAAAGATTGAGTGCTTAGCAGCATGGTGTAAAGACACCAAACTCTCCATTAATGTCAGCAAAATGAAGAACTGATCATTGACTTCATGAAGGTCATTGACTATCAGAAGGAGGTCAATGCCTTGGACAACGTACAGAAAAGATTTAGCAGGATGTTGCCTGTATGTGAGATTTCAGCCAAAAGGAAAGTTTGGATAGACTGGGTTTGTTTTCAATGGAACACAGGGGGTTGATGGGTGACCTTATAGAAATTTATAAGATTGTGAACGTTGGAGGGGTCAATTATTGGGGGACACGAGTTCAAGGTGCAGTGGCAGGGATTAGTTTAAAAGAGATCTGTGGGGCAAGTTTTCACACAAAGGCTGATGAGTGCCTGGAACAGTTGCCAGAGCAGGTGGTGGAAGCAGACACAATAGCAGCATTCAAAAAGCGCCTGGATGAATGCATGAATAGAGGGATACAGATCATATAAGTGAAGACAGTTTTAGTATGGAAGGGCAAAATGGCAAAATGTATTGGTGCAGGCTTGAAGGGCCAAAGGGCCTGTTCCAGTGTTGTATTGTTCTTGTTTCTTGTTCTTTGTTCAAGTAGAGTGGAGGACATGCCCCATCAATGGTGCTGAGATGTAGATGGTCAAGAGAGTCAAGTCCCTGAGACTGATGATCACTGGCAATTTGTCCTGGCCCACCCACATGGATGTAACAGTCAAGAAAGCACCATAATGCCTCTACCTCCTCAGGAGGCTAAGGAAATCTGACATGTTCATAAAGACCGTTACTATTTTTTATAGATACAGCACAGAAAGCATCCTATCTGGATGCATTGCAGTGTGGTACGGCAATTGCTTTTTCAAAGACTGCAAGAAACTACAGAAAGTCATGAACACAGCCCAGTCCAACACACAAACAGCTTTCCATCCATTGACTTCATCTATACTTCCCGTTGTCTCTGGAAAGCAACTAGTATAATCAAAGACCCCTCCCACCTCAGTTATACTCTCTTCCATCCTCTTCTGTCAGGCAGAAGATATAAATGTTTGATTGCAGGTACAAACAGATTCAAGAACAGTTTCTTCCCTGCTGTTATCAGACTTTTGAATGGACCTCTCAAGTGTTAATGTCAATCTATCTGTCTGTACCTTCTCTGTGGCTGGAACACTTATTCTGCACTCTGTTCTGCTATCTGATGCATTTTGTATGGTACAATCTGCCTGCAGAGCATGCAAAACAACAATTTTCACTGTATCTCGGTACGTGTGACAATAATAAATCCAATCAGTTAAATCATTGGGAACCTTGACCACAGAACTTGGACATTCAAGAAGAAGTTCAACACCACCTTCTCATTGGAAATAAGGGAGATGCATTAAATGCTGGCTTTGCCAGTGATGCTCAGATCCAGGGAATGATTGAAAAAATGACCTCAGAGTTGCCTGTCAAGATGAATCCTGGCATGACTTGGTGAGGTGAGAGTGACTGCCCTTGACAGTGGAATATATATATTAAAATGTATTCTTTTTTCAGGAGTTCAGGAAACAGATCTGCAGATGGATGCCAGCATCCAGTGCTCTTCAATGGGCTGGTACATCAAATGTGCACCTTCCTGGTGTATGCCAAGTCTGTCTGAGGTCTGTGGATATGGAAGCACACATTCAAATCTCCTGCCCTCATCCTTGGTTCTCTTCTCCATCCTCTATGATTATGTTAGCCTTGTAAAGAATGAGGACAGACTCAACATGCTCACGCGCTGTAGCATTGTCAAATATAGGCCCTAGATATTTTGGGTCCTAGCCTAAGTTCCTGCTGTTCAATTGCAGTACAGTTGAAGTTGTGGCACGAGTGTACTAGAAAAGGAAAGGGTTGTTGGTCCCAATTAATTTTATGTAACAACTAATAAAATGTCATCAAATTGAATAATTGCAGGTCTTAAAACTGAGTATGATTTTTGATGGGCTTTATTTTTCTCATTTTGGTGATTATTTTCAGCCTTTATTGGTTTTACAAAATTCAGCATTCTTTCTATTCTAGGATTATTGCAACAAGTGAAAACAAAATTATATCCACAAATTTAAAAAGCAGAAGGAAATCATTCAGCTCATGCTATCTACACTGGCTCTCCAAATGAGCAATTTATTCAGCGCCATTCTCTTGCTAAATGTTTTGTTTGAGATACAAAATCAGTGTCTGGAATTAATTCCCTAAATCTGGGATTGGTTATTCAAAATTCTGGTTAGGAATCATTGTGGGTTTTTGATGGTTTAATGTTATTGTGTTGCAAATACAGAAGTAGAAATGCTGTCTATCTTTGTGCTGTAACACTTGACATTCTTTCTGAAGTGCAGCCCCCAGAACCACATGCAATCCCCCAGGTAAAGCTGAACTAGTATCTTGTCCTTCTGTTATATTCTGTGTCTCTATTAGTAAAGGGCTAGGATACCACATGCTTTATTAACCACTCTGTCAACATGCTCTGCAATGTTCATTAACTGGTGCATTAATCAACCCAAGTCCTTATGCTTTCACACTGCTTTAGAATTGTGCCTTTTATTTTAAAGTGGCTATCCACATTCTTCCTACTAAAATGAGTCACTTCACATTCCTCCACATTGAACTTCAACTACCATTTGTCCATCATTCCACCAATTTGTCTGTGTCCTTTCGATGTTCTGCACTTCTCCCTCTTAGTCAATATTTCCAAGTTTTGTATCATCTACAAACTTTGAAATTGTGCCCTGTGCATCAAAGTCTATGTCATTTTAAATTGCACTTCTCACTTGCCATTGTTTCAATTGAAGGCATCCGAGCCGAGTATAAACAAAAGTGCAAGCAAATAGGTGAGAATAACTGGTTGTCAAAATATCAGAGGAACAGTGCCTCTGCAACTTGGGGAGGGCCACTGGTTATACATAGACATCACTCCATAAATATCAGTAGATTGATACGACATCTGTGGGTCAAAGAATTGTTAATGGTGACAATTCAAGTAAAGAAATCAAATCTTCAGATTGATGTTACAGTGAGCTTTTGCAGTGGTCTAAAGCCATGTGCATGTTCAAACTCTAGCCATGGTTCCTTGAAAGCTCTTTCTCCTCTGAGTTAGAGCATTGTTTGGCTCAAGTCCCTACCCAAAGTTGAGCACATGATCTAGGCCGCTGCATCCCAAATGTTTTCTCTTTGTGATCTCATTTTGAGCCAGGGAAACTATTGTGAAGCCTCGGTGAATGATGGAGGAGGAGGAAAAGACCTGTTAGAGCAGGGAGTAGGTGGGGAGGTACAGCCATTGCTGCCTATAAGCTCAAAACCACATTTGGTATCCTCTACCACATTCAGAAACCCTGACCTAGGCTAATACACTAGTGAATGACTGAGAGAGTGCTCAACACTTTGACATGCCATCTTTCAAACAAAAGACATTTAAGACAAATTTCTTCGCTCAGATGGTAGTGAATCTCTGGAATTTGTTACCACAGAGGATTGTAGAGGCTGGGTCATTAAGTACGTTTAAGGCTCAGATAGACAGATTTTTAATCAGTAAACAAAACAAAGAAAAAGCACAAAAGTGGAATTGAGGATTATAAGATCAGTCATGATCTCATAGAATGGCAGAGCAATCCCGATGGCCTACTTCTGATCCTTTGCTGTATAGTCTTATGAACTTATAATGAATTTCATCTCATCTCCTGTTTTGGATGGGTATAAAAGATCCTGTGGCTTTACTCTGATGGAGAGCGGGTATCCTGGCCAATATTTGATCTCCTGTCTAGATCACTCAAAAAATTTGATTATCCGTCATTTATTAGATTGCTGTTTGTTGGATCATTTCCATATTCTAATCTCTGCCCCATTTCTCATAATTACAGCAGTGACTCTGCTTGAAAAGGTCGTGAAACAGTTTGCAACGTCCTGAAGTTGTGAACAGCGTTGTATAAATGCAAGATTTTCATCCAGTGTTTGTGCAATAGAATGTTTTTTCTGGGTGTTGCTGTTTCAAAGTACTCATTGAAAGAACTTGATAAACCCATTTTTAATGCCATCTCCCGAGCACAGGGTAGATTGACTTCCACTTCTGAGTCCCACTGTTTTTCTAGCTGTGTTTTGGTACTAGCCTGATCTTTTGATGTCGTTGAGACTTAAATTTATTTGGAGGTCTGAATGAGAACAATGACAGACAGGAGCTGGATCATGAAGGCACTGGAAACTGAGTAACATGAGTAGTTTTACTTGTGGGCTTCTGCCTAATTGTGTCCAGAACCCATCCCTTCATCACTTAGACAAATCCTGTTCTACTGCCTCACACAACCTCAATTGTGTTGCCACATCCAGTGGGAGCAAGTCTGACTATGTAAGGCTGAGTCATAGAGATAACTTACTGGAACCAGACCTAGATGTTAACTGTGATAACAAGGTGTAGAGCTGGATGAACCCCTTCTGGGTCTAGGCCCGAAACGTCAGCTTTCCTGCTCCTCTGATGCTGCTTGGCCTGCTGTGTTCATCCAGCTCTACACCTGTTATCTCAGATTCTCCATCATCTGCAGTTCCTACTATCTCTAGATGTTAGCTGTGCCTACACATCCCAAACTCCCTGTGTCCATTGTTCACTTTATGATTCAAATGCATTGGATTCACTACCTCCCGTCCCCAAGTGAAAAACTAGACCTGATGGATTAGTGAAGGAGTTAACGCAGCACAAATACTGAAGGGGGCAAGTTTTCATCAGGAGGGAAAATGGCACCTCATTCTCTGCTGTACGCAGTCACCTGCTGCAGAAGGTAAAGTTGGCTGAGATCTTTACTTCAATTAACTAATAATAAGAAGTGTTTTGTCAGCTTTTGGTTTGGCCAGCATTTGGCATTTGATCAATAGAAGTGACACCAATTATTTGTGCCATGTGTCCACTGGAAGCTGGAGATATATGAAACATCAGTGGAAGACCATCAATCATAGGACCACTGGGGCTCCAACCTCATCAAGCTGACAGAATATTGAGCATACAAGAGAACTCCTGAGGGCTGAATTCTCCCCTGAACAGTCGATCATCAAAATCAGTACTTTCAAAATCAAAAAGTAAGACGAAAATAAAGTCTATGACAAAATAACTTTCAAAAATTATCTTCAGTGAAAACAAGACAATAATCGACCAGAATGAATATAATACAATGATCTAAAAATACAGTCTTAAAATCCAGCTTAACTGAGATTTGCACTTGCGGCTGTTTCGTTCCAAGTTGATGTATAGTCTCAGAGTTATTATTAATGATTTTGTGATTTTACCTTTGAATTTTGGAGTGGATTATTTATTATGTCAGCCCATTGTGGCATGATCTATGAAAGGTAACAATAATCTTTGTTCTTGGCCTCACCAGTTTTATGCACTCTAGCTATTAATTATATTAATCAAAAAAGGGAGAAGCAGCAACATAGGGATAGGTGAATCCCACTACAATCATTTTACAATATGTACTAAAAATACGTCTTATTAAAAGAAAACAAGATGTTATCAATACGTAATTGTAGAAGTAGAGACTACTCTTCACACTGCATGCTTGAGTAATTCTATTAAAAGTGCAGTTTTGCTTGCAGTTAAAAAAAATCTGTGAAAATAATATAAAATCCCTACAGTGTGCAAGCAGGCCATTCAGCCCATTGAGGCCACAATGATTCCCCAAAGAGCATTCTACCCAGACCCAACCCCTATATTTCCCATGGAAATGGGAACAGCCCTGAGCACTGTGGTCAATTCAGCATGGCCAATCCATCTAACCTGTACGTCTTTGGACTGTGGGAAGAAACCAGAGCACCCAGAGGAAACTCACAGACATGGGGAGAACATGCAGATAGTTGGCTGAGGCTGGAATTGAATCCAGGTGTCTAGTGCTGTGAGGCAGCAGTGTTGAGCCACCACACCACCCACATGAAAGGGGATCATTTTCACCTTTCCCATTTAGGCAGCAAATTGAAAAATTCCACCACCATTGTGGAATTTGATCATGTTCATTTACATTGATTTCATAAGAATGGATTGGCTCTGCCACACTGAGGTGAAACAAACTCCCAAAAAGGATAAACCAATGAGCTGGCAAAAAATATATATGCTATTTTCTTTAAAATATCCCCGTGTCTCATCTCTTAAATTTCTGTCAAACTTGACAATCAAAGTTACAAAGTTATTTGGGACAGTTCTTAAAACATTCTATTTTGGAACCAACATTTAAGGAGATATTTCATTAAAGACATATCACATTGAGAAAGAAAGACTCCATGACAAGATGCTTCATTCATTACTAATTAAAGAAGTCAATGATAGTATCAAATTAAAAGAAAAGAAACACAATGTTGTGAAAATTAACGATACACCTGAAGATTAGGAACATTTTCAAAACCAGCAGAGGATGACTGAAAGGAATAAAGAGAGAGAAGTTTGAATATCAGGGTAAACTAGTAAGAAATATAAAGCAGAGAGTAAGACGCTATACAAAATTTTAAAAAGTAACTAAAGTAGATATTGGTTACTGAGAGGATGAAACCATGGAATTAATAATGGGGAACAAATAAATAGCAGAGACTTTGAATAAATGCTTTCCACCTGTCTTCATGGTAGAAGATACCAAAAGCATTCCAAGAATTGTGAAAAATCAGATTGCAAAAGGGAAGAAGTTGTAACAATCACTATTGCTGGAGTTCAATTAAAAAGAAAAATAATGGGACTATGGGCTGAAAAGTTTTATGGACCTGATGGCCAATATCCTAACGCGTGGCTTGAGGGATAGTGGATGAATTGATTGTATTTTCTGTACAATTTTGGTCTCATTTATGCACGGATATACATGCATTATTGACAGTTCAGAGATGGATCGCATGATTGGTGCCTTGGAATGGGAGGTACAGGGGAGGTTGTTGTGAGAAAATGTTGAACAAATTGTTAGTCCAGTGGTCATACTGCTTCACATGCTCTTCATGGACCTGTTTTATGCAAAATCATGGATACCAAGGGGTATAGAATCCTGGCAACTATATGATGATGGCAAAAAGGCATCAGCTCAGTTCCAGTAAAGTGAGTCGTGCATGTGTTGACAGGGAGGCTAGAGCAGGGCAGCCAATCCATTTCAATATAAGGAGGGGTTCAGGAACCAGGATCTTGGGGTTGTACCTCCAGTGTGCCATTTGGCTATGGATCATGTGGTTGGTTTGAAAGGGAAGTGACAGTGGCTGGGTTACTCTATTGGAGCATCATGCTTATCTGGAGCATGAATGATGTAAAATGTGGAATAGTAAATTAATTGATCACAATTTGTGTGTCTCTTTGCTGAAGATGACACAAGTAAAATCATAGGAATAATCGGGAAACAAATAGTAGGTGCAAATGTGGAGTTGAGGCCACAGTCAGCTCAGCCTTGATATTATTGATTTATGGAACAGGCTTGAGAGATTGAATGACATACTCATGACATGTTCATATGTAGGACATACATTAGTGAATGGTGACATTTTAGAACAGTAGAGCAGGAGAAGGAATTTACATGGTATACGTAAATCTTTGAAAGTTGATAAAACTGATAAAACTGCATAGGAAATATATAACTGGGCTCAGGTTTATAAATAAAGGTGTTGCATACAAATACAAAAGATTTGGTTCAGGTCTTAGTAGAATGTAGAATAAAATGTTGCAACTGGCATTGTTTGCTCCCAACAGGGATGCAATGAGCATGGGGATGGTGAAAAAGAAGCTTACTAGAAGTGAGACTTACTAGTTATGAGCAGACAGGACAGAAATTATAGAGAAATTATGTGACTCATTTGAATAAATAAAGAGGGGATTAGATAGAGATTTCCAAGCTGATAAGAGATGTAGATAAAGCAAATGATGAATGACTATGTATTTTATAAGGGTTATATAGGAGTTTTAAAACATGTCACAGACAGCCACTGAGAGTACCAAAAGATCTACCAAAGTATAAAAACCCTTTACCTGAAGTTGCCTCAAACAGAGCGGATAAAGTAAATGGTGTCATCTGAACAGCTGTTTTCTTCTTGATCTTAATCTCCAGGATAGGTTTAATTATATCCGATCAGAAATACAGCAGATTATTCAGACAGCCAATTGGATGCTATGACTATTTCATCTGACCTGATAACTCTCAAACGTCAGAACTATTAATTAGGTATTACCAAGTTATCTAATAGAGATTTAGGCCACATTGTCTTATTTTACATTCTCCCCTGGTAGTGCCGCATCATACTGGACTACAGGGAAGGTTTGACAGCTGCTGTATCATTCCAACAGCCAAGCTTCAGATGTTAGTTCAAACAATAGCCTGAGCCTATGATATCCACACTATTTTGACAGATAACACTGGTTAAAAGTTAGAAACAGGAAACTGATCTGATTTCCTTAAACCCTAACCCAGGCTTGTTTATATTAACTATGGTGCAGGTCCACCCCCTTAACTGACACTGGCTAATTTAGCACAAAGTGACAATTGAATTTGAGCACTTATAATCTGTTTAGCTCTTTGATGGCGCTCATGTTTCTCACACAATACTCCTGGCAGAACCCAAATTAAACATCGGTGAGCAGACTGTTACTGAATACTGTAAGTGTCAATTAATATCACAGTCATCACTTTGATGATATTTGAAAATAGCCTGACCACTAATCAGAAGGTTGTTTCTAACCTTCTAATGTTAATTCAAATGCAGCTGTGGAGGAGCATTCCCAGCCTGTGTATATGAAAGTTAAGGACATGGGGATAAAACTGTTATACAGGCAGGGTAATGAAGTCCACCAAGAATTAAATTGAGCTAATTGCCGCATGCATGGAAAGCAATGTAAAAATAAAAGCTAAAAAAATCCTTTCCCATGGTAGAACTCTGAAGAGGAAAATCAGTCATGGGTCATGGTGGATGCACCTCAACAACATAAAGGCAACTGTAGGTCAGGCTTTCGCGCAATACATGAGCATTCTAGTAAGGGCCCAAAAGGACAGATTGACTATGGCATGATTTAAAAAAAAACAAATATCTCAGTCTTGATTTTTTTTCACAGATCACTACTTCTATGCCAGATCTTTGACCAACTTATTCCAATAGTTGTACTGGTATTGCTGAGATTAAGAAAGAGCAGGAAGAGATGAAGAAGAATGTCCAACACCAAAAGAACCAGAAGTACGAATGAAGCAATGAGCAAACAAATAACATCTAAAGACAGTGTCTTTAGCACTGCTGAGCAGTGTAATGAGACAAGGTGTACTGAAGGCATTGAAACTACTTTGGGCGGCACGATGGCTCAGTGGTTAGCACTGCTGCCTCACAGTGCCAGGGACCCGGGTTCAATTTCAGCCGCTCGTGACTGTCTGTGTGGAGTTTGCACATTCTCCCTGTGTCTGCGTGGGTTTCGTCCGTGTACTCCAGTTTCCTCCCACAGTCCAAAGATGTGCAGGGTAGGTGGATTGGCTATGCTAAATTGCCCATAGTGCCCACGGATGTTTAGGTTAGGTGTGTTAGATATGGGAAATGCAGCGTTAGGGGAATGGGTCTGGGTGGGATGCTCTTCGGAGGGGCGGTGTGAACTTGTTGGGCCGAATAGCCTGTTTATACACTGTAGGGATTCTATGATTCTATAAGTGAAAGACAGGACAAGTCTCTGCATGACGAGAGACACCACTATGTGTGCAACCTCCTACAGAAAGATCTGTAGCTGCACAGTTTAGCTGGCAGTGGCGATTGCCCACAACATTGAACATCACAGCCGCTTTGAACTATGTAGACACTAGCTGCTTCCAAAGCTTAACAAGGTATACAAAAGGTATCTCATGGTTGGCAGCCCAAAAATGTAGTAGTGAGTTCTCTGATGCCTTTTACAAGAAAGCATACAATTTGTGCAGATCACCTTGGACCTGGGAGCAAGCTGCCTGAGCCATCAGATTTGCCTCCATTGTTAGATTGCCTCAGGCACAAGGAGTCACCAACTGCACTTACGTGATGCTCAGAGCTCCTTGGCATCATCCAGCCAGATTCCTGAACATGAAAGGATTTCACTGCCTCAATGTCCAGCTCACAGGCATTCCTGTCCTCAAGGGAATACTTGCCTCTATACCTTTGAAATACTCAGATATTTCACTTGCCATGAATTGTAGAGTTATTTTGTTCTCTTAACACCAGTAATCTCCCATTCAGTTTTCTTGCCAAGGTAGTGAATGAACACATTCAGGGTTGACAAAATGGAGTGAATGTCACCTTGCATATCCAGCAGATAAGACCATAAGACATAGGAGTATAATTAGGCCATTCAGCCCATTGAGTCCACTCCACTGTTTGATCATGGCTGATATGTTTCTCAAATCCATTTTCCTGCCTTCTCCCGTTGCCCTTCATCCCTCCACCAATCAAGAACCTATCTATATAAAAATCGAAAGACCTGCGGATGCTGTAAATCAGAAACAAAAACTGACGTTGGTGGAAAAGCTCAGCAAGTCTGGCACCATCTGTGAAGAGAAATCAGAGTTAATGTTTTGAGTCCAGTGACTCTTCTTCAGAACTCAGGTTCATTGCATTTACCTTTTTACTGCCAACTGAATCTGTATGGTAACCATAAGCGAAGCCTGAACTAGGACTCCCAAGTCCCATGTGGTTCAGATTTCTAAAGCCTTTTCCTGTTTAGAAGATAATCAATGCCTCTGTTCTTCCCATCAAAGTGCATAACCTCACTCCTTCCTGCATTGTATTCTATCTGCTACTTCTTTTCCCATTCTCCTAGCCTGTCCAATTCTGCAGCCTCCTGACTTCCTCAATACACCTATCACTCCACCTATCTTTGTGGCATCTGAAAATTTAGCATCAATGCCCCCAGGTCCTTCATCCAGACTGTTAATGTAAAATGTGAATAGCTGTGGTCCCAACACAACCTAGTGATACTTCACTAGGTACTGGCTGCCATCCTGGAAAAAAACCCTTTATCCCTCTTTGCCTTCTGCCAGTCAGCCAATCCTCTATACATGCCACTACTTGCCCCTAACACCATGGGGTCTTGTCTTATTTAGCAGCCTCCTGTGTGGCACCTTGTCAAAGACCTTCTGAAAATCCAAATAGATCATGTCCACTGGCTCTCCTTTGTCTAACTTGCTTGTTACCTCCTCAAAGAATTTTAACAGATTTGTCAGGCATGACTACCTGTTGAAGAAGTTGTGCTTACTCAACCCTAATTTACTACGCACTTCTAAGTACTCCACAATCTCATTTTTAACAATGGACTCTAAAATTTTAACAATTGCTGATGTCAGGCTAACTGGCCCAAAGTTTCCTGTCTTCTGCCCACCTCCCTTTTTAAACAGTGGTGTTGCATTAGCTATTTTCCAGTCCTCTAGGACCCTCACTAACTCCCGTGATTCCTGAAGAATCACCACTGATGCTTCCACAATCTCCTCAGGTATCTCCTTCAGAACTTTGTGGTGATTTTTTTCAATTCATTTGTGAGATGTGGGCTTTGCTGGCTGGCCAGCATTTCTTGCCCATCCCTAGTTGCCCTTGAGAAGATGTGGTGAGCTGTCTTCTTGAACCGCTGCACTCCTTCTGCTGTGGGTTGACCCACAATGCTATTAAGGATGGAATTCCAGGATTTTGACCCAGCAACAGTGAAGGAACGGTGATATATTTCCAAGTCAGAATGGTGAATGACTTGGAAGGGAACTTGGAGGTGGTGGTGTTCCCATATGTCTGATGCCCTTGTTCTTCTAGTTGGAAGTAGTCATGGGTTTGGAAGGCGCTGTCTGAGGATCTTTGATGAATTTCCAATGCATCTTGTAGATAGTACACACTGCTGCTACTGAGCGTCAGTGGTAGAGGGAGTGGATGCTTGTAGATGTAGTGCCAATCAAGTGGACTGCTTTGTCCTAGATGGTGTCAAGCTTCTTAAGTGTTGTTGGGGCTGCATTCATCCAGAAAAGTGAGGAGTATTCCATCGCACTCTTGACTTGTGCCTTGTAGATGGCAGACAGGCTTTGAGGAGTCAGGAGGTGAGTTACTCACCGCAGTATTCTTAGATTCTGGCCTGCTCCTGTAGCCACTCTGTTAATGTGGTGATTCCAGTTGAGTTTCTGGTCAATGGTAACCCCCAGGATGTTGATAGTGGGTGTTTCAGTGATGGTAACACCATTGAATGTCAAGGGACAGTGATTAGATTGTCTCTTATTGGTGATGGTCAGAGCCTGGTATTTGTGTGGCGTGAATGCCACTTTCCACTTGTCAGCCCAAGCCTGAATATTGTCCAGATCTTGTTGCATGTGAACATGGACTGTTTCAGTATCTGAGGAGTCACAAATGGTGCAGAACATTGTGCAATCATCGGTGAACATTCCCACATCTGACCTTATGATGGAGGGAAGGTCATTGAAGAATCAGCTGAAGATGGTTGGACCTAAGACTCTACTTTGGGAAACTCCTGCATAGATGTCCTGAAGCTGAGATGACTAACCCTCAACAACTATGACCATCATCCTTTGTGTCAGGTATGATTCCAACCACTGGGGGAGTTTAGATACCTATTGATTCCAGTTTTGCTAGGCTCCTGGGTGCCACACTCGGTAGAATGCAATCTTCATATCAAGGGCTGTCACTGTCACCTTGCCTCTGGAATTCAGCTCTTTTGTCCATGTTTGAACCAAGGCTATAATGACATCAGGAGCTGAATGGTCCCGGCAGAACCCCAACTGGGTGTCACTGGGCAGGTGCTGCTTGTTAGCACTGCTGATGATACCTTCCATCACTTCACTGATGATTGAGAGTAGACTGAGGGGCGGTAATTGGCTGGGTTGGATTTGTCCTGCTTTTTATGTACAGGGCATACTTGGGCGATTTTCCACATTGTTGGGTAGATACCAGTGTTGTAACTGTATTGGAAAAGCTTGGCTAGGGGAGCGGCAAGTTCTGGAGCACAAGTCCCCAGTACTAATGCCGGAATGTTATCAGGGCCCATAACCTTTGCAGTATCCAGCATCTCCAACCGTTTCTTGATATCACGTGGAGTGAATTGAATTGGCTGAAGACAGATATCTGTAATGCTGGGGACCACTGGAGGAGGCCGATATAGATCATCCACTTGGCAATTCTGGCTGAAGATTGCTGCGAACGCTTCAGCCTTATCTTTTGCACTGATGTGTTGGGCTCTTCTGTCATTGAGAATGGGGATATTTGTGGAGCCTCTTCCTCCAGTAAGTTGTTTAATTGTCCACCACCATTCACGGCTGGATGTGCCAGGACTGCAGAGCTTAGATCTGATCCATTGGTCGTGGGATCGCTTAGCTCTGTGTATCACTTGCTGCTTTCACTGTTTGGTGTGCAAGTAGTTCTGTTTGGTGGCTTCACCAGGTTGATACCTCATCATCAGGTATGCCTGGTGCTGCTCCTAGCATGCTCTCCTGCACTTTCTATTGAACCAGGGTTGATCAGAGTGCCTCATGGATGCCCAGTCTTGAGCTGCTAGATCTGTGCGAAGTCTGTCCCATTTAGCACGGTGATAGTGCCACACAAAGTGATGGAGGCTGTTCTCAATGTGAAGGCAGGACTTTGCCTCCACAAGGACTGTGCAATGGTCACTCTTACTGATACTGTCATGGACGGACGCAACTGCAGCTGGAAGATTAGTAAGGATGAGGTCAAGTATGTTTTTCCCTCTTGTTGGTTCATATGGTACAAGTGACTTATCCACCTTCAGGCTTTCAGCTTCCCTGGCACCTTTTCCTTAGTGATGGCCATACACTCCTTCTAACAGGACTGGACAGGGTAGATGCAGGGAAGATGTTCCTGATGGTGGGTGTGTCCAGAACCAGAGATCACAGTCTGAGGATTCAGGGTAGACAATTTAGGACGGAGATAAGGAGACATTTCTTCACCCAGAGTGGTGAGCCTGTGGAATTCATTACCTCAGGAAATAGTTGAAGCCAAAACATTGAATGTATTCAAGAGGTGACTATATACAGCATTTGGGGCAAATAGGATCAAAGTTTACGGGGAGAAAGCAGGATTAGGTAATTGAGTTGGACGATCAGCTATAATCGTGAAGAATGGTGGAGCAGGCTCAAAGGGCAAAATGGCCTCCTCCTGCTCCTATCTTCTATGTTTCTATGTTTCTGCCTCTCAATTCTCTTGAAATTCTGGTATGCTGCTTGTTTCCTCCATTGTGAAAACAAATTACCTATTCAGTTCCTCTGCCATTTTCTTGTTCCCCATTACTACTTCTCCAGTCTCCATTTCCAGTGTTCATATGTTCACTCTTGTTTACCTTTAGATATCTAAAAATATCTTGTAATCTCCTTTTATATTACTAGCTGGCTTACTTTCACATTTCATCTTTTCCCCTCTTATGCTTTTTTTTAGTTATCCTCTGCTGGATTTTAAAGGCTTCTCAATCCCCTGGATTCCCACTAGTCTTCACCTTATCATCTGCTTTCTCTTTTGCTTTTATACTATCCCTGACATTCCTTGTCAGCCATCGTTGCCTTGTCCTTCCCTTGGTATGTTTCTTCTTCTTTGGAATGAATTTTTGCTGTGCCTCCCAAATTACCCCAGAAACTCCTGCCATTGCTGCTCCATCATCTTCCCTGCTAGGCTACCCTTCCAATCAGTTCTGGCCAGCTCGTCCCTCATGTCTTTGTAGTTACCTTTACTCAATTGCAATACTTTTATATCTGATTCCAGCTTCTCCCTCTTAAACTGCAGAATGAATCCTATCATATTATTGTCACTGCCTCCTAGGTACGTTCTTCATCTTAAGCTCCCTAATCAAGTTTTGCCTCATTACACGTCACAAAATCAAAAATTGCCTGTTCACAAGCTGCTCTGAAAAACGATCTCATAGACATTCAATGAATTCCTTTAAATGAGCTCTGCTACCAATCTGATTTCCCCAGTCCACCTGTGTATTGAAGTCCCTCAGGATTATTTTCCTAGTGCCTTTCTTGCATGTCTTTTCTATCTCCAGATTTATTTACTTCCCCACATATAGCTAGGAAGCCTGTTCATAACTCCATCCAGGGTCTTTTTTTCCCTTTGTGGTTCCTCAACTCTGCCCACACCTATTCTATGCCTTCCAACTTCTTGCTATCAATTTAATTTAATTTCGTACTAACAAGGCAACCCCATCCCCACTGCCCATCTGCCTGCCCTTTTGAAAGGATGTGTTATCCTTGCATATTTAGTTCACAGCCACATCTTGCAGCCACATTTCTGTGATACCTACAGCATTGTACTTGCCTTTTTCAATCTGTGCACAAATGCTCAAAAGCTTGCCTTGTTTTGTATACTGTGTGCATTTAAATAAAACAACCTCAGTGCTGTATTGACCCTTCCCCCCCCGACTTCTCATAGTTGTCCCTCATCTGCTGTGCCTGAAGCTAGCTTCTGATCCTTTCCAAACCTTTTGTCCTATTACTTATTCTGGAAACTCTGATGAGCCCTTCACCCCCATTAACTTTATCCATAACTTTTCCATGCAACTGAATGTGCTCACCCACAATTTAGTTTAAAGCCCTATTCATAGCCCTAGTTACGTGATTTGACAGGTGTTGGTGAGGTGGATGAACTGTTCGAGCTCCTCATCGGAACATGAGGCAGCACCGATACAGTAATCAATGTAGCAGAGAAAGAGGTGAGCGATGGTGCCAGTGTAACTGTGGAAAAGTTCAGCTCCTGGACATCCCAGATGTCCTCCTACTTCAAGGATCGTAAATTCCCCTCTCCCATGATCCATAATGCCTTCATCTGCAGCTCCTGCATTTCCTGCACTCCTGCTGTCAAACCACCCCGGCCCCCCCACCCCGCAACAAGGATAGCGTCCCCCTGGTCTTCACATAACACCCGACCAATCTCCAAGTCCAACACATAATCCTCTGCCATTTTTACCACCTGCAATCAGACCCCCATGACCAAAAAGATGTGTCCTCCCCTACCCCTGTGTGCTTTCCACCAGGACTGCTTACGCTGCAACATCTGCATCCACTTCACCCTCCCCACCATCCCTTCTACCACAGTTGGCACCTTTCCCTGCAACCACAGGAAGTGCTATACCTGTCCCTACACCTCCCCTCTCACCTCTGCCCAAGGCCCCAAACAATCCTTCCAAATCCAGCAAAGATTTACCTGTATGTCTTCTAATCTGGTCTGTTGCATCTGTTGCTCCCGATGTGGCCTCCTCTATATCAGGGAGATCAAGTGCAGACTCAGTGATCAATTTGCAGAGTATCTGCACTCTGTATGCTCCAATCAAGACCATCTTCTGGTTGCCAGCTATTTCAACTCCCCCTTCCACTCCCTGGGCAATATGTCCATCCTGGGCCTCCTCCAATGTCACAATGACGTCACACATAGGTTCGGTTTGATTCCACCCTCAGGCAACTCTTTGTGCGGAGTTAGCACATTCTTCTCGTGTTTGCATGGGTTGCCTCTGGGTACTCCGGTTTCCTCCCACAGCTCAAAGATGTGCAGGCTAGGCAGATTGGCCATGCCAAATTGTCCATAGTGTTCAGGGATGTGTAGATTAGGTGGATTATAGGGGAATAGGTCTGGGTGCGATGCTTTGAGGGTCGGTGTGGACTTGTTGGGCCAAAGGGCCTGTTTCCACACTGTAGGGATTCTATGAATTCTAAAAAAAAAGGAGCTTACAGCCCAATGGCCTCAACATAGAGTTCACCAGCTTCAAAATCTCCCCTCCCCCAGCCTCATCCCATGTAGAGCCCTCCCTCTCATCTCTGCCTCCTTGACCTGACACAACCTGTCTATCTCCATTCTCACCTATCCACCCCTTCCTTCCCACTGTCAATCTCTACAACCCCGTACCTGCATCCACCTACCTTCCCCCAGCCCCTCTCCCCTCCCTCTATTTACTTCTAAGCTCCCTTTCCCCTCCCCAGTCCTGATGAAGGGTCCTGACCCAAAGTGTTGACTTTCCTGCTCCTCAGATGCTGCCCAACCTGCTGTGCTCCTCCAGCTCCAAATTTTATTGACTCATATTTTTAGGGAAGGAGGATTAAAATACTCAAAACTCAAAATGAATTTAGAAACAGTGCTACTGAATAAATAGTAGCCTAACATTATGTATTAAACACACACATGTGGAATTCATTGGCCTCTGATTGCTTAGTAAGCTACAGAATAATCTCTGCTTCCTGTAATTAAATGATATCTTGAGTAGCGAACAGTAAGAGCTGATTTAGTTGCTGAGGATATGGGTTTATTGTTAACACATTTTTAGATCCTCCTTCCTGGTGATCTGAATGAAATAAACCAATAATAAGGGATACCTTCATGGTATTTTAAAAATAAACTAATGTTTGTCCTTCTTTCTGAACATTGAAATAAATTATCCAGGGTAAATGATAGCTGGTTAACAGTGATAGTGTGGGGTGTCAGGTGCTGGGATGGGGGGTGAGATCGAAAAATTATCAATCGTAAGGCAATGGCAATGAACCAATAAATCAAACAGGACTGTGACCTCATTGTATTCTAGCTTAGAATCCGGCCCCTACAATACCTCTTGATCTCCTCATGAAATTTCACAGTGTAAGTGCTATTAGATTCAGGAATTGCAAATTTCTCACAGTCATATGGGTGCTACTGGTTTGCAAGCCTTGGGTGCCTGGCTTCGTGCTATTTAAATATGATATCTGGACCCTTGACCCTGTAAAGTAACAGTGGGTTCAGCAATTTCCTGTCCTTATTTGTCACATGTTTACCTAAGGTCTTCCTTCTGTGTGCCTAATTCACCATCTTTCCACCTCCAAATAGAAGTGCCACACTCAACTCACAATGTGAGATGATTCTGCCAAACAGCCCATTAAACTTGCTACAGAAAATTAATTCGTCACGTAAGTACCCTTTTAACAAAGTATCAGTTGCTAATGAGTTCCAATCAGCTTCGCTTGCTTAGAAAACAAGCAATTACTAAATGCAGTCTCATCCTTCAGAAGTGAAATGTTGCGGGAAATTTATTAAAGTGCAAAATGTGAAAACATTCTGAAAGTAATTTGTTATCCTTTCCAGCTTTTTCCCTTTCTCTCTTAAGCCAATAGTCCTTTCCCTCTCTTTTTGTTGCTGATTTGAAGCAGGAGAGAGGCGGACCTGGAGAAAGTCACCAACTTGTAAACAAGTGAGAAAGTGGATTCTGTGCATCTGAAAATGTGTGAGAGAAAATGGGAACATAAACTTCATAAAGAGTGAGAGACTGCACTGCATCTGCTGCTTCATGAAGGGAAAAGTGGACCTGTGTGAGAAGGGCAGTAGCAACAGGAGCTATAAGCTAGAGCATTGGTGAGGCCACACCTGGAGTACTGTGTACAGTATCAGCCTTTTGTACAATATCAGTTATTTTGACACATGCAAACATTATAATATGTTTTAATAATATCAGAAATATTTGGATAGGCATGTTTTTAACTGCCCACATGTCAATATCGAAAGTTTGTCCAAAGCAAATATTGAGAGCACACTTCCAGACAGTGCATTCCAGACACTAACTACCTCCTGTGTCTAAAAGGTATTTTATCACATTGCATTTTCTTCTTTTGTAAAATTAATCTGTATCCTCTCATTCTTCATCCTCTTACAAGCAGGAACATTTTCTTCCTATCTACTCCGTCAAGTCCCCTCAAAATTTTGGAAACTGCTATCAAATCTCATTTTAGCCTTTTACTGTCCAAAGAACGTAATCACAACTTCTCCAATTTATCTTCATTACTAAAGTTTTCCAACACTGGACCGTGTGGTCAGGTGGCCAACTGGAGAAATGCTTATGAGATTGGTTAAGAGCTACAATTAAGCATGCTGGGAATTTTGGTTAAGATAGTTTAAACTCTGGGACTGTTTCTTGTTTCTCTCTCCTTCCCTTTCTCCAATATGTTCACATCCTTGCTGAAGTTTGGTCGCCAAAACTGTATGCAACAATCCAGCAGCATTTAATACAAGAGACAGTAGGAACTGCAGATGCTGGAAAATCTGAGATAACAAGGTGTAGAGCTGGATGAACACAGCAGGCTCCTATGATGCTGCTTGGCCTGCTGTGTTCATCCAGCTCTACACCTTGTTATCTCTAGCATTTAATACAAGTACAGCACAACTTCCTTGCTCTTGTACCTCATGCTTCTATTAATAAATCCTAGGATAATTTATGTTTTATTAACTGCTCTCTCCAACTGTTCTGTCATCCTTAATGGCCAGGTCTCTCTGCTTCAGCATATCCTTTATAGTAGAATGCAACATAATAGTTTTGTATGTCACACTGCAACTTTAGCAGCTATCTCTTGCTTGCCATGTGACAGGTTAATCCAACAATAATTTTATTGAGTCACACTTTGATTTTATTTTCAAAAATTATCCCCAATTATAGCAGTAAATATGTTGATAAACTGACAATAAGGAATTTTCACACAGAACTGATATACTGTGCTTAACTCAGATAAACATGCCACCAACTATAAGAAGTTATTGACTATCAACTTATCTGCAATTGACCTCATTCAGGTCTCTGAGTCTAATGATTGTGAATTCAAGATCTATCCCTGGTCGAATTAAGAAGGGGTGCATTTCCACAGAGTAGCTTCTATATCTATATCACATTCGACAATGACTAGACTTCACAAATTCTTTGTTCGCTGTAAAGTGCTTTCAAAAGTCCTGTGGTTATGAAAGATTTAACATAAAAAAGTCAGTTATTCTTCTTTCTTTGTCTCCAAGAGGGATAAAAATAGGTCTACACCAATTTCTAGTGTTTTTGTGGTTCTGCTGACAACGCTATTGGAACAACTGAGGGAAAGCCTGCAAACATTTTCCCTCATAATGTATATTTTGGGCAGTGAGGAATGGAGGAGTGGCAATTTCAACGATGTTCCTGAACAAGGAATTTAGAGGTTCCATCAATCCGTTCTAATAATGTAAATGGTCCAACAGCGTCATTTATAACACAAAACTTTCCCCAATAATCTGGTCAGATTCCTCCCTCAATGAACGAAAGTGGATTATCTTCTCATCTTGCCTTCCACAGAATCTTGCTATGTACACATTTCCTGCATAGCATAGAGACTGCACTTTAAAAGTAATTAATTGACTATGAAAATAATTTCACATGTCCCATTTATGTAACAAGGTGCAATATGAATATATTCAGAGATAGTAGGAACTGCAGATGCTGGAGAATCTGAGATAACAAGGTGTAGAGCTGGATGAACACAGCAGGCCAAGCAGCATCAGAGGATCAGGAAGGCTGACGTTTTGGGCCTAGACTCTTCTTCAGAAAAGAACCTGAAGAAGGGTCTAGGCCTGAAACGTCAGCCTTCCTGCTCCTCT
>NC_063336.1:71018077-71053602 GCF_021869965.1 Rhincodon typus | reverse complement strand
CAGCAGGCCAAGCAGCATCAGAGGAGCAGGAAGGCTGACGTTTCAGGCCTAGACCCTTCTTCAGGTTCTTTTCTGAAGAAGAGTCTAGGCCCAAAACGTCAGCCTTCCTGATCCTCTGATGCTGCTTGGCCTGCTGTGTTCATCCAGCTCTACACCTTGTTATCGCAATATGAATATATCTTCATTTTTCCTTTACTGATCAGTATTCTCCCAAACATGAAACAGTTTGTGATATATTTAAAATCTATTTTGAAATAATAAAATGTATATTGTAAAGTAATAATTACTACTATTTCCATTGAGATGCTTTTCCAATTGTACAATCCGTAGAATGTTGGCATCTTGTTATTTGATTAAGTCAAGTTTCTGTCAGAGCTGATGTGGACATCTTAGACAATAGTAAGCATTAAAAAGACAAGAATGCATCAATATATTTATTTAAATTCTTGAACATGGAATCCAACTTCTAGTAAAGTAGTGAGACAAAGCTGAAGGAATTGCCACAGTTCTCAATTTGAAATGATGTTACATACATTGTTGTAATAAGTATAATGATATAACATTAATGGAAATAAAATTCAATCCATTATATCATTTCAGGCTAATCAGAGAACAGTCTACTGACAAGTGAAAACTCTAACGTCACATATAGATACTCAGAAACAATGTTATTTACGAAGTAGCATTCCAATTAGTACAATTAGAGTATTTACTAAAAGTCAATAAATTTAAATAATTTTTGTCTAAAGTGGTGGAAGGTTGATGAATTTACGAGTGATGCAAGATATTGAGGGAGAAGTGATAGGTGATTTGCAGGTATGGTTGGAGCGTGGAATAGTGTTTAACCTTCCTGGAATTAGGATTAGAGAAGGCCTGAATGCTCAGAATCAAAAGTATTCTCAAAGGCTTACAATCCTTTAGCCCTTGGTCTTTAGCCTTCATAAGAAACCAAAATGAGATTAAAGCAATCTTTTCATCCTGAGGTCTACCATCCTTCACATATTACCCTAACTTGCAAATAGCCATTGTGAAGTCTCTGTTTCACTGATCCGCAAAAGCCTGACCAGAACAAACCAGCATTTGGGTTTCCAGCCCTTGTCTCTGCCCTTTCCAACATGCTAGTTTTGTTTCACTAGGAAAAGGCTCCCCTTATAATATTGAATGATATGGGTCTACCTACAGCACATGGACTGCAGCAGTTCAGCACATCTTCTCATTGGCAATTGGGGATGGGCAATTAATGCTGACCCACAAAGCATGAGTGAATACAAAACAATTAATAACATTTGCTAAAAATTAAGCTTGTAAATGCACAGAGGAGACGGTGAATAACTCTGTTTGTCCTGTTCACCTTCATCACAGCCTATTTTTCTTTAAGTGATAACAAGGTGTAGAGCTGGATGAACACAGCAGGCCAAGCAGCATCAGAGGTGCAGGAAAGCTGACATTTCAGGCCTAGCTGAAGAAGGGTCTAGGCCCGAAACGTCAGCTTTCCTGCACCTGTGATGCTGCCTAGCCTGCTGTGTTCATCCAGCTCCACACCTTGCTATCTCAGATACGCCAGCATCTGCAGTTCCTACTATCTCTGAAACTACTTTTCTTTAAAATTGTTGTTAAATATTTATTTAATTAGACCTAATATTTTGGATATTTTCTTCTCATTAAAGTTTTTAGCAAATTAAATTTTGTCAGTCCTTGCATATCTTTTGATCCTCAACTGTGTCCTCACGAGAGCTACAAAGTTGAATCTTCAATATCTTCCCTTGTCTTCCGTTCATTGCTTTTTAACATTTCACAAACTTTCTCCAGGTTGTTTTGGCTCCACTGAAGGTTTTAGTCCTGTTTTGACACTCAACCAAATCTTTTAAAGTTACAAACAAAGCAATGAGACAGAAACTCACTTATCTAACTTTGTCTCCTGTGACATTTTTAACTTTTCCTAATCCTTTTGTACATTTCCAGGCTTTGCACTATGATTAGGGACTTTTTCTTATAGAATATTAGTATTTACTGAACAATATTTGTGCCAGAAATTGACAATTGAGTCAGCACCCCCACTTATTCCATTGCATCCAACCTTTGAACCTTGATTGTTACCAACTGGGACATCAGGATCCAAGTCTCCAAGACCTCTTTCAGCTCTTATTTCGGCTTTCTCAAACTATTTTACCATGTACAACCATATCATTTCATGATCTGTTACATTTATCAGTACTCATTTACTCAATATTTTAAGGTTTCCGTTCATGAATATTGATTAACCTTTTACTTCTAATTTCAAACGTTCAGCGCAAAAAATCTGTAGTATTATTTTATAGTCCCATAATACAGTCCCATATTATTTACAATTTGTTATGAGCTGTTAATGTAGTTAATGCTTATAAATTGAAGCATGTGCCATTATTTATATCCTTTTATATTGATTTTATTTGATGTTATTCAGACTGCAAAATGACAGGGCAACATCAAGTGCCAGGGACAGTTTGAAGCACAAGGCAGTAGACAGAAACATCACCTTTGGCATCAATGACATGTGAGTGATGAACTCTATCATCTAACTCACCATAGGTAATGTCTTAGGAGACCTGCTAACAAAGTGAGTTTGTCAGAAATTACTGCTCTAAATTTAATGGGATTATTTGAGTTTCACTATGTAGAAAAGAAATTAGTTTCTCTCTGGTATCATTAACTGAGTCAGCACTGCCACTTATTCCATGTGTATGCGGAATATGCATATGTGGAATGAACTGCCAGAGGAAGTGTAGAGGCGGATAGAAATTAAAAGACATTTTGACACGTACATGAATAGGAAAGGTTTACAGAGATAAGGGCCAAATTTACACAAATGGGGCTATTTTTGTTTGGGAAACCTGGTCGGCATGGACAAGTTGGACCGAAGGGTCTGTTTCTAGAACATAGAACATAGAACAGTACAGCACAGTACAGGCCCTTCGGCACACGATGTTGTGCCGAACTTTTAACCTAATCCTAAGATCTATCTAACCTCCACCCCTGCCTTATACTATCATCCATATGCCTATATAATAGCCGCTTAAATACCCCTAATGAGGCCGACTCCACTACCCTCTCCGGCAATGCATTCCACGCCCCGACCACTCTCTGAGTAAAGAACCTACCTCTGACGTCTCCCCTATATGTACCTCCACTCATTTTAAAACTATGCCCCCTCGTAATAGCTACCTTCACCCTAGGAATAAGTCTCTGGCTGTCTACTCTATCTATACCTCTGATCATTTTGTACACCTCTATCAAGTCACCTCTCATCCTTCGTCGTTCTAAAGAGAAAAGCCCTAGCTCTCTCAACCTTTCCTTGTAAGACCTTCCCTCCATTCCAGGCAACATCCTGGTAAATCTCCTCTGCACCTTTTCCAACGCTTCCATATCTTTCCTGTAATGAGGTGACCAGAACTGGACACAATGCTCCAGATGTGGCCGAACCAGGCTTTTGTATAGCTGGACCATAACTTTACGGCCCTTGAACTCGATCCCTCTATTGATGAAAGCTCACACACCATATGCCTTCTTAACAACTCTATCCACCTCTAGCTCCTCCACGCTGCCAAGAATCTTTCTGTTAACCCTGTATTCTGCTTTCAAGTTTGTCCTTCCTAAATAAATCACCTCACACTTTTCAGGGTTAAACTCCATCTGCCACTTCTCAGCCCAGCTCTGCATCCTATCAATGTCCCTTTGTAACCTAGAACAGACCTCCGCACTGTCCACAATGCGACCCATCTTCGTATCATCCGCGAATTTGCTAATCCACCCTTCCACTCCTTCATCAAAATCATTTACAAAAATCACAAATAGAAGAGGACCGAGGACAGATCCTTGTGGTACACCACTCGTAACTGAGCACCATGTTGAATATTTTCCGTCCACTACCACCCTTTGTCTTCTAAGGGTCAGCCAATTCTGAATCCAATCTGCCATATTTCCCCCATCCCATGCCTCTTTACCTTCTGCATGAGCCTACCATGGGGAACCTTATCAAACGCCTTACTTAAATCCACGTATACCACATCCACTGCTCTACCTTCATCCACGTGTTTGGTCACCTCTTCAAAGAATTCAATAAGGTTTGTGAGGCATGATCTACCCCTCACAAATCCACTGCTGTGCTGTATAACTCTATGATGCTAAGGGTGTGCATTGTAGTTAAGTAACAACATCGGATATACATTGGCAGAAGAAAGAGCAGCAATTGTTAAAGACATAGAGGAATTAAAATCATTTGGCAGAATTTTCCTATTTAAATATGAAATAAAGTGTTTAGTCAAGTGAGATTCATGGTGGTTGGTTTACCATGGCTCACAATGACTTTTGCGACCATGCTCTATACCCCATCCCATGGAATCATGTGGCAGGGGATGTGGAAGAGCTTGCTACTGCTGGGACCTTCTGGAGTTCATGTCACTAGTGCCAGATTTGAAGGCCTAGCTGCATACCTCTTCAGATACTGCACATTAGGAACTGGCCTTCACAGAGCAGTGTTTCAACATTATAATTGAGGACAAGGCCCAGAAAGCAAAGCTCGCTCCCCCATTTCACAGAAAGCAGCCTGAGATATTGGTGAATGTGTTGGTGGAGCGGACACTGGTATTTTTCCTGCAGACTGCTAAAGGAAGCCACATCACCAGACTTGAAGTCTGGACATAGATAGTGGCCCTGGTTAATGTGGGAATAGCCAGTAATGCCATTAAAGTTAATGATTTTCTGTGCTCCACAAGAGTCAATGCCATCATCTTCTTTCTGTTACATCACACTCAAAGCCATCACTCACTCTAACTTTACACACCTTTCATCAAGCTTCATGGACTACAGCTCTCCCTATTGCATGGATTGCATCATGTTCACTCAACAGCTCCTACTCATGTCTTCTTCCCAAACCAGTAAACCTTCCTGTCCTCTGTGGTTCCTATTCACTCACTGGGGACACCTCACCTCCACGTCTTCTCATGCATCACCGCCAATTCATCTTCTATCCACCTCCATCATACTCCATCCATCCCTTTGACTCTCTGCAAGAAAAATTGGTCCAAGCCAGGGCCAAGGGACCGAGACCAGTGGGAAGGTGGTGTAAACAAACAAGAACAGAAATTGCTCGAGAAACTCAGCAGGTCTGTCAGCATCTGTGGAGAGAAAACAGTTAACATTTTGAGTCCCAGAGACCCTTCTTTAGAACTGGTGTACACAGACATTAGGCTCCTCACTCTGTACAAGGAGAAAATTCTCAATCTGGTCAGAGAAGAACATGACCACTCACATTGGCACTTCAAGGGCCAACCAACTCAGTAAGCTTCATTGCAATTCTCTGCCATCACCACTAGTAACAAATCATTTTTAATCTGCACAAGATTTATCCTAATAACACGACTAATTCCCCCTGTTATCCACGAACTTGAGGCATTCAGCAAACATCCACCAGGAGGAGGTTAGTCTCAGGCACTCTCAACTCCACATCTACCTCTGATGAGGAAGCCACTGAATCTTCAGGGGATGCATTGGCAAGGCTTTCACTTACATCCTAACCAGTTCAGAGATTATCTGTTCAGTAGTACTCTATCTAGATTAGACTTGGCATCACAACATAGCACTGATACCTCTCTGGCTCCAGGTGGACTTTATCCTAGGGTCTCAAAAAAGGTAGCTAATGAGGTAGTAGACGTATTGGTGTTAATTTGCCAAAATCTCCTTAATTCAGGAAATGTTCAATCAGACTGGAATGTACATATATAACCCTTCTATTCAAGAAAGCAGAGAAGCAGAAAATAAGAAACTATAGGCCAGTTAGTTTGATGTCTGTAGTAGAGGAAGTGTTAGAATCGATCATAAAGAGATTATAGTTGGACACTTAGAAAAGGGAAGAATACTGTGGTTTTGCAAAATGGAAATCATATTTAACCAATTACTCCATTGTTATTCAATGGAATGTACTATACTTGGATTTCCAGAAGGCATTTGATAAGGTGCTTTATCTAAGATAATTGTGGAAAACAAAAGCTCATGGTGAGGGATAAAATATTAGCACGAATAGAAAAGCAGCAGAATATGATGACTAGAATGCTTCAGGGGCCTGTGCTGGAGCCTCAACAATTTACAATTTACATTAATGGCTTAGAAGAGGGAAACAGAGGCATGGTAGCTAAATTCACAGATGACACCTAGACAGGTAAGAAAGCATTGTGAAGAAGACATAAAGAAGTTGCAGACAGATATAGGTAGTGCCATTACGACCAATGGCCATAGATAGTGAGTAAGCAAAAATCTGGGAGACAGAGTATTTTTTACAGTGGCATAATCCTTTCTGAACTATGTTGCAAAATCCAACCTAAGCAGTAAGCTATCAAAACCATGTTAAGGACTTGACAAATGTTTGGAAGATGTACCCCTTACCTCCTACAATGATTCCTGTGTGACCTGAGGATCTTGGAAGCAAACAGGAAACTGTGAGGGTTTTACCATGTAAGAGTCATGATAGCTCTCAGGATTTCTGGCACAGATCTCCAAGATTTGACATCAATGGTCAAATATAATTCGAACACTGCTGGAGTGGAAGCCTTTTTTGTTGATAGACTCTCCAGGTTAGTGACATGGCACTCTCAAAGCAACTTTGGGTGCAGCTGATAGCGCCCAGCTCCTGGGGGGAGGTACTGATGGTGGAGAAATGGACTGGAAGATGCCATACATATCCCAGTTGCTCCTTGAGACATACTAGTGGCATAAAGTTCCAGGGTAGCTGTGACTTTGACAACGACCGGGATAGGTTTGCCACCTAATACGTCTGAGCATAAATCCTGCTCCAGCAGATGACACAGTTTGGTGATATGGCCGAGGACATCTTTAATTGGTAGTTTCACAATCTTTAAGAGAGTTGAAGAAAATGAAAGTGAGACCTATAGATATTATTATTTATCTCTGCGTCTTTGGTGGCTTTTCACCCACTGTTTTGTCCTCTGGAGAGTCGGCAGCAGGTGTTGGAGGGTTGCTGTACTTGATGGCTTGGTGACAAAGTTGTAATTGCTGTCTCTTTATACTTTGTCTTTGAATTTGAAGGTAGGTCACAAGGACTTCAGCCACGGTGATGTTCATATCAAGTATCTGATCAGATAATTTGTGCAAAGGTTAGAAAGAGAACTCTATTTTATTAATGGTACTCCTGAGCCCTCACATCAATCTCATTGAGCTTCATTACCTTCACAAGAAGGTAAATGCCATGCCTAAATAAAGATCTCTGAGATATATAACCTTATCCAAATGTAATCTGCACAGCCAAAATGCTCATGCTACATTGCAAGTGTGGGATTCCATCATTAGGCCAAATGGCAGGCTCCCCACCAAAGAAAAGGTACCGTTTCATATCACAGATCACATCCTTGCAAACTTACTGTTGAAATTATGAAGTATTGTCTTCCAATGCTTGCTACGGAATTTGATTCTGAAATACAAAGCTTCTAAGTACATTTCTTTGATTAGATTTATTTAGCTGACATGACAAGAAAGCAATTAGTGCGCACAATACAGTGATCATGTCCGCTTAACGCAATTATTCTTAATTCAAATTTTGGACAGTGAATGACCTGCCAATGAAATGCAAATAGAATCTAGGTTGTTGGCAATATTGAATCACTGCAGTCATGATTATTGCGATTGCTGCTTGGGGGATGTTAAATTCCAAACGTTTTGCTTCAACTCCAAAGAAAAATACAGTAACTTATTATATCCTGTTATAAATGAGGTCAGTTATTTCATGTGGTTACTGCACAGTTGACTTTTGATTCAAGACAGCAAGTCTCCAACTTTTTATTCTTGTGAGTGAGTTGCAGATACATGAGAACACCACCACATTCAAGTTCCCCTCCAAGCCACTTACCATCTGACTTGGAAATGTATCATCATTCCTTTACTGTTGCTGGGTCAATATCCTGGAATTCCCTCCCTAATGGCATTGTGTGTCAACACATAGCAGGGGGACTGCAGCTGTTCAAGAAGGCAACTCACCACCACCTTCTCAAGGGCAACTGGATAGGCAATAAATTGCTGGTCAGCCAGCGATGCCCAATTCCGATAAGTAAATTAGAAATAGTCATTCAATTCATCATTTAATGCCAGCATAGACTCATTTTGTGCCAGGAAAATTGGCCAGGCCAGGACGTCATTGGTAAACTGCCCTAATGCTTTTATTTTCATTATTTTCTTGCACTCCCACCTCCAAAGGCCTGGGGAAATTCAGCCCAATATGTTTGGAAATGCTACCGCCTAATTCATTAATTGCATACAATTAAATGGAATACACAGCATAGAACACAAACAGAAATTGCTGGAGAAGCTCAACATGTCTATCAGCATCTGCGGAAAGAAAACAAAACCTTAAAGAAAACAAAGTTAACATTTCTGGTCCAGTGACCCATCTTCGGAACAACATAGAAACTCTGTTTGGCTCAATCAGTCCACATGGCTTCCAGGTTCAATTTCAACATTGTAATCAAGTATTTTTGCAATTTCATTAGTTGCTTCCTTTGAATAGTTGAATAGGACTGGAGTCTCCATCCATGCTTATATTGGGCTCAAGGGCCTGGAACCACTGTTTAAATTACATAAAGTTTGAAGATCTATTTACTGGACATTCCTAACAATACAAATAGATATTCTCCTAACTGCTAAAAGCAATTTTTTAATTGTTAAAATAAAATTCTTTAAATAACAAAAGCATTCTGATTAGAATCACTGTCAGTGGTGTTTTGCATATTTAAAAATCTAAATCATCCTCATCGAACTTGCTGTTACCAGGCTTCTTTGATCTGTTTCTCAGAAAAGCATTTTGATCTGCATCTGGATCTGAAGTGTTGCCTGCATCTTTCTCATCTCCAGGTACTTCCGAACTTGTGTAATTACTTTTTGTATCTTCATCTGATGAACTTTCTGGGTACATTTGATGAGAGGATTTGTTTCCTGGACTGTTTGAGCTGCTACTTGTAGCTTCTTTAGTGTAAGCCAGAATATTACCACTAACATTGTCCTCCTTCACAGAATCTTCTGTTACTCCACAGCCAGAATGCTGTGGGCAACTAATAACAGCTAATGAATCACTCTGTTCCAGAGATTCTTTTGAATTCATGACATCTAACACCCATTCATTCGGATTTTTAATAACATTAGATTTTACAAACTCATCAGAAAGTTCTGAGATATCATTATCCAAATGTTTAGTTTTATGTAGCACTTGAATGTTATTCTCCATAGCATCTCTCATATCAGTTTCTGACATCTTGTACTCTTGTTGACTGTCAATAGAATGTGGTTCTTCTAATTTGTTATTTTTCATCTCAGGATCTGTATTGTTGCCTGAACCATTATTTTCTACACCCTGTTTCCCACATTGCACATTTACAGTACTAGCCATTTCCTTATTGTGTTCTGTGTAATCAGTTTCACACACAATAAATTCAGACTCTTCTTTGTTATTTTTGTGTTCATTTTCATCTTTATAGACATCACTTACTTCATCTTCATTGGGTTCCAGAGCACCTTCTAATGTTATATTTAATGAGTTTCCACCTCCTTCATCTCTACATTCAATATCACCTGTGCATTTATCTACTTGCTTGCTCCTCTGATCAGTTTCCTTCAATTTCAAACCAACCACATGATTACTACTTGGCATCTTCTCCTCAGCCTGATCCAAAGTTCTATCTAATTTGTGATTTTGACATTCATTATTCAAAACCACATTTTCTTGATTCATATTCATTGGTTCAACATGTTGAATTGCATGTTCTATTTTGTTTTGAACATGTTCCATGGATTCACTCTCAGCACAATCATGCTTATTAAGTTCCAACTCCAATAATTGCTCGGACCAATCTGTGTCAGTGGTATGTTCCTTTATTTGATTATTAGGTTTATTCATCTTTATCCTAAGGATGTCTCTCAGGTCAAAGTCTTTAAAAAGAGGAATATTTGTATGCATTGAATTTGTTGCATATTTTGGAGCCTTACTTTTCTCTGTGCATGAATCACAAGGACAGAACTTATCAAGGCTAAATTGCTCATCTGCATCAGTATTATCACCTAACATTTCTTCAAAAGTCAACACCTCATCACTTATTAAAGAAATATCTTTTGTGCTACGTTGATGCTCTGGTTTCTTAGGCTGCAGAGAAAATATTTGCATTTTATGCATAGCATTTAGCCGTTTACATCTTTGTTCTGTTTGTTCAGATGATTCACATCTACGTGGTTCATTTGGAGGTGATGGCTTGATTCTTCCGGCTCTACTTTGGACCTTTCTTAGTTCTCTTTCAACGCTTCCTCGGATTCTCCTACTAACATCTTCTCTTAGCTCTTCAATCATCTGATCTAATTTATCATCAACTTCTAAATTCCACTTAATTTTAAATTCATTCATTGCATCTATATAATCTGTAATGAACTGCTTTTCCATTTTTTTCAGCAGTTTCAGTAACCAGGCTGGATCAGGATTAAATGATTTCCTTTGTGTCGTTTCATGTTCTTGGTCTGCTATGGCAGCTTGTGCTCCGCAATGGTGGGCTATTATTTGCTGCGATGATTTTATTACTCCGGCATCCTCACATTTTTCTATTACTTTTTTATGTACATGTTGCTCTTTCTCAGAATAATCTTCATGCAATGTCTCATTATGGTCTTGTGCCATCGTCAGATGAACATTTTTTTCCAAGTCACAGCTGGCTCCAGCAGATGCTCTCATTCCCTCTATGTCTGAAGCAGATTGCTTCTTGAAGTCTTGATTTGTGTCCTCTGGACTTTGCCTACTGTTGGTGTGTATATTTTCATTCAAGTTCTCACCATTATCACTTTGTTCCCCACTGTTCCACTGAACACGACAAGCTATGTCTGGAGTGACTGGACTGGATGGTGCAACATCTGACTGTGACATTCTTGAGTTTCTTGAAAGGGATCTTTCCTCAATGTTATTATTATCCTCTGATTTGGTATTTGTGTTCCTGGATTTTCTTAACTTTGGTTTCTTACAGGAAGCATTAGCCTTTGTTGAATCAGCAAATGATATTGAGTATTCTTCAGTTTCATCATTCTGTTTATTATATATCTCAGAAATTTCATCAACTGAGTTTTTCATTAAAGAAAGTTGATTTTGTTCTGATACATTGTCTTCCTTATTAGTATGGGCATTTAAATACAAGTCACATTTCTTTTTCTCTACTGCTTGAGGGACATCAGTTGCCCCACCCATGCTACCATCTCCTGAACCTCCAGATCCACTATTGATATCCACTCCAGAGGAAGACAGTGGGGTGACATTATCATCTGCTGAATTGTGGCCTTTAAATGTTTTAGAATGTTTTTCAGCAGTTTGTGAATTTTTTCCCTCACATTCTTTCATGATATCAGTAAACTGGAGTGACTTTAGGTCACTTACAATTTCTTTCTGTGCAGCACTATTTGTATCATTTAATTTGTTTTTATGATCTGAAGATTGTTTGTCAAAAAATTGCAAACTGGCAAGGCATGTCAACAGGGACTTAGCTGAATGGCTTAGATTTCTTTCAAATGTAAGGTTTAAACTTGGCAGACTGCTTGATCGCTCCAATATTATTCTCTGTCTAGAAGAAAGAAGAACTTTTATAGCCTCAACATGGGAATGCATGTTATATGGCAAAATGCTCTCATGCAGCTGATTGGTTGTGGCTGGTACAGAACAGGAAAAATTAATTGGCTTCGCCTGTAAAATATCCAGCTCTTTGACCATCTCTTGACCGGAACTTTTACCTTCTGCTGTTGGGCTTCCACTATTTTCCAACCTTACCATCGTCAAATCATTTTTCTCTTTTGATTTCTGATCACTTACAGTAGATTCAAATCCAAATGGTTTCTGTTCTAATGTTGTTTTAGCCTCTGTGACGCTTTTTTGCTCTTCTGGCATCACTTCTGTTGCAGATTTTTCACACTTATCTTGGAATTCCTCTGTGTTGTCATATTTCATGAGCATGTTTTCAGATGGAATTTTTTTCAGCCATTCATGAACAATATCTTCAAATGATGCATTTGGGAGTACACTAGGTACAAGATCATGATTTTCACAGGTGACTACACTAGTACGTGTGGATTTTTTACTTTTATTCTTTTTTTTATTACTTCTATCCTTACATTTTCCATTACTATCCACTTCTTCACTGTTTCTGTCACTGTCACTTTTGTTGACATTTACTTTGTGAGGTTTATTGGTAGCGCTTTTTTCACTTGGATTGGATGTTGAGGTTGTTAGCCTAGATGTGGGTGATTTTTGACCTGAAACTTTATCAATAGTTGTACTGCTTTTACTCTTGAGTGCAGGGTCCAATAATACCTGTTTGGTAGTTATAACACCTACTGTTCCCTTTTGTGCAAATGACAGGGGCACATTCTCAACAGAAACATTTTCTATCACCGAATTTGTTTCAGTTGTTTTAACTTCATCTACTTTACAAGAGAAAATATCTACCTCTGTTAGCTTTGATAATTTTGAAATATCAGTTCGATGTAATTCATTTTCAATATGACTTTGTTCTTGATTTTCAACTGCAGTATTTTCTCTCGATGCTTTAGAAACTGTAGATAGATTGCTGCAAGCTGTTTTACATCTCTCAGGCTCCATTTTTATGTTGGTTTCCATTTGTAAAACTTCTGAAAAACCTGATGTATTTAAAATTGGCATTTTATCCTCATTGCTTGTGTTTCCTTCTTCACCAGGTTCTAAATTTGGATCTGAATTATCAGAGACAGATGTAGAAGGCCTGCACTCATTTTCTGACTTGGCCCTTTTACTTCTACTGGTACTGCTAGAGCTGCAAGGATTTAATGAATCAGAGTTTGATGATATTTTATTTTTGTTAATAGAGTTTGTCAGAATAATTTCTGCATGGTCGCTCAGTGACGATTGTTTGGAATGAATGGAAGCAGTTGACTGAAATCTTGGTTTCACTTTATTCATTTCATTCACGTTTCCTGAACATGATGCATTGCTGTCTTTACCTGAAGTGAGTGATGGTGGCTTCTTGTGTCCTGCTGAAGATGTTGATGACCAGGAGAGAACAGGATGTGAGTGGCCTTCTTCTGTATTCATATTTTTTGTATACTCATTGCTTCTTTTGGAAGATGAGTGAGTTGTGTTTCTTACTGATCTTCCATGCATGCCATTATTTTGGAAATGTAGCTCATGACTAGTACCCTGGATTTCAGGAAAAGATTGTCTTTCTGATATGTTCAAGTCAGTTTTGGATTTTCCTGAACATAATGAAATATCACTATCTGATATACTGTCTTCATATGTTTCTCCATTTATATTTTTATCATCGTGGAGGGAGCCATTGGATACAACTTTGACTCCTTCAGCATATCCAGCATTCGTTATGGTACTTGTTTTCCCATTGAATTGACTGGAGCAGCTTAATGCATTGCTTGAACATAAATGGTTCAACGCAGTCGATTCTTTACAGTCATCAACTGAATCTTTTGAACAATTTGAAGATACGTTCTGATCTCTTCCTTCTGAACTACCCTGACCTTCGATTTGTTTGTTGCATTTCAAGCAATGAAATGCTTCAGAGACATTATTTTCATGCTTATCAGCTGCTGCTGTACTATCAACTTCTTTTAAGTCAATTGAAGCGTCCTCTGAGTTGGTGCATGATGTTGCTGGATCAACATTTTCTGCTATATTTATGTTTTTGACCACAACGTTCCTTTTCAAACAAACTGTGGAATTGTTTGGTGAAACACAAGAAATTGGTCCATCATGCAAGTTTTGGTAACTAATATCTGTAGAAAAACATGATGAACCATGGTTGCTACTGCCACTATGATTTCTGGAAATAGATGCTCTACTTTTGCAATATCTTGCAGTTTTAGAATCAAATGTGCAGCTACCAGTTTGGCTACTGCAGTGACTGACAGAACGATATTCTACTCCTCTGTTTCCATTTTGAACAGTCTTCGATTTGTTTTTGGCCTGCTGGTGTACAAAATGTTTTGAATATTCCTCACTAGATGTTGTCTGTATGCTTTCAGTGGATTTACTCTGGTAGATAATTTTATGGTAAGGTGATGAACTTGAGAAAGAAGAATGAGTGGCTGTACTTTTTATCGAGTTTTCTTCTATAACTTGACCATCATACATTGGATTTTTCCAAATATCATACCCCTGACCATGTTTGCAACAGTTCTCACAATGGTTTTCTTCAGGTTCAGCTCCATTAAGCTTTGAAGCATAAATATCATCAGAATTGCTTGGATGAAATGATTCATCAAAGTCATTGTCAGCATTTATTTCCTCAACCTGTTCCGTGGCACATAAAAGTTCATTACTGCTTTTCCATTTTAAACTAGACCTCCTGATCTGTGTTGACCACTGAAGTGTCTCACGATTGAGCAAACGAAAACGAACCTTCATTTCCACTGAAAGACTTCCATCCTTGTTCACATGCACTTTCTTCTCAATGTCATCATCTATCATGGAATCAGTAATTTCTCTTTTTTTGTGTGGGAGCGAGTTTACAACTGCAGCATAACCATTGTTACTTGATGACATGTTCAAGCCATTAGTATAGGATTTATCTGGTGATAATGAAAGTCTGGATGATCTGGAAGGTGATCTGGGATGTATTACACTTTTCTTGGCTTCTAATCCAAAATTAACTATTAAATATGGAATGATATTTCAGCGGAACAATTGAATAATTCCGGAAGTACCATCGAGGAAAACGTTTATCAAACAAAATTTAATGTAGTGAAGGGAGAGAGAAAGGAAAAAAGGAGAGAAAATATATTTAATTTTATAAATAACCATAATTAACTTCCATAATATTTAAATTTTACATGACAAAATAATTTGAAATATGTTGTAAAGTTAAGCAAGGACAACATAGCACACAGGGGTCATGAAATTGTTTTTCTACACTACTGTTACCACTGCTACAGAAAAGCCCTGGTGGCACTGTTTGGTCTTCTTAGGATCATACAGTACAGAAGAAGTACTTTGGCCTATTGAGTCGGTACCACCAAGAATATACCATGATTGACCGTAGTTCTACTTTCCAACACTGGGCCCATAGCCTTGAATGTCATGACACCTCAAATGCTCATCCAAGTACTTTTTAAAGGTTGTGAGGTTTTCAGCCTCAATTACTTCCCCTGGCAGTGCATTCCAGATCCCCACCACTCTCTGGGTGAAAAATATTTTCCCAAATCCCCTTTAAACATACTGCTTTTCACTTTAAAATTGTGCTCCCTTGTTATTGATCCTTCAACAAAGGGGAACAGTTGCTTTCTATTTATCCTGTCCTTGCCCCTCTATCAAGTCCCCCTTAACCCTCTCTGCACCAAAGAAAATAACCAAAGTTTATCCAGCCTCCCTTCAAAGCTGAAATGTTCATCTCAGGCAACATTCTGGTGAATCTCTTTTGCAACCCCTCCACTGCAATCACATCCTTCCAATAGTGTGGGAACCAGACTCCAGCTGTGGCCTAAGCAAAGTTCAGTCATCTCCAACATAATCTCTCTGCTATTATAATCCAAGCCACAACTGATAATGCCCCGCATCCCTTCTTAACTACTGTATTAACTTGCCCTGACATCTTCAGGGATCTTTGAAAAAGCACCCCAAGATTCCTCTGTTTCTCTGAGCTTCCTATTGTCTCCCTTATCTTGCTTCTTCTCCCAAAATGCATCACCTCACATTTATCAGGGTTAAATTCCAACTGCCAACTAATCTGTCCATCTGACCAATACATTTACATCCTCCTATAACCTAACAACTTCCGCCTCACTGTCAACTGTCCAGCATCTTTGTGTCATCGATAAACTTATTGTATCACTATACCCCTGCACCCCAAACCCTCATTCTCACCTACATCATTAATGAACATCACAAACAATAAGGGACCTAGCCCTGATCCTTTTGTTATATCACAGCATACTGCGTTCAAGTCACACAAACATCCTTCTCCCACCACCTTATGTTTCCTGTGATGAAGGCAATTTTCGATTTAACTTGCCAAGTTTCTCTGGATCCCATAAGCTTTTACCCTCTCTTGTGACTGATAATGCACCCCTTGCTGGGAAGAGTGATTGTGCAGGCATACTGTGCCAGCACGAGAAAAGACAAGACTGGTTCCATCATGATGTCAAACAGCTGATTTGATCTTAATTTCAGGGAATTGGTCTGAACATACCCAAATACCATCTGTGTGGACTACTCCCATCAGATTAGACAATCAGCACAACAAAGGCCTCCCAAACAATAAACACCAGGCGCTAACTTCACCTGGCAAATTTTTAACTTACTTCTATTTGGCTAAATTTGTGCACGTACTATGGGGTACTTTTGGATATCTTTTGGCAATCTGGTACATAAAATTAGGGGAAGACACAGAATAAGGTGACCAAGGTATAGGAGCTATGGTTACAATGCCTTTTTGTGTACATGGCTATTAAATCGTTAGCCCGTTACCAATGGGCCTGGAACATTCAGCTGTATGTCTATATTTAAGAACAGATTTAAACGTTGATTTGAAGGGAAAGGATAAAAAAGAAATGCAGCTATATGTGATTAGGATAACCGCTCATTTGGAAGACCAATTGGGCCACATTCCTGGTCCGTGAAACTTAAAGAAAGTTCTTTGACCTTAAATGGTAACCTTGTTCCTCTCTCAACAGATGCTGCCTAACCTATTGAGCATCTCCGTAATTCTTATTTTTATTACTGTTCCCGTGCAAATGGATTTGCCGTTCATACGAGTCAAGTAAAATTAAGCATTGACATGTAATTTAGATAGATTCTTTTAAACATAATATGTTACACAATCTAAATAATTTGATCAATCATTATCTCGGCCAGTGTCCACTTCACACCTTGGACCATACTGCTAAGCCTCCCATAGGTTAGGCCTTCCTTTCACTCAGTGTAGGCACAAATTAAAACCTAGCAGGATCACCCCTTCATTCAGTCCACAGCAGTACAATTATAAGCTACTCACAGTTAATTTTCACAATGGCCTTTAAGAATTGCCAGCTTCTCCAGTTTTCCAACTTGCAGCAATCCAGCTTTCAAGCTAGTCTCCTTTTGCACATTTTCCACATGCCAGGAGTTTGTTGAAATAAAATTAAAGGGAATTCAAAATTGACTATGGTTTGCTGAAAGACAAATCTTGCCAAACTTTTACACTTGGAGTCACTCATTTAACTATCTCTGAATTAAAGTCACGTGGGTTAATTTGGTAACCTCTCATTCATAGCTTTGGTTCTGTTCATGGCTGCATAAAATTTTTACATTTTAGTAAAATGAATGAAAGAAAATTACTAACCATTTGTCTTCAAATCAATGGATTGGTTATCAATATGAGATTGCCTTGACAAATCAGGTTGCTTTTCAGAAAGTCTTCTGAATTTTTCATTCACAATTGGTTTGAGTGCTTCATGACCAACACATACCAGAACACCAGGGCAATGAAAAAGAGCCTGCAGAGTGTCAACCTGTAAAAAAAGCATGATTGATTCTGATTAGGAAATGCTTTCCATCATAAAACGTGTCCATAGTTTAGTCATTTTATTTTTCTTTGACAGGTGAGCCATCTTTCACCTCATTCTCTTCTTGGTCAGAAATCAAGAAAAATGGAAAGAAACTGGGTGGACACAAAGGACTGAAATTCTACGGAAATTTTCAAGTGGACAGAGTGCAGGTGTTGTGTCCACTTGTTCAGTCTGCTAGTGACCCTATCTGCAATCCCAGGGTTGAAGTAATTCAATTATGTAGAGTGGTTCTGCTATCATGGACAGAGTGGTCCCTATGAAAAGCAGATAGGGTTGGGGAGGGAAATATCTCTTTGGTTGTGGGGTCAGATTGTAGGTGGCAGAAGTGGCGGAGAATGATACGTTGGATGCGGAGGTTGGTGGGGTGATATGTGAGGACAATGGAGATTCTGTCTTTTTTTTGAGGGGAAGGGATGTGAGGGCAGAGGTGCGGGAAACGCAAGAGATGCGATCGAAAGCATTTTCGACCACCGAAGCGGGGTGGGGAGAGTTACGGTTCTTGAAACAGGAGGACATCTGGAATGTGTGGGAGTGGAACGCCCCATCTTGGGAGCAGACTCAGCAGAGGTGGAGGAATTGGCAGTAGAATAGATTGTGATAGATTCCTTTGGAAATAATTACCTTGCTTTGCTGCAGCAACGGAATCTTCATCTGTTAGGTCTGTGAGGTGTTGCTCCTGAATCTAACGGATAAAAGTACTTGCCCTTTTAGGGTTTAATATCTGGCAAGACTTATGAGCAGCAGGGGGAGAGGGAAGGATATGCTACAATGGGGGTAAGGGTGGGGGAGCGGTACGTAGGTCTTAAATTCAGCACTTTGATTTACCAGCACTACTACAATTCCTGTCTCCTTGAATTTCTTTGCTGTTCCCAAACAGCAGATCAAAAGTGTAGCTGCTGGAAGTCATTGGATGAGTATTTGAACTCACACATTATATAGCATTAATCCTATTTCAGACCATGATTTGATTACAATGAATAACTTTTTGATATGATTATTCTATACATGTAATATACTAAAAAACAAAATGTAAAAATTAGATTGCTCAGAATATCATACATGCCAAGATAAAGTTATCCAATTATTACATGAAACACTGCAAGACAATCACAGCATTTCTTTTCAGTACTTTCAATAAAGCACATAAATGACAATAGAATGCAATTCACTGAATATCTGTGTGACACCCAGCTAAGCAGAAAGTCGAAGAAAAGTGAAATTGAAGCAGTTTGGAACAATCCTAAATGTTCCTAATAATTCTAAAATTATTTGGAAAGGCATAAAAGACACTGGGAGCATTTGGATCTGATTCAACAGGATGATTCTATAGAAGGAAAATTATGTTCGCGAAGAGAAACCTACAATACTGATTGTATGTCCAGTGGAGTGGAGGTGGCTACAACAAAAGCTAATAAAGATTTCAAAGTTATGAAAGGTCTTATAGAATCATAGAATCATTACAGCATAGGAGGAAGTCATTAACCCAATGTGTCTGTGCTTGCTTTCTGTAAGAGCACCTCAGCGGTTCACACTCTCCCAACTTTTCCCTCTAGTTCTGCAAGTGTTTTTCTCTTCAGATTATTATTGAATAACCTTTATAAAGACACAATTAAATCTGTGTCCACCACACTCTCAGGCAGTGCATTCCAGATCCCATCCATTCATTGCATCATAAAGATTTTCATTTTATCATTATTGTTTCTTTTGTAGTTACCTTAAATTGGTGTCCTCCAGTTCATGACATTTCTGCCAATGGGAACGGTTATTTATTATTTACTCTGTCCTGATTCTCAACCTTCTCTTCCCTAAGAAGTGGAGCCTCAGCAAATATCCCCTTGTAACGCAAATCCCTTATCTTTAGAACAATGCTCTTAAATCCTTTCTAATGCCCTTTATATTACTCCTCAATGTGGTGCCTGAACTGGACACTATTCTGGGTAAGCTCAATCCAGTGTTTTATAAAAGGTTCACTGTAATTGTTTTGGCTTTTGTATTCCACGACTTTGTAAATATCAGGATTCTTGGCTTATTATATACCTTATTAACAACTTTCTCAATATGCCGTGTTACACTAATTTGTGAAAATACACACCCAGGTCTCTCTGTTCCTGTACTGCCTTTAGAATTATTTTTTGTTGCCTTTCCTTGTTCTTTCTCCCAAAATGTTTGCAATTCTCTGCATTCAATTTCATCTGGCTTGCATTCACTCATTCCAGCACTCATTTATGTCCTCATGATGCCTATCACTGTACTCCTTCAAAGATGCTGAAAGGTTTTGAGTCAATTTCAAATTTTGCAATTATGCCCTTCACTATTTTGAGAGGTTCCCCACAACTTTCTTGCTATTTAGAAACTTTATAGTAAAATGCACTTTGTGAAGAACATATTTGAAAAGTTTCAGGTAAATTTTATGTAAAATCAATAATTGATAGCTTTCATCTGGTCCAGATTTTTGTTGGTTGTTTTTAAATATTATTGTTTGATTTTTCCATGGTTCCCCAGTCAATATGTTTATTTTTCAATGAGCTCTTCACATTGTTCCTTAAAGTTTTTTGAGGGTGCTAACAGCATGCTAGGTAAGAGGGAACAGGGGATGTAGGATTTCTGGTTTTCCAGAAGGCATTTGAAAAATACCAATGAGATTAATACTTAAGGATTGACAAATTGGTTTAACCTACTTTTTGGGTATGGAGATAGAATTCTGCAAATAGCTTACACTCACTTTGATCAAGATGGGCAACAACAAAATTGGTGTACGCACCTCGTCCATATGATTCTAGCATCTGGCAAAGTGGGTCCTGTATTAATTTGTTCCTTTTAATCCTATCGGCTTCATCTGCCTTCAGCAAGGCATCCAAGTAGCATTTTTCCAGAACCATTAAAAGCAGGCCAAAGGGAAAAATTATTGCAACTTAAAACATAGAAATTTGAACAGCAGGACTGGGAAAGAGTTTTAGAGCGATGCATGTGACATTCAAGGGTTATAGGTGGGAAGAAGGTAAAAATTCCTGATTCTGAAGGAGGCTCCTAAGAATCAATGGAAGGGAGCAGGAGTATTTGATTAGGAAGGTCAATTCTAGGATTCTTGGCCAAAGGACCTAGCAGCAATGCCCCAAGGGCCTGATGACCTCATAATAGTTAATATCAGTGTACACACCTTCACATGAAATCACCTACACACCAAAAGGACACCAGTACCTTCTGTACTATACAGAGGAGATGGCTGTCAGCATCGTAGGGTCGGTATGCTTCATTTGCCATCCCAGTTCCAGTGCAGAGGACTTTGATGAAGGAAACTCCCTGGGGGTGATATACAAGAGGATGCTGATGACCATGCAAACCAAGACATTGGATGAATTTATCCATCTGCCAGATGGCCCCCTTTCATCATCAGGGTGTATGTAAAAATCTAGTTCCAGGTTTACAAAGGGCATTGCACAGACTTGTCGTCTCCACTGCCTCTACTCCATCTCCCTATCCCCATCTGTCTCAGTGCCAGAGGCACTGCTGCCGCTATCCCTCTAGCTGTTGCATGTGTACCTTGCCTTTAAGAGGCTTCAACTTTAAGGACTCTGGGTGTTGCCTGCATACAGTATTGCAATTTTTCCTGGTAGTTAGCTTGCTTTGATTTGCAAGCAGTGCAAATGGAAATCGGTTGATTTCTGTAATGTCTACCTCATAACTTCTAATGTGCTTTACTGTTTTAAATGAACAAACCCAATAAATTCTTCAATTCCTGTGAAATAAGGGGATGGTCAATTAGGACTGCAAAAAGGAAAGATTTCCTCACTCCAGGAGTTGTGAATCTTTGGAATTTTCTGCCCCAGCAAGCTGTGAATGCTCAGTCAATTAGTACATTCAAGGCTGATATTTATTCATTTTTAGGCACCAAGGGAATTGATGATGATGATGGAGCAGGAAAGTGAACATGATGCACAGATTCAGCTTGGATCTTATTTAGTGGTGTAGAAATCTCAACAGTCACTAAAGCCTACTGCTGCTTCTATTTCTTCAATTCTTATGATATTTCACATCTTCGCTGAAAATTGATTCACAGTACCAAACTAAGATGCCCTGGTTTGACAATGTAACATTTAGTCAGCTCTTCTGCATCTGACACAACCATTACTTTAAAAAACTAGAATCAGCATCCAGAGCTGGGAAAAACAAAAATCCCAATGTCCTGGCCACTGACTAATGTACCAGACACCTTTTCCAGCACAATTGCTTTCATCCTATTCTTAAAATTTGTGTTTAATCCTGAGTGAGTAATCAGGCTCAACACATACTTTGCAATTGTAACTTCTAACATTTGGCAGAACTAAGCAAGTACTTACATTTTTTCCATCCATTGTATAAAGTTTCTTTACATTGTACTGCATGAGCTCAGAGATTTCATCAAGAAAGCTTCTGAAATTGTGAGTATTTTTCTTGTGAAGAACAATTGAGTAATAAATGTCAACATTCCCATTTTTAATAAGAATTATATTTTTACGGCCCGTTTGAGTGCGGTGTACATCATCATATTCCTGCTTTCCTCCCTTCGTAGTATGTCGACGGGTACTCCGTGGGTTAGCGCCCTGCCATGTAGCTGGCTTTCTGCCAGTTAAGTCCATATTGATTGGTTTGACGTATTTTTTATGAGAACAGATATATGAGCCTCCATCTTCCAACTGCTCTAAACTGTTGATGTTGTGAACACCATGAGGGGTAGTCACTGTTCGTACAGCAAATGGAAGTGAAATTTTCTGGGTGAGATCATCTAAGAGAGCATCAAAGGTCTTGAAGGTCCGTTTGTTTACAGTCATCTTCACTCCAGTGAGCTGAGGGTCACCACTTTTGTAGAAGGTTATTTTCTTTGCTGGAGTTATTTCAGCTATGTTGGTGGCCTTGCTTGCTGTGGACAGAGGATGCTCAAAGTTGAATGGATAAATAGCAGAAGAATAACCCAGAGGCTCTTGGTTCATCTCGATCTGTTAGGTAAACCTGAAGGAACAGATCAGCGAGTTACATACCTTCGAACTTAATTCAAAGAAATGCATTTTTAGTACAACCCAGCTTGACTATAGATTTTGCCACAATAATTCTACCACCCCCTCTCCTCTTCAGCAATGCTGATTCATGCTAGGACCAGCAATCCATCAGTAATTTACCTCATTGACCATTAAAACTTAGAAACAGTGGGATGAATTTTCCTTCCCCAGTCTTACAGTCACACCAGTGTCAATGTAAAGCAGCTCCCACTACAAATGGAGGCCACTGTCTCAATCAAGGCACCGGCTGAAGGAGTTATTGTAGCCAAAGAATCGATTGATAGGGTCAAGAACCCTGAAGACCAGGACCCCAACCCAAATGATTCCTTGAGAGGTGTTTTCCCTCTGTTTTGAGACTGGCATTATGAAAGAAATAATCAAAGAAATAATCTTTTATTTGAACTGCACCTCCAGCAGGTGTTTCTACATTTAGGTGAGCTTGAGGTCTACGACCTTCCTCAGCAGTGTCCACTTCTTCTGGTGGGGCTGAGGTTCCATTGCTGACATTTCTCTGACTGGCTTGGCAGCACTGGAATGATATGTGTGGAGGCAGTCAATAAAGAGACAGTCTCTGGGAAGTTTGCTGAGTTCGTCAAACTGCCAGGAAGAATGGGCTTGAGTCTCCCATTTAATCTTGACCCCAGGGTCCTGAAGCCCATGCGAAAACCTGTTTGAGTGTGACAGTAGATTCTTCAAATCCCATGGATATAGGGGAACAACACACTCCAATAATAATGTTATGTTGACCTAATGCTCAGACATACACCTTCTTGCAAGGCTTGCTGCTGAATAAATTAGAAATGGACTCATGATCATGAAGACTGTGGAATGTCACAACAGCCCAAGTGGTTCAATACTAGCCTATGAGGACAGTAACTTGCCATTACAGTTTGGTCTGGTCTGGCCTACATATGCTTGTCCCACACTTGTTGCAGACTTGAATTATTTTAGTGAACCTAGAAATGAATAAAAATGTTGTTTTTCCAGTCTTGAAATATCCCGAGGATAGAAAAGTGATCAAGATGTGCAATACAGCTTATATGTAAATGCTGGAATCATTTAGGAAACAGATGCAATAGTGGAGAATGCAGGATTATTCAGGATGGATAAGCTGAGATGGTAAAATGGTTTTCTACATTTAAATACAGGAAATATTTAAGCCAGAACTGATTGGCACTCCAACAATTTAAAGGTGCAAAATTTTAGCTGCCTTATTTTTAAAACTAGACAGGCATCAGTTTTATAGTGCTATATACCCAGGAAATCTTTCAAAGACAAAAATGTCTGGAGTCTGTTATCAAGTTACACTCAGCCTGATAATCAAAGGGACATCCCCATGAACCTCCATGTTCCTTTCTTCCTGACACTCCATGTCCAGCCCAACAATACAGGTTCCTACACACCAATTTGACTTATAGCTTCACTCTCTCAACATTACCCGTTGCAGCCTAGCCTACAGTTTAGTCATGCCCACCACTGTGCTGCACGGCCCTCTGTTGAAACCATGCTGCTAGCGACCACTGAAAAATTTCGCCCACCAGATTCCATGTCTTCCAAATGGAGTATTGTCTCCTGCCCTTATATGTTGAGATTACCCCCATCACAACAATTGTCCCTGTGGATCCCAACATGCTGCCTCCAATCCCCAGACTGAGTTTCCTCACTGCCCTCCCTGTAGTGGCACCTAATAAACCGCCCTTGACTTTCATTGACCTGACCCCCAGGACTGACTGTGGTCTAACCCACTGAATGAAATCTGCAGTTGGACCTGACTGACAATTGACCAGTCCCTGACTGATTGTGAGCAGTTCCCCAACTGACTTAACATGGCTCCCTGAGCTGTTTGCACGTAGTTTACAGACGGACCGTGGCCTGTTTCTCGGATTTGGTGATTTGGACATCCTGACATGACCACCTTAAATAACTGACCATGTCCAAGCCCCTGGACTGATATCAGACGATACTCTTAACCTATGGATGCCATGACTGAAGGCTGTCACCCTTGACTTGTCTAAGAACTACTTCTCTTGGGCTTGGAATTATGGCTAATTGTTTGATGTACATATCGTGTAATTGCTACTTTTGCTGCTGAGATTGAGCTCAGCACTGCAAAATGTCCATTCCTTGACTGATCACTATTGACAACTATACAATTTATCTGACTTTGTGTCTGTGCTAAGTAGCGAGACAAGACAGTATCATGAGCTTTTCAGGTCTAAGGGCAAAGCACAAAGAGGCAAGGCAAGGCAAGGCAGGGTAGGGATCGTCTGAGCATCCAAGTAGGTATAAAATGAGTTAACCGAAAGAGCAAGCTAGCAGCCCTCAGATGCACCCTGGTTGAATTCATGAGTTGGTGCCTGTCCCTCCATGTTAGGTGTCCTTTCAGCAATGTTTCAATGCACTCTAAAGTGCAAAGCCATCTTGCAAATGGATCTGAGATGTCCCATAAGCGTGTGGTGAGGCTGTGGATAGGGGTTGAATGTGTCACTGATCATGGATATGCCCTAAGATATTGGTTGTTTAGTGTTCAAGATGAGGTGCCGGAGGAGCAAGTGGTGAGTTCGAGATGCATATTGGGAATTTCTCTACCTAGTTTCTAGGTGGCAGGTGGGAGAATGGGAAATTGCACATCAATGAGGCGAGAATATCGAATATTGAAATGTTAGTGCATACTAATACATGTATATAGAACTCCCGTCATTCACTAGAGAGAATCTCATCTCGTCATTCAATGCTTGATTACAAAATGAGATACTTTGGTGTTGATGTCAAGAAACTCCTCACGGCCTATCTCATCAGATTTTCCAAAATTTTCAATGATGCCTGGGTAGATTCCACGCCATATTTTACAAGAAGCATGTCATCACCCAGTTTGCTCTCTCAAGCATGTCTTCTCCATCTTTGCATCTGTGTATGAACAGTAACCAGTGGATCTTTCAAATTCCTGTCATCAAAAAAGGGTATTAGAGCGAGCTAGTTCTGAATTTCTGCTAATTAAGATTTAAGATTTAAGTTTTACTTTGTCACCTGTGAATACTGCCCCTTGTGTCCATTTGAATGTGCATGTATAGAGGTCTGCACTCTCCCCTATTACTCATAATGAGGGTATAATGGTTATTTTCCCAAAAAATGATAGAATTTATACAATCCCTATTGTATGGAAACAGGCCATTCAGTCCAACAAGTCCACACCAACTCTCTGGAGAGCATCCTACACAGACTCACCCCCCTACCCTATACCACTGCATTTCCCATGGCTAATCTGCCTAACTTACACATCCCTGGACAACTTAGCGCAGCCAATCCACCTAACCTATAGATCTTTGGACTGTGGAAGAAACCAGAGCAAACACAGGGAGAACATGCAAACTCTACACAGACAGTTGCCCAAGGCTGGAATTGAACCTGGGTCCCTGGCACTGTGCAGCAGCGGTACTGACCACTGAGCCACCATGCTCTCCACTGATATAAGCCCTGAACATCATAAAGAAAATCCCTGCATAAAATGCTAATCATTCTGAGGTTTTTCCTGGCAATATTGCAACAAACTTGCACACCACAGGAGTTTCAGCAGTTTGAAAGTCATAGGGATGTTCAGCACAGAAACAGATCCTTCGGTCCAACTCATCCATGCCGACCAGATATCCTAAATTAATCTGGTCCCACTTGCCAGCATTTAACCAATATTCCCCTAAACCCTTCCTATTCGTATATACACATCCAGATGCCTTTTAAATATTGTAATTGTACCAGCCTCTACCAGTTCCTCTGGCTGTTCATTCCATACATGCACACCTGCTGCATGAACAATTTGCCCCTTAGTTCCCTTTTAAATCTTTCCCCTCTCACAAATTTATGCCATCTAGTTCTGGACTTTCCTACCCTGGGGAAAAGACATCGGCTATTCATCCCATCCATGCCCCTCATGATTTTATAAACTTCTATAAGGCCACACCTCAGCCTCTGATGCTTTAGGGAAAGTAGCCCCAGCCTATTCAGCCTTTCACTATAGCACAAATCCTCCAACCATGGCAACATCCCAGCTTCTTCCCTGCTGTCATTAGACTGATGAATGGATTCTCGAACTTCAAATAACGCTGATCTCACCAATGTTGATCTTGTCTAGCACATGCCCTGTGCAACATAACTTGTATGCCTCAGTCCAGTTTTATTTTCACCTAATGATCTGTATGTCCTTGCTTACTATGATCTGCCTATATTGCTCATAAACAAATCTTTTCACTGTACTGAGGTACACAAGACAATAAATCAATCAAATCAAATAAATCTTTTCTTAACCCTTTCAAGTTTAACCACATCTTTCCTATAGCAAGGAGACCAGAATTGAATGCAGTATTCCAAAACTGGCCTAACCAATGTTCTATACAGCCACAACTTGACCTCCTAACTCCTATACTCTATGCACTAACCAATAAAGGCAAGCATACCAAATGCCTTCCTCACTACCCTGTCTACCTGGGACTCCAACTTCAAGGATCTATGAACACGCACTACAAGGTCTCTTTGCTTGGCAACACTCCCCAGGACCTTACCATTAAGTGTATAAGTTCTGCCCTGATTTGCCCTACCAAAATGCAGTACCTCACATTTATCTAGATTAACCTCCATCTGCTACTCCTCGCCTATTGGCTCATAAATCTATCTGAACAAAGTCCCATTGTACTCTGAGATAACCTTTTTCACCACCAATTTTGATGTCATCTGCAAGCTTATTAACAACACCTGCTACATTCACTCCCAAATCATTTGGATAAATGACAAAAAGCAGTGGACCCAGCACCAATCCTTGCGGCATAACACTGGTCACATGCCTCCAGTCCAAAAGCAACACTCCACCACCATCCTCTGCCTCCTACCTTTAAGGCAATTTTGTATTCAAAAAGCTATTGCTCCCTGTATTCCATGTGATCTAACCTTGTTGACCAGTCTACAATGTTGAATCTTGGTGAATGTCTTACTGAAGTCTTACTTGACGATAATAATAAGGTAGGGGTGGAGGTTAGATAGACCTTAGGTTTAGGGTAAAAGTTCAACACAACATCGTGGGCCTAAGGGCCTGTACTGTGCTGTTCTGTTCTATGAAGTCCATACAGACAATGTTCACTGCTCTGCATTAGTTAATCCTCTTCATCACTTCTTCAAAAAAACTCAATCAAGTTTGGGAGACATGAATTCCCAGGCATAAATTCATGTTGATTATCCCTAATCAGTCCTTGCCTTTCTAAATATATGTAAATAGTGTCCCTCAGAATTCCCTGCAACAACTTGCCCACCACTGATGTCAGGCTCAAAGTCAAATTGAAACTTCCTGGAGGTTGCAGAACATACTGTATGTATTTTCAACCAGAATTGATGCTTCTTTCAAGATGAGGGACATTGGAGCATAATGTAAAGTAACCATAGCCCCAGAGGGTTGCTCTCTCTTTAGAGAGATGACTGGTGGTAGTTTAACCTGATGTAAGGGTAGAAGTTGAGAATGAAAGCCCACCACAGTAACCTCAGTGCAGGAACTGAACCCATGCTATTAACATCACTCTGTATAACAAACTACCCATCCCGCCTACTGAACTAACTGATATAATTTTTATTGATTTGCTGGGTGACCAGCTGGTCATGCCATACTATACTAAAGTTAATTCCCCTACTGGCAGGATTTGCACTGCTGAGTGGGCAATTCAGCAGTAGTGCAAGTATTGCCAGCTTTCAGCAACTTGCTGTGCTCAGCATACACCAGAATTGCTGAGCATAGGGCCTGCCCTATTTCTAACTCAGCAGGATTCCTGCGACATCAGGAAAATCCAACTCAAGAGATCAAATATAAATTAGCTTGGAAGATACTTAAGTTTACAGGGTACAGGCAGTCTTTCACAATAATATTAATTGCATGTTAAACGCATCCAAATAATGTTTACAAGCTTTGAACTAAATCTCATGCTTCCTGGTTACATTGCCATTTTAATGTTATATTTTGTAATTGGAACAGAAGTTGAGTTTTCAAAATATCTTCTAAATATCACCATCAAAAGGTAGAAAATGAAGCAAACTGCAATAGGTTTTTAATTTATGTAAGTTTCATGAATACAATGCTCTGTTCAATACAAGCTGTTTGAAATTATTTTTGAATTCCTTTTAAACACATCTGCAGGGAAAAAATTACTTCCATCATGCAATGTAGAAGTATTACAACCACTACTATTTAACTTAAATGACAAATTACTTCTTGAATTACCTGCATGCATTGAACAAACAGTAAGAAATTACAGGAACATTTTAAATGCAATCTGAAGACTTGTAAACTAAAATTTCTAAAACCAAAATTACATGGGAGAAGTTCAACTTACTTCACAAGGGATCATGATACCTCAGTCGTGCAATTTTTCAATAAAAATATGTAGACACACTTCACTACAGTGAACAGGCTGAGCCTGTACTCAGTCCCCTGTGATGGCCAACCCAACTGCACTCTTCAACATGGCTGACAATCACGAGGACCTAATCAGTCTTCTAATGCCAATCATCCAACTATAAACCATCTAATCTCTGAGAACAAGCTTTAAAAGCTCTGGAACAATGCATATACTTTTAAAATAATTGTATTAATATGCAATTTGAGTTCACAGAAACTTCAAGAAAATTATATTTTCATTAAAGTTTCTGTGTTTTTAGTTTATATATGTGAAAATAAATTGACTTACTGTTCAGTAGAATAAAAGGTGAAGCAAAAACCATGCAGTTAGTCTTAACTTTGATTAAAAAATGAAGAAACAAAACAAGTTACATTTGGAATTGCTGAACATTATTATGACATTTTGTAAATTTTTAAAAAAATTCAGTTCCCACTTACCTCTATGGTGGATTTAATTCAATTCTCAACTTATTTTAACTCCCTTGTCTTTTTCTATGTGTCTGTCTGATCAGAGTTAGAACCAAGCTTAACTCCTATGTAGCATTGGACGAATATCTACATTCTGTATCTCATTTGTATTCCCAGCTCTGCAGTTTTTTTTAGCATTTCTAAATAGAAAATATTTCTTATAATCCAATGTAAAAAAACCTTCTAAATAATAAATTATTATTAATTGGCAAGTGTTTCTTCTCTGGCTAGATTCTTATGGAGAAGATTAGCTTGTGCATAAAGAAGATTATTACTTGAGACATCTGTACTCTGCATAATTAACCCATAGATTACAGCATGTACAAAGATTGCAGACCAAGGGCTCTCACTATTTTGCTTCTGAGGGCTCCACTAATGTTATAAAATTTCCATAGACCCTCACTGTCATCACATATGTATGTTTTCTGCATAAAAATTCTCTTAGTGCATCTTCCATTCACCACGTTAAGACTGCTGTTTCTATCTCAGCAGTGCTAAAAATGTTGGGCTCATCACACGAACCTCAATTATCAGCACATCAAGTGGTCCGGTTCTCTATTGGATTTTCAAACAATCTTTTCTCTCATCTCCAATTTAAAACAAACAAAAGACTACAATGAAACAGACAATCTTTTTCATGTAGAATCATAGAGTACAGAAGATGCCCTTCAGCCCATTTAGTCTGTAACACTAAAACTATGCTAAATGTACACAAGTCCCACTTTCTAGCACTAGACCCATAATGTTGAACCTTTAGTCTGTATGTTTTATCCATCAAAAGTCTAACAGCAGAGTCTAGATCAATGTTTATTCCTGACAATTCTAGGGTATCTCTAAAAGGTTGAAATCTGAGCAGCTTAAAACATAGGGCGTGAGCCATCAGAGTGGCCTTCAATACCTTCCTTGGTATTGCAAAGCTGTTAATATTCAAGTTATGGGCCCGTTTTACAGATCCCCTCTGGCATACTTGAAGAGGGCTCATAGAATTAAGCCTGTGGCTTTCGCACCCACTCTGACAGATCCACATATTATGATGGTGACAGTGTCAGGTAGTCTGCCTGTCCTTAGGCCTACTGAGACCTTTATGGTCATTGGCCATTTAAATGATTAATCCACTTCCACCACTATTTTACTGGGAAAGGTGGAGTCAGGTGGATAGACCAGCAGCTTTCATACCATGGATTGCTGTCAAGTAAAAATGGAGAGACCTGTTTTGAGAATCTCTCGTGTACATCAGAGAACGTCCACCCTTCTACACAAGATTGTACCACTCCTTTAGTCCTCCCTCGCTAGCCCCTCAAGCGTAGCTCCCAAACTCCTCATTCACCTTGCTGAATCTGCCAGCTATGCCTGTCCAAAACTTCAGACTTACCTTTAAATTTGGGCTCCAACAGTTCTTCCTGGGAACTACCTGTGGTGCAGCAGTGGCCATCAGTGAGTATTTGATTCTGGCTGCTGGGACCATAGAACTGCTACACAAACAGATTGGCCAGCAGCTATTAAAGGCAGAACTTCTTTTCAGATAGGGAGGGAAGTTGTATTCTGAATCATTCAAGGCTGCTTTGAGCATAAATTGGCAACCAGCTTTTGGGTGGATGGGCCTACAATTGACTTGTTAGTGAGGGGCAAAGCAAATACAACGTCTTATCAAATCCAGCCCATGGACTCACTGGTGTAGAATGAATGAAGTTAGTTACTAAAGGGCAACTAGCACCCTCATAACTGTATCACAGGACACCTCAACACTTTGAAGATAACAGGAAAAGAATGGATGGTGGGTGCAGTGAATTCAATACTGCAGAATATTTAGGTAAGTTTGCCACACTGTTTTACATTTACTGGTAGTCAGTATGAATCTTAACAGTTTCCTAATGTTGAGATCATTAATTTCTATTTTTTGTTTGTTGCAGATCTCCAGCATCTGTAGCTCTTTGTTTTAGAAACATTAGAAAGTTTATGGTGAAGAAGGAGGCCAATAGTAATGTGATGCCTGAACTGAATGATTACAATTGCAGGTGGTGATACAGATTGGGAAAATTCGGGAGCAGGGGGTGGAAGCTGAAAAATATTTGCTTCGATTGCACCGGGGGAGTGGATGCAGCAACTGACTCAAGTGGTATATCATGAAGACCTCAAGAGAAGATGAAAATGCAATTAGGGCTTAATACTTTGCTTAAAAAAAACTTTTATCTATCTTAGATTTAAAATTAACAACTGATTCAGCTTCATTTGCTGTTTGTGGAACAGAGTTCCAAACAGCTATCATCTTTTGTGTGTAGAAGTGCTTCCTAAGATCTCTGTTGGATGGTCTGGCCCTAATTGTCAGATTATGAGCCTGTTTTTTCCTATAAATATATAGTCATACAGTCATACAGCATGGAAACAGACCCTTCAGTCCAACTTATCTATGCTGACCAAGTTTCCCAAATTAAATTAGCCCCATTTGCCTGCATTTGGCCCACATCCCTCTAAACCTTTCCAATTCACATACTTATCCAAATGTATTTAAATGTTGTAATTGTACCTGCATCTACCAATTCCTCTGGCAGTTCATTCCACCCTCTATGTGAAAAAATTGCCCCCCAAGTTCCTTTGAAATCTTTCTCCTCTCACCTTAAAATTATGCCCTCTAGTTTTGGACTCTCCTAGCGTGGATAAAAGACCTTAGCTCTTCACCTTATCTATGCCCCTCATGATTTTATAAATCTCACCCCTCAGCCTCCTATGACCCAGTGAAAAAAGTCCCAGCCTATTCAGCCTCTCTTTATAACTCAAAACCTCTAAGTCTTGGAGACTTTGATCAGATCACCCCTTAACCATCTAAATTCTTAGAAAAGAGGCTTAAATTTGTATAGTTTCTCTTCAAAAACGTAACCCCTGAAGTCCAGATGTCACTCTTGTAAACCCACGTTGTACTCCCTCCAAGGCCAATATATCTCTATGCTCAAAGTACTCAAAGTTTGGTTTTACTGGGGTTTTGTATAAAAGCAACGTAAATTAGGTTACTCCAGTGTAAATGGACTTGATAAAGATCAGCCATGATCTAGCTGAATGCTGGCAGGTTAGATGCATTGAACGATTTCCTCTTCTTCCTGTACTCCAATTGTTCCACTAGCCCTTTACTCTGAGTTACCATGGATTGAAACAATTTCAACCACATTGATATCTAGCTGACTACTATCATGGTTTGAATTTCATCTTTTTCATGTGACATCTGAACATCTCAATAATTTGTGATAAATTTTATTATTCTCAAAATAGTTTTCATAGAAAAGACAGGAATTGCTGGAAAAACTCAGCAGGTCTGGCAGCATCTGTGGAGAGAAAGCAGAGTTAACAAACATTTCTGTTCCAGTGATCTTTCTAAGGGTTTTCTGTTCTGAAGAAGGGTCACTGGGCTTGAAATGTAACTCCGCTTTCTCTCCACAGATGCTGCCAGACTTGCTAAGTTTTTTTCCAGCAATTTCTGTTTTGGTTTTATTTCCAGCATTTGCAGTTTTTTTTTTGTAATAGTGTAAGGGTTTTACAGTTCAATAACTTTTTGCACGTTCAGATGTTTTACGATTCATTTAATAACGATAAACATTGTACTTTTAGCTAATCTCATCGTTTGCATATTCAACGTGCAGTAAAATAGTTTAAATAAATAATTGTCTAATCCCTATAGTCTCGCGTTCACCGCAAAAACAATATGGAAACAATCACAAGGTAATGTGGGTTGTCAAAAATAATGTATAAAGATCTTTAGTGTACATGGTGTAGCTATCTTCTTTCTGCTAGTTCATATTTCTACTGCTTCATTAACTACGAAAGAAGGCAGTGCACATGCTTTGCTTGTACCTTGTCAATTTTTCTAAATTCAGGATAACCTGAAATGCGCAGCAAAATGTCCACATTGTTATTCCGGGATAGCTCCTTCTCCTGCATTGAGAAAAGAATTACCGCATAGTTCCGTTATTCGTCGTCGGGAAACAGTTTGGTTCCGAAAAATAGTAAAACAGTATATTTCTTATACTGTGATTTAATTTGTTGGAGAAGTCAACTTAAACGAAAAACGCACATGTCAGGAGTGGGATTCGAACCCACGCCTCCAGAGGAGACTGCGACCTGAACGCAGCGCCTTAGACCGCTCGGCCATCCTGACTTACATACAATATCACTTAATCAGTCCCTATAAGAGCCGAAAGAACTGCGAATGTCGTAAAAACAAAAGCAGAAGCTGCTGGAAAGGCTCAGCAGGTCTGGCAGCAACTGTGAAGAAAAATCAGAATTAACACAAATGCTACTAGATCTACTGAGCTTTTCCAGCAACTTTTGTTCTAGTCCCTATAAGAGCTCTCGCGAGAGTTGCCTGACTGTCTTCCGGACGTACTGTTGACAACAGTGTCTCCTAGTAACCATGAGCTCGCTGAGAGTCAGTGATGTGCAGCAGGTGGCGCGGCTGCAGGTAAGAGCCGTCAGGTCGGGTTGCAGGAAAACAGATCGGCCCTGCTGGAGGGTAGGCCTCATTACCACGGACCCTCCCCTCATATCCCCAAACTCAACATGACTGAGAACTCACAACTCACCACGTGAGATAAACCACAGCAAATAAGCTGCCGATCCTTTCCACGTTGTTGTTTGTTGCCTGTTCACGGAAATCTCAGGCGCAAATACACCTGTCTATTTTCACAACCTTACCATTTAAATACTGCAACTTGTACTTTAAACCAATGTTCCACTTACTTTCATGTTTAGATAAGAGAATCATCTTTAAAAATCGCAATACCAAGTTAATAGCATCGTGGTAGTTATTTTCATCATGATTCAACGAGTATTACCAAACTTAGAGTGAAAACTCACAGCAGATATTTTAATTAATTAAACATATTGTACGATGACCAATTTTTAATTAACTCTAGATTTTTAATTTTGCTGAAAGGAAAATTTTTGCTGAATCTTTGTCTCTTACATTCTGATTGATTTATTGTCACGTATACCAAAATACAGTGAAAAGCTTTGTTTATGAGTGGTACAGACAGATCACAACAAGCAAAGGATGCACAGATCAAAAAGACTTCGAGGCATACAGGTTAAATTGCAGGTTACATTATTTGAGGCTAGAGTCCATTCAACAGTCTGGTAATCTCAGTGATTAGCACTGCTGCCTCACAGTGCCAGGGACCTGGGTTCGATTCCACCCTCAAGCAACTGCCTATGTGGAATTTGCACATTCTCCCCGTGTCTGCATGGGTTTCCTCCGGGTGCTCCGGTTTCCTTCCGCAGTCCAAAGATGTGCAGGCTAGGTGGATTGGCTATGCTTAATTGCTTGTAGTGTTCAGGGATGTGTAGATCAGGTGGGTTATAAGGGGATGGGTCTGGGAGGGATACTCTGAGGGTTGGTGTGGACTTGTTGGGCCAAAGGGCCTGTTTCCACGCTATAAGGATTCTATGATCTCCTATAACGGCTGGAAAGAAACTATTCATGAACCTGCTTGTGTGTGTGTTCGAGCTTCTGTCTCTTCTGCCTGACGGAAGAGGTTGTAGAAGGTCATTACCAGGGTGCAATGGGTCTCTGATGATGTTGGCCGTCTTTCTGCGGCAGCTAGCTGTGTAAATAGCATCCATGGATGGAATAAAAACTGAAAGAACTGTGGATGCTTTAAATCTGGAACAAAAACAAAGTTGCTGGAAAAGCTCAGCAGGTCTGGCAGCATCTGCGAAGGGAAAAACAGAGTTAACGTTTCGGGTCTGAGGAAGGGTCACCGGACCCAAAACGTTAACTCTGTTCTTTCCTTCACAGATGCTGCCAGACCTACTGAGCTTTTCCAGCAACTTTGTTTTTGATCCATGGATGGAAGGTTGGCTTCTGTGATGGTCTGGACTGTGCACACCACCTTCTGTAGTTTCTTATGGTCCTGGCCAGTATGCTTTCAATGGTGATAACAAGGTGTAGAGCTGGATGAACACAGCAGGCCAAGCAGCATCAGAGGAGCAGGAAGGCTGACATTTCGGGCCTAGACCCTTCTTCA
>NC_063336.1:70914396-70978077 GCF_021869965.1 Rhincodon typus | reverse complement strand
TCTGAAGAAGGGTCCAGACCCAAAACGCCAGCTTTCCTGCTCCTCTGATGCTGCCTGGCCTGCTGTGTTCATCCAGCTGTACACCTTGTTACCTCAGATTCTCCAGCATCGGCAGCTCCTACTATCTCCAAATATATATCCAGCTCTGTTGTGAAACCTCCCAAGGAATCCACCTCCACCACTCTCCCAGGAAGCACATTCCAAATCTTAACACCTCTCTGAATTAAGAAGTTTCTCCTCATCTCACTTCTAGCTCTCTTGCTGGCAATCTTCAAGTTGTGACCCCTAGTTACAGACATATTAACTAGTAGAAATAGAATATCCTTTACCTTGTCACAATTGTTCATAATTTTGAACACCTTAATAAGTTCACCTCTTAATCTTCTATGTTCTAAGGAGAATAATCTCTCTAATCTTTCCTTATATCTAAAACCCTTTATTCCTGGCATCATTCTAATAAATCACCTTTGAACTCTCTCCAGGGCTTTAACATCCTTCTTTAAATAAGGTGCCCAGAACTGGACACAATATTCAAAATGTGGACTGTCCAATGGTTTGTAGGGGCGTAGCATCACTTCCTTGCTTTTATACTCTCTGCTTCTATTTACAAACCCAAGGATCCTATAAGCTTTTCTAACATCTGTTTCAACTTGCATGACCAGCTTCAAAGAATCCAGAGGTCCCTCTGCTCCTGTACTCCTCTCAAAGTTGAACTACTGAGCTGTGTTGTCTCTCTGTGTTTCTTCTACCAAAATGCATTATCTCACATTTCTGTGCATTGAATTTCATCTCCCAGGTGTCTGCCCATTTGTTCAATTTTTCAAAATGACCCTCTGATGTTGCTCAGCATCATCCTCATAATTCACTGCTGTCCCTAGCTTTGAATCATCTGCAAATCTATAGATTTTGTCCTCAATACCAATCTTCAATTCATTTATATAAATCAGAGAAAAGCAAGGGTCCCAAAACCGATCCCTGGGGTACATCACTTTCAACTCATCTCCAATCTGAGAAATGCCCATCCATATCTAGCCTCTGTTTCCTATCCTTTAACCAACTTCCAATCCATGCTGCCAAGGACCCATCAATCCCAAATGTTTCTAATTTGCTAACAATCTGCCATGTGGCACAGTATCAAATGCTTTCTGAAAGTCCAAATGTACAACGTCCAGAGCACTATGCTCACCTACTGCCTGTATCACCTCGTCAACGAACTCAATTAAATTTGTTAGACATGAATTGCCCTTGAGAAAGCTATGTTGACTGTCTAGCATTAATTTATTTTTCTGTCGGTGTATATTTACCTTATCCTGTATTATGGCCTCCATCAGTTTTCCCGCGACTGATGTCAAGCTGACAGGTCTGTCGTTTCCTGGATTATTCTTTGCCCCTTTTGTAAGTACTTGTGTTATATTTGCAATCCTCTAGTCCCCAGGACTATTCCTATGTTCAGAGAAGCCTGGAAAATTTCTGATAACAGCTCTATAACTTGTTCCCTTAACTCTCACCCACCTTCCTGCAAAAATGCCATCCCTATTCCCAATTCCTTCGCCTCCACCGCATCTGCTCCCAAGATGAGGCATTCCACTCCTGGACATTCCAGATGTCCTCGTTTTTCGAGGTCCTCAACTTCCCCTCCACATTGGCGAAAACGCCCTTGACCGCATCTCTTGCATTTCCCGCAACTCATCCCTCACTCCCCCTTCCCGCAATAACAACAAAAACAGAAACCCCTCATCCTCACGTACCACCCCACCAACCTCCGGATCCAACACATCAACCTCCGGCACTTCTGCCACCTGCAATCTGACCCCACTACCAAAGACATTTTTCCCTCCCCACCCTTATCTGCCATCCAGAGGGACCACTCTTTCTGTCACTCCCTTGTCCACTCCACACTCCCCACCAGCCCCACCACCCCCGGCACTTTTCCCTGCAACCGCAGGAAGTGCTACACCTCCCCCCTCACCCCCATCCCAGGCCCCAAGAAAACCTTCCACATCAAACAGATGTTCACTTGCACATCTGCTAATGTGGTATACTGTATCCACTGTTCCCGATGTAGCCTCCTTTACATCAGGGAAACCAAGCGGAGGCTTGGAGACCGCTTTGTGGAACACCTATGCTCGGTTCGTGACAAACAACTGCACCTCCCAGTCGCGAACCACTTCAACTCCCCTTCCCACTCCTTGGACAACATGTCCATCCTGGGCCTCCTCCAGTGCCAGATGATGCCACCTGGTTGCAGGAGCAGCACCTCATATTTCGCTTGGGAACCCTGCAGCCCAATGGTATCAATGTGGACTTCACAAGCTTCAAAATCTCCCCTCCCCCGACCGCATCCCAAAACCAGCCCATCTCATCCCCGCCTCCCTAACCTGTCCATCCTTTCTCCCACCTATCCACTCCTCCCACCTCCACTCCCAAACTCACCTCCACCTCCTACCTACCAGCCTCATCCCTGCCTCCTTGACCTGTCCGTCTTCCCTGGACTGACCAGTCCCCACCCTAACTCCCCACCTACACTCACCTTTACTGGCTCCATCCCCGCCTCCTTGACCTGTCTGTCTCCTCTCCACCTATCTGCTCCTTTATCCATCTTCCATTCGCCTCCCCCTCTCTCTCTATTTATTTTAGAATCCCCTTCCCCTCCCCCATTTCTGAAGAAGGGTCTCGACCTGAAACGTCAGCTTTCCTGCTCCTCTGATGCTGCTTGGCCTGCTGTGTTCATCCAGCTCTACACCTTGTTATCTCCGATTCTCCAGCATCGGCAGCTCCTACTTCCCCTTAACTTTCAACAGTCTCGGATGTATCTCATCTGGGCCTGGTGACTTTCTCAACCTGGAAGGCTGCCAGCCTTTAGCACCTCTTCTTTATCTATCACTATACTGTTCAATTGCTTGACATGCACATTTTCAACTAGGGTGATTGTCAGCATATTCTGATTTGGTAAAGGCAGAAGCAAAATATTCAGTTAGTACCTCTGCCATGTTCTTTGCTTCAGTGAGTAGCTTTGCCTGCTTGTTCCTTATTGGCCCCACTCTATCCTTCAATAATCTTTTCCTATTAAAATACAAAGAATAAAGAACAAAGAAAATTACAGTACAGGCACAGGCCCTTCGGCCCTCCAAGCCTGCACCGACATGCTGCCTGTCACAACTAAAACCCCCTACCCTTCCAGGGACCATATCCCTCTATTCCCATCGTATTCATGTATTTGTCAAGATGCCCTTTAAAAGTCACAATAGTATCTGCTTCCACTACCTCCCACAGCAACGAGTTGCAGGCACCCATCACCCTCTGTTAAAAATTTGCCTCGTACATCACCTTTAAACATTGCCCCTTGCACCTTAAACCCATGGCCCTTGGTAACTGACTCTTCCACCCTGGGAAAAAGCTTCTGACTGTCCATTCTGTCCATGCCCTTCATAATCTTGTAGACCTCTATCAGGTCCACCCTCAACCTCCATCATTCCAGTGAGAACAACCCAAGTTTCTCCAACCTCTCCTCATAGCTAATGCCCTCCATAATGGGCAAAATCCTGGTAAATCTTTTCTGTACCCTCTCCAAAGTCACCACATTCTTCTGGTACTGTGGTGACCAGAATTGAACACAAAATTTTCCAAATGTGGCCTAACTAAGGTTCTATAAAACTGCAACATTACCTGCCAATTTTTAAACTCAGTGCCCCAACTGATGAAGGCAAGTATGCCATATGCCTTGTTGACTACTTTCTCTACCTGCGTTACCACTTTCAGTGACCTGTGCACCTGTACACCCAGATCCCTCTGCCTATCAGTACTCTTAAGGGTTCTGCCATTTACTGTACATTTTCCATCTGGATTAGACCTTCCAGAATGCATTACCTCACATTTTTCCAGATTAAACTCATCTGCCATCTCTCTGCCCAAGTCATCAACCAATTTATATCCAGCTGTATCATTCGACCTTCCTTATCGCTATCTGCAATTCCACCAAACTTTGTGTCATCCACAAACTTACTAATCAGACCAGTTACATTCTCCTCCAAATCATTTTATATATATATTACAAACAGCAAAGGTCCCAACACTGATCCTTGAGGAATGCCATGAGTCACAGCCCTCCATTCAGAAACATACCCTTCCACTGCTAGCCTCTGTCTTCTGAGCCAGTTTTTTATCCATCTTGCAAGCTCACCTCCGACCCCATGTGACTTTACCTTCTGTATCAGCCTGCCATGAGGAACCTTGTCAAAAGCCTTACTGAAGCCCATGTAGACAACATCCACCGCCCGACCCTCATCGATCATCTTCATCACTTCCTTGAAAAACTCAATCAAGTTAGTGAGACACGACCTCCCCTTAACAAAACCATGTTGCCTCTCGTTAATATGCCCATTGATTTCCAGGTGGGACTAAATCCTGTCTCGAAGAATCCTCTCCAATAATTTTGACGCAAGGCTCACCGACCTGTAATTAGCTGGATTATCCTTGCCACCCTTCTTAAACAAAGGAGAAACATTGGCTATTCTCCAATCCTCTGGAACCTCACCTGTAGCCAGTGAGGATAGAAAAATTTCCCTCAAGGCCCCAGCAATTTCCTCCCTTGCCTCTCTCAGTATTCTGGGTTATATCCCATCAGGCCCTGGGGACTTGTCAACCTTAATGTTTTTCAAAACCCCCAATACCTCCTCCCTTTTGATTTCGACATGACCCAAACTATCTACACACCCTTCCCTAGACTCATCATCCACCCAGTCCTTCTCTATGGTGAATACTGACACAAAATACTTATTTAATATGTTTGGGGAACATTTTACTATTTATACAACCATCCTTTCCTCTTAACCTTCCTTATTTCAGCCTTTGCCTGTCTCTTGCATTTGAGATACTCTTCTTGATTTCTGTTGCTGTTGTTATTTCGGTATGCATCATATTCCTCCTTTTTCTTCCTTATTTTCTCATCAATATCCTTAGTCATCTAATGTGCTCTAGCTTTGGGTACTTCCATATTTAGTTCTTGTGGGTATGTACGTAACAGGAATCTTGTTGAGAGATATCAAGGTATAGAGCTGGAGGAACACAGCAGGCCAAGCAGCATCAGAGCAGCATCAAAGCTGACATTTCGGGTCTAGACCCTTCTTCAGAAATGGAGGAGGGGAAGGGGATTCGGAAATAAATAGGGAGAGAGGGGGAGGCGGATAGAAGATGGATAAAGGAGAAGATAGGTGGAGATGAGACAGACAGGTCAAAGAGGGGGGGATGGAGCCAGTAAAGTTGAGTACAAGTGGGGAGTTAGGGTGGGGATAGGTCAGTCCAGGGAGGACGGACAGGTCAAGGAGGCGGGATGAGGCTGGTGGTAGGAGATGGGGGTGGGGCTTGAGGTAGGAGGAGTGGATAGGTGGGAGGAAGGACAGACAGGTTAGGGAGGGGGGAATGAGCTGGGCTGGTTTTGGGATGTGGTCAGGGGAAGGGAGATTTTGAAGCTTGTGAAGTCCAGTTCAAGGACCGCAACTTCCCCTCCACAGTGGTCAAAAACGCCCTCGACCGTGTCTCCCACATTTCCCACATTTCCACAACCCATCCCTCGCACACCCTCCCCGCAATAACAACCAAAACAGAAACCCCTCGTCCTCACATACCACCCGACCAACCTCCGGATCCAATGCATCATCCTCCAGCACTTCTGCCATCTGCAATCTGACCCCACTACCAAAGACATTTTTCCCTCCCCACCCTTATCTGCTTTCTGGAGGGACCACTCTCACCGTGACTCCCTTGTCTGCTCCACAGTCCCCACCAGCCCCACCACCCCTGGCACTTTTCCCTGCAACCGCAGGAAGTGCTACACCTGCCCCTACACCTCCCCCTGCCACCCCCATCTCAGGCCCCAAGAAGACCTTTCACATCAAACAGATGTTCACCTGCACATCTGCTAATGTGGTATACTGTATCCGCTGTTCCCGTTGTGGCCTCCTCTACATCGGGGAAACCAAGCAGAGGATTGGGGACTGCTTTGTGGAACACCTACGCTCGGTTCACAACAAATGGCTGCACCTCACAGTCGCGAACCATTTCAACTCCCCCTCCCATTCCTTGGACAACATGTCCATCCTGGGCCTCCTACAGTGCCACAATGATGCCACCTGAAGGTTGCAGGAACAGCACCTCATATTTAGCTTGGGAACCCTGCAGCCCAATGGTATCAATGTGGACTTCACAAGCTTCAAAATCTCCCCTCCCCCGACCACATCCCAAAACATGCCCAGCTCGTCCCCGCCTCCCTAACCTGTCCTTCCTCCTACCTATCCACTCCTCCCACCTCAAGACCCACCCCCACCTCTTACCTACCAGCCTCATCCTGCCTCCTTGACCTGTCTGTCCTCCCTGGACTGACCTATCCCCTCCCTAACTCCCCACCTACACTCTCCTTTACTGGCTCCATCCTTGCCTCTTTGACCTGTCTGTCTCCTCTCCACCTATCTTCTCCTTTATCCATCTTCTATCCGCCTCCCCCTCTCTCCGTATCTATTTCAGAATCCCCTTCCCCTCCCCCATTTCTGAAGAAGGGTCTAGACCTGAAACGTCAGCTTTCCTGCTCCTCTGATGCTGCTTGGCCTGCTGTGTTCATCCAGCTCTACACCTTGTTATCTCAGATTCTCCAGCATCGGCAGTCCCCACTATCTCTAGCATCTTATTATTTTCCTTTTTGAAAATCTGCCATATTTCAGCCACCTTTTTATCCACCAAAATGTGTTTCCAATTAACGTGCTCCAGTTCAACTTTTAGACGCCTAAAACCTGCCCTTTTCCTGTCTGGGATCTTAATCATTGACTGATCTTTATTCTTTTCCAACTTAAAATTGAACCTTTTTAAGTTGTGATTGCTATTTCCCAAATGCTTCCCAATTCTGACATTCTCAACTTGGCCTGCCTCATTTCCTAAGACCAGATCCTGGACAGCCCCTTCCCTGATAGAACTGAAATGTAGCATTCCAGTAAATTCTCCTGCATACATTGCAGGAATTTCTCTCCTTCCGTGCCCCACATTGAATCTTTTTCCCAGTCTACCCTTGGGTAATTGAAATCATTATCACACCCTCCTTGTCCTGTAGATTTCCATAATCTGCCCACAATACTCTCTTCTACTTCATCCTCCCTATTTGGAGATCTATAATAGATACTCAACAGGTCACTGTTCCCTTCCTGTTTCTCACCTCCAACCATATAGATTCTAATTCAGGAACCACATCTCGTTCAAGGGCAATGATACTATTTTGACTAAGATTGCTACACCTCCCCTTTTATCCAGCCTGTTCCTACTAAAAACATTATAACCTTGTAGATATACACACTGCTGCTACTGAGTGTCAGTGGTAGAGGGAGTGAATGTTTGCTTATGAGGTGACAATAAAGCAGAATGTTTTCTCTAAATGGTGTCAAGCTTCTTGAGTGATGTTGGAGCTTCACTCATCCAGGCATGTGGGATGTATTCCATCACATACTTGACATGAGCCTTGTAGGCTTTGGGGAATAAGAAGGTGAGTTACGTTGCAGGATTCCTAGCTTCTCATCTGCTCGTGTAACTACTCTGGTTCAGATTCTGGGCAGTGATAACCTTCAGGATGTTCATAGTGGGGAATCCAGCAATGGTAATTACACTGTATGTCAAGAGGTGATGGAGATAGTAATTGCCTGGCACTTGTATGGCATGAATGTTACTTGTCATTTATCAGCCCAAAGCTGGGTATTGTGTTGGTGCATTTGGACATGGACTGCTTCATTATCTGAGGAGACACAAATAGTGTAGGACATTGTGCAATCATCAACAAACATCCCAATTCTGATTTTATGATGGAGGGAAGGTTGTTGATGAAGCAGCAGAAAATGGTTGAGCCTTGGACACTAAACTAAGGAACTCCTGCAGATATGTCCAAGAGCTCGGATGACTGACCTCCAACAGCCACAATATCTTCCTTTTATGCTAGGAATGAGTCCAACCAATGGAGAGTTTTCTCCCTTACTCCAATTTTGCTAGGGCTTCTCAATACCCACGTGGTCAAATGTGGCTTTGATATCATGGATAGTCACTGTCACCTCACCTCTGGAATTCAGCTCTTCTGTCCATATTTGAACCAAGGCTGTAATGATGTCAGGAGCTGAGTGGCCCTGGCAGAATCCATACTGAGCATCAGTGAGCATTGTGAATAAGTAATCATTCCAGTACACCCATTTTATTTCTATGACCATAAGCCCAACCTGCTTAGTTGAGGTTTGAAAGACAACTGCTTCATCTGAGAAATCAGTATAGTGAACATCCTTTGAACTGCTTCAAAACAAATAATATTAATCCTTATACAAGGAGACCAAACTGTATGCAGTACTCCATAGGTGTGTCACCAGTGCTTGTTGTGGTAGGAATTGTGGTAGGCAATCAGACTTCTGAAAGTGGCCTTTTCTGTGCCTGGATTTGTTGGGTGCTGCCTTCCAATATCCTGCTGCAAGTTTCTGTCATTCTGGTGGTCAATGTACCTTTCATAATATGGCCCTCTAGACAAGTTGACCTTTGTTACAATTATGAAGCTTCTATGATTATTATATTTTGGTACCTTGCCTTTAAAGCTAGGACAAATAAAAATGCCTGGATAGTTTAGAGCTGGATGCACACAGCAGGCCAGGCAGCATCAGAGGAGCAGGAAAGCTGATGTTTCAGGTCTGGACCCTTCTTCAGAAATGAGGGAGGGGAAGGGGGCTCTGAAATAAATAGAGAGAGGGGGAGGCGATGATAGAAGGTGGATAGAGGAGCACACAGGTGGAGAGAAGATGGACAGGTCAAGGAGGCGGAGATGAAGCTAGTAAAGGTGAGTGTAGGTAGGGAGTTGGGATGGGGGTTGGTCAGTGAGCAGGGAGGGGCGGGTAAGTGGGAGGGAAGACAGACAGGTCAAGGAGGCGCAGATGAGGCTGGTAGGTAGGAAATGGGGGTGGGGTTGGTCAGTGAGGAGGGAGGGGCGGATAAGTAGGAGAAAAGACGGACAGGTCAAGGAGGCGGGGATGAAATGGGCTGGTTTTGGGATGAGGTCGGGGGTGGGGAGATTTTGAAGCTTGTGAAGTCCACATTGAGACCATTGGGCTGCAGGGTTCCCAAGCGGAATATGAGGTGCTGTTCCTCCAGCCTTTGGGTGGCATTGTTGTGGCACTGGAGGAGGCCCAGGATGGACATGTCATCCAAGGAGTGGGAGGGGGAGTTGAAGTGGTTCGCAACTGGGTGGTGGTGTTGTTTGTCACGAACCGAGCATAGGTGTTCCACAAAGCGGTTCCAAGCCTCCGCTTGGTTTCCCCGATGTAGAGGAGGCCACATCGGGAACAGTGGATACAATATACCACATTAGCAGATGTGCAGGTGAACATCTGTTTAATGTGCAAGGTTTTCTTGGGGCCTGGAATGGAGGTGAGGAGGGAGGTGTAGGGGCAGGTGTAGCACTTCCTGCGGTTGCAGGGAAAAGTGCCAGGGGTGGTGGGGCTAGTGGGGAGTATGGAGCGGACGAGGGAGTCACGGTGAGAGTGATCCCTCCGGAGGGCAGATAAGGGTGGGGAGGGAAATATATCCTTGGTAGTGGGGTCAGATTGCAGGTGGCAGAAATGGCGGAGAATGATGCGTTGGATCCGGAGGTTGATGGGGTGATACGTGATGACAAGGGGAATTCTTTGTTGTTATTGTGGGGAGGGGGTGTGAGGGTTAAGGTGCGGGAAACGTGAGAGATATGGTTGAGGGCGTTTTCAACCACTGTGGAGGGGAAATTGCGGTCCTTGAAAAACGAGGACATCTGGGATGTCTGGGAGTGGAATGCCTCATCTTGGGAGCAGATGCGGTGGATGTGAAGGAATTGGGTATAAGAGATGGCATTCTTGCAGGAAGGTGGGTGAGAGGAGGTGTATTCTAGGTAGCTGTGGGAGTCGGTCGGCTTGAAATAGATATCAGTTTCCAGGTAATTACCAGAGATGGAGACAGAGAGGTCCAGGAAGGAGAGAGAGGTATCAGAGATGGTCCAGGTGTACTTAAGGTTGGGGTGGAAGGTGTTAGTAAAGTGGATGAACTGTTCGAGCTCCTCGTGGGAGCACGAGGCGGCGCCAATACTGTCATCAATATAATGGAGGAAGAGGTGTAGATGGGGCCAGTGTTGCTGCAGAAGAGAAATCTCCCAACCCCAGCCTCATCCTAAGACCAACCCATCACATCCGCGCCTCCTTGACCTGTCCGTCTTTTCTCCCATCTATCCATTCCTCCTTCCTCACTGACCAACCCCCATCCCAACTCCCTACCTACACTCACCTTAAATGGCTTCATCCCCGCCTTCCGTCTTCTCTCCACCTATCTGCTCCTCTATCCACCTTCTATCATCGCCTCCCCCTCTCTCTATTCATTTCAGAGCCCCCTTCCCCTCCCCCATTTCTGAAGAAGGGTCCAGACCCGAAACGTCAGCTTTCCTGCTCCTCTGATGCTGCCTGGCCTGCTATGTTCATCCAGCTGTACACCTTGTTATCTCAGACTCCAGCATCGGCAGTTCCTACTATCTCTGCCTGGATAGTTTGATGGTTAAGGATCAAGGGAAGACTGACAAGAAGGTGTAATGTTTGTTCTCTGGAAACAATGGCCCTGAATATACCATGAGGATACTATGAGTCTACTAGAGTCCTGGAAAGATATTATCGGTGTCATGTTGCACACATTTGCACTGTAAGCTATCAATTTACTCTAGGATGAAAGGAGATTGTGACCAAGAATAAGTACTTAGCATTTCTACTGAGAATCAAAGCTAATATGATTTCCGTTGCCATGGGGAAGAAAGTAGAAGATGCCATTCTGTGACCTGCTTGCAGGCTTCCCTATAAATTCATGACTATCCAGGGAGGTTTTATTTTAGTTTTGTCGTCTGCGGTCTGTAGCAATCTGAGAAGAAGAAATAGAATCAGCCAGGCCTACACCTTAAGCAGAGAAAATGCTGACTCTATTGGTCAGAACATTGTTTGGAGTTCATGGTCATATTGAGGACTGAGCTTGTAAGGATTTAAAAGAGGCTGGAAGATTTGCCTAGCTTGGAGTTAGAGGAAGGTTTCAGCATATTAACCCTCACATGGAAAGACATTTCTGAGATTAAAAGATACCTGTTAGAAAAGTAAAATGGAGATGAATTGCTGGGTGATAAGAATAGTTTTAGCCTGGCTCCTGAAAGGTGAAATGGCCATTTAAGGGATCATGCAATGTAAAATTGTAACAGGAGGTTGGTGGTGCTAGAAGTTAAATGGGAAAACTCTTTCCAGTAGTTTTATATATATGTTGTCTATGAAAGGAAAATATTTTTAGCCAATAATGTTTTTTTTCTAAATAATCTGTTACAGTAAAATATTTAGAAGGTAAGCTCTTGGTATGACATTTAGCTGTTAACTGAAAGTTTGAATTTCTCTTTAAAGTTATTGGTCTTAATGAAAATCTTGAGGATTTCCCTGAAAAGAATTACTTAGGAATAACACTATTCCGGGAATTGTACCAAATGTTAAAGTTTTTTTTTTCCAGATGTACACAGTGTACCCAAATTTACCTGACTTTCAGACCAAGGTTCAGACAACTGACATATAACTAACTACATACTAACTAAAACAACTCCCCTGATAACCTCCCTGTTACACATTCAAACAGCCAAGCAGAGAAGCAAGATAGACTATTAGCAGAGGTAGAAAAACTGGACTATCAATTCAGTGGTCTTTGCTTCCTGATTCCAATGTTGAGGTGATCCTATTTCAGCTAGCCAGGCCCTTGATATTCAGTTTTCTTTCTCCGGAAGCCTCCGCTTTGTAAGGAGTACAGAATGACCGATTCACTTGGAAAGTGATTCTGATTTATCAATTCAGAAGTCATTGCTCATAGAAACTGTTGTAGGAAAGAAAACCGGTTTCCTTCAAGTTTAAATTTCTTTTTTGCTATGGAGAACTGTCAGCTTTGGCTGGAGAGAAGGCTTAGCACAACGAATAGACTTCTCCTTCAGCTCCATTCTCATATTGTCTCCATAGCACACAGTTCTGTGTCTTTCTCTCTCTCTGTGTCTGTGTCTCTGTGTCTCTGAAACTTGTTTCCAGTTCCAATCTGCTCAGTTAGCTGAAAACCAATCAGCTTCACTTGTGAACAACTCCTCACTCTGATCATCTGCACATTGCAGGAACCCATTAGCTACAAACAAACAGTCATCTCATTAGCTGTAAGATTCTTTATTGTGAAATTACGCATCTAACTTGGTAAATCCCTGTTCTTAAAAACATTTATTTCTCCTTGCAGCTCATAAAAATAAAAAGACATGTTTCTTACACACTGATCAGAGAAATGCCCTTTCTCTTTATGTTATGGTTTCTCCTTACTGCCCTCTAGGAACAGCACTTCCCTCTTCTCTCACATCATTTCCAACAATAGATCCAGGACAGTATCAATGAAGTGAAGGACACCCATATATTGCAATAGGATTACCTATGCCTGTCCTGTGCCACCTTCTTTCACTTTGGTGCTGTGAAAGGCTTAGCATAGCCAACAGATTTCTCCATCATGACATGCAGCATCCTCTGTAAAGAACACCATGGGAAACTAAAATGAGGTGCATGTCATCTGACCCAGCTCCATTCCCATATCTGTCTCCATATCAATTATTATTAATAATTTTAACTTTACTCAGTTTCCCAATGTAAGTGGGTTTCTGATCTGAAAACATGTTTCCTACCACTGTAAAAAAAATCAGCCTTTTGTATCTTCCTCATAACTTGCTTTCCTACCTATCTTAATATCATCAGCAAACTTGGTATCAATACGATGTGAGATTAACGCAGACCATTGAAGTGCCAGCACTGAACCCAATGACACAGTTACAATTTGAAACCTAAATATGACCCATTTATCTCTATTTTCTGTTGGCTAGTAGATTCATTTTCCAGACTAGTACATTAGCTCTCGTTCCTTGAACTCATGAGTAATAATCTTTATGTGAATTCTTACAGGATGTGTTTTGGAAATCCAGATATTCTACAGGTATAGATTCCCTTTTATCCATCCTTGCTATTGTATCGCCAAAGAACTCCAACAAATGTGTCAAAAAGATTTTTCCTTGAATAAGATTATGTTCATTCTGCTTGATTGTCAGCCTTTAGTACCAATACCTAGTACTTTTTCTCCAATGATAATTGTTTTGAGCTCTTCCCTCTCATTTGCCCTTGACTTTTTATTATCAGGAGGCTTTTAGTGTTTTCTACGGTGAAGACAAGTTCAAAATATTTGCTCAAAATCTCTGCCATTTCCTTGTCCTCCATGCTGACTTATTTTTAACTTTGACATTTTATTTGACCCATAAATGAAGTTACATCCCCATTTCCATGCTACCACCAAGAGCATGGGCTTACCAATTCTAGTGTTCTCTTCACTTGTCTTATGGTCCTTAAAACGCCACCACAAATTCTTACTCAGACCAAGTCCTATTCATGCCATCAATTCTCTGCTACATTGGCTCCCGATCTGCCATCACCTCAGTTTTAGAATTCTCATCAAGTTTCTCCATTCCCTTATTCCTCCCTATCTCTGTAACCTCCACCAACTCTACAACCCTCTGAGATGCTTGCACAACTTCAGTTCTGGCCTAAGGAATCTCTAATTTCAATCACTGCACCATCACTGACCATTTCTTCAGCTGTCTAGACCCTAAACTCTAGAAATCCTGCTCTAAGATGTCATCCATATTGCAAATAGTTCTCTGGTTCCCTGCTGGGCTTCTAGACATTGCCCTTTTGGAAATCTTTGGCACAGAGGAGATCCCAAATGCTAAGCAGTTGAAGCAATACCCAAAAAATGGAGTAGATGTGGTCAGCAATCTAGATTGTTGGTCCAAGGATATTTGCCAGAACCTATGATTTGCATCTTACTTCATGAAAAACTTGCTTGTTATAAATAATACTAACAGCCAAAATAGGATGGATTTCCCCCAACAACTCCTATGTTCGACTGAGTGAGATCCAAAAGCAATCTTAGCTTGCCATGCATCCTGGAAAGATAATTTCTAGCCCTCAGTACCATTGTATCACTTATGACTCAGCTCAATCATGCTATCTGACTGAGATTTTACTTTTTGTACTAAAGGATGAGAAATTTTCCTGGAAGTGTACAGGCAAATGGCTCTAAAATCTCTATGCAGATTAATGTGACACTCCTGCTTCAATTTACTTAAAACTTTGAATAGCTTTGAAAAGTCTTGCTGAAATTCTCTCCCATCTTCACTCAGAAGTACTTTATCCACTTTTTGTAAGAGATCTAGACAAACACATGCATTTCTGCACAACAACGAAGGAACTCTGATTCTTCAGTATAGGTAATGTCTCAGTGGCATTTTGTATTCTGTGACGAAGCTTTGTGATGATTTGCTACCAGCTGAGCATCTGTGTCCCCTGAACCTTGTTAGCTGGTCTGACAGTATTGACACAATTATTCCTAGTCAAGTTTAAATGCTGTTTCAAATCCTTACATGTTCGAATTGGTAGTCTGGAATCAGTTTTGACTCTTTTTGATCTGCTGTAAGTATGTTGTTCACCTTTTATTCCATACTATTAACTTTTTGAGCTTTTCCCTTGTTGCATGATTCCCATTTCTCTAGAAATTTTACTTCTGCAGTTTTTTTTAATTTTTGGAGTAATGGTGCTGCTATTAACTTACAATATTTTCTAAGATGTCCCAAATGACCATGCTTACAGCACTCAGCTCTTCCTGCTGGACATTTGTTTGTGCTTGTGTTTCAGTTTGGAGCCACATCCACTCCAATCTTCTGCATTATGAAATCACTTTGGTAAAGGCTAAGGCCTCTACGAGAGCTACCACTCAATAGACCATCTTAACAGAATGATGTGCACGAGTACTTGAGTACTTCCTTGCCTCTGTTGAACTGGTTCAATTCTGTGTTTTTGCTCCCTGAGTATTGTAGATTCATGGGTAGGCTTAGACATTTTCCAAAGTTCTTTTGCCTGCCATACAGGGTCTTCTCACTCTGTAGCTCTATAATTGAAGCCTTTGAGGGTCTTTTGTCTGCCTTTGGAGTCTTCCAGTTTTTACTCAACTGCACCATCAAAGTTTTGTGAGGTCCTTCCTACCATTGGTGTCCTCTCTTTACAACTGTGCCCTTTGGACTGTCTTTTAACTTCAGATTCTGGCCCTGGATTTTTTTTTAAATTCACTGTGACCATGCTCTATCTTGTGCTTTAAACCAATAGGGCTATATCCACATTGAAACATCAGTCTGGAGACCATGGGTGTTTGCACGTACACTGTCCCAGATGCTGTTTGCTCCTTGTTTCTTTGTAGGTTTTTCAACTTCTTATGTACAGTAGTACTTCTTTATTTACGCCTGTATGTAATATGTTCTCAAATACAGCTGTCTAGTGCAGTCTCTAAGATCTCTCTCTTCACATGTTCATTCTAAACAGATGTCTTCTCTCTTACCAGTGTCAAAATTATGTGACAAGTTATATCACCATGGTTGTCATCAATTTCATTATCCCACACCCTGCACTGCCATCACTCACCTGTGACCTGCGACCAAGCAACAATATGATGCTTTGAGTGGATGTTGTACAGGCCTAAGCCACCACTTCCCTGGTATCACTGCCATGCAATACAGTTACTGACGTCTGATTGTTTGGCAGTTCTCAGAAGGTGGACGGTCTGTTTCCAGGGTCTTTGGAACTTGGGGAAGGCCTACAGCTGTCCAGCTAAGTTCTGATTGATACTCAATTGAACAGACTTTTCCCACAGATGATGCATGGCTCCTGCCAACTCTCTAGTTTCCAGTCTCCTCCATTAAATCCATCCTCTCAACAACTATCATGGGATGTCCTGGGAGAGGCATAAAAAGACAGGCAATTTATAGAAAAACATCTGGAAAATTGATAGTTAAAACAATTGTATAGTTATTGGATAGGAAGTGCCGTTTTTGAAATGCATTCAGCATCCAAATGGATTAATTAATAATTTTGTGGAATATTCATCAGAAATGCATCAAGAGTCATGGCCTCAAAGTGAAGCAACCAGATAGATGGGCAGATTTCAGCAGACGCCAAGTCTCATTATGCAAGTGTAAGAAAGGAAATGTAAAGTTTCCTGTAGTAAAATACCTTCTAAATTTGTAATTGGTCACTTGTGAGCATCATATATGTTTATATAATCTGCCGTATCCATGTTGGGGGAGCAATATTCACTGAAAATACTAAGTAGAAACGGAGAAAGAGAAAGAAATGGAGTGGTGACCAAGATCAGATCACGTGAGCTGGAACTCTAGCTCAGCATATACAATACAAGGTGCCATCTTAGTGAAGGAATTGAACAGGAGCTTGTTAGCGGTCATGAAGGGAACTGCATGGTAATTTACTGGGCAGTACTTTAACTGAAACCTTCTTCTAATCAACCAGCTGTTTGGAAGTAACAAGCTTTTAATTTCAAGTTTTTTTTTGAAGAGATAGTCACCATTTCATGGTCAGTGTTTCTGGAACCATGAAGAGCACCAAACACAGTAAAAGACCTCTTGCAATTTAATCAGGGTTTCACCATCACTCTAGCAACATTTATTCCAGAAATTCTCTGAGGAATTCATATCAGATTAGTGCTATGTAATTGAACACCTCTTGGAGTGTCCAGTAAAAAGGCAGTTTTTGATCATTAGATTCCTGCTTGGTCTGCACATGGAATGGGAGGAGGAGATGAGACCAGAGAAGCCATTTCATCTTTTGTAGAGGAGAGGATCAGCAAAGTGAGTAGGTCATCTCTCACCAACAGGTACAGGATATTCCTTTTCCTCTGGACCTTCTCTCCTAACTCTTCTAACGTCATGTCAATGAATCTATACATGCCCTCGATTCAGGTTAGTTAATTTTCTGATAATCAGCAATTAGTGTCAAAATAATGACCACATCCAAATGTACCAACAGGTTGGTATTATTAACTTAGCATTGTTTTAGCAGCTGTTTTCATACTTTAAACCTACATCTTAAAAGTAACATTAACTGATAAGTAGTGCCCCACATTAACCGATTATTTTCTATGGAAATACCAACAAGGTGTATTCAGTAAACTTTTGTTGCACCAGTGAATTTTGTGCAATAAGTTAGGAATTTAAAATGCATCATTGCATTCCTTTAAAAAAGTACTTTGTAAAATGGTGATTTTACCATCAGAATGTGTATATTTTATGTGAAGTAACATGTATGTAAAGATGGAATATAATTTTTTCAAATGCTCCTACATATCAACAATAGACAGTAATATATTGGTAAAGCTGGTTACAAGTTGACTGGCGATTTAAATTGTTTGAGAGATGTGAGAAATGTTTTATTGTTTCCTTCTAACTGGTTGTTCCCGAACAAAACTTTTTTTACTTTATTTTCAACGCCTAAAATCAACTTTGAAAATAATCCACAGCAAAAGATTAAAAGTGGGATAAGTTCCATTGTTCCATTCCACAGCACCAAAAGTAGAGCAGATAAAATGAATCACTAAGTAATGATTAATTAAGTGATGCTATCTGTATCTGTAGAATCACAACAGTATGGAATGAGAATATATAGCACAGCGAGTCTGAATGAACCCTTCGAAGAGTATCCTACCTACATCCAGACCCCCACTCTATCCCTGTAACCACACTTTACCCTAGCTAGCCCACCTAGCCTGCACACTATGGGCAATTCACCATGGCCAATCCACCCAACCTGCACATCTTTTGGACTGTGGGAGGAAGCTGGGGCACCTGACAGAAGCCCATGCAGACGTAGGAAGAACATGCAAGCTCCTCACAGAGGGTCACTCTAGGCTGGAATTGAACCTGGATCCCTAGCACTGTGAGGTAGCAATGCTTTGGGTGGCACAGTGGCTCAGTGGTTAGCACTGCTGCCTCACAGTGCCAGGGACCTGGGTTTGATTCCACCCTCGGGCGACAATCTGTGTGGCGTTTGCACATTCTTCCCGTGTCTGCGTGGGTTTCCTCTGGGTGCTCCAGTTTCCTCCCACAGTCCAAAGATGTGCAGGTCAGGTGGATTGGCCATGATAAATTGCCCGTAGTGTTCAAGTGTATGCAGATTAGGTGAGTTATAGGGGAATAGGTGTGGGTGGGATGCTCTGTGGTTCGGTGTGGATTTGTTGGGCCGAAGGGCCTGTTTCCACACTGTAGGTATTCTATGAATTCTATGAATCTAACCAGTGTTCCACTAAGGAAAAGTTTTGTGGTGACAGAAAGAAAGACAGACCAAAGTACCCTGCGAAGAATCTTAATATCAACAGGGTAAAAGTTGAGTGAAGGAAAAATATGTGAAGTGATATGTTTGTAATTTAGGAAGGTAAAATCAGGAAAGGTCATTGGAATACTGGCTGTAATTATACTAATCAGTTAAATGAGCAAGATGTTGAGCATTACCAGGGATGACATTGACAAAAGATCTTGAAAACGTCTTCATGACAATTGATGAATCACAATATCAACATAACAATTCGCATCAAAATAATGGCCAAATCCAAATCCAAAATCCATTATTTTGGTATTATTAAATATGCAAATGTTTCTGAGCCACTTCATTAGCTTGGCTTCCATGAGGGAGATACCTTGTTAGGTAGACAAGATAATGTGTACATGTTTAAGTCCTGGACCAGAGGTTTTTTTCATGACAATATAAAGATTATAAATAATATATTGCAAATTTTAAATGTTAAATTGCATGTAAATCATTGCAATAGTAAAAGGAGAGAAAATAGCTTCCATCATCTAAGAGCACACCCTGTCTGTTGCATTGTGAGTACAACTATACATAATTGTCTGTACATTTACTTGTGGTTTAAGTATGCATTAGGTAATGATAGTTGACAATTAATTTCCAAGATTTGTTTAAAATTTCAGGTAGGCAGGTTGACTGCTATTAGTCAAGGCATTGCTCTGAGAAATAAACCTGCAAGTAGCTGTCATATTTTTTGTTGGGTTGAAACAGGTATAGTATATGCACATACTCTTTCTGTCTGCAAAGAACAGGGCCCTCTGCATTAATATATGTAGCCACATCCACCTGATTCCTTGACAACATTACAGCCTTGCTGCAAATATTGACAAAAGAACTGAACTCCTGAAGTGAGTGACTACCCTTGACACCAAGAGAGTATTTAACTCGGTATGGCACGAAGGAGCCCTCACAAAATTGGAATTAATGTGTATCAGGGGATAAAAGTCCCTCCTGTTTGGAGTCATATCTGGCACAAAGGAAAAAACCTGTGGTTGTTGAGTCCAAGCACCACATCCATTTGTCAACACTGCAGGATCCAGATTTTCTGATGGCCAGGTAGCCGTTTCTGCAGCATACATGCAGGTCTATAATTGCTGGGCTTATCCTTACAGCCTTTTTTGAACATAAATATTACATTTGTAGTCCTCCAGTCTTCTTGCACTACACTGAATTGAGGGAACATGGAATGACTATTATTACACTTTTCACTCTTACTTCTTTTAATAACCTTGAATGCATCTCACTTGATCCAGGTTGCTTGTCAACTGAGAGCTTAATCAACACCTCCTCCTTATTAAATTTAAACTGTTTTAGTGACTGAGTTTCCTTCTCTGTCACTATAGCCTGAGCAGCATTTCCTTTCTTGGTAAAGAATGATTCAAAGGATTAACTTAATAGCCTAGCCATACCTACTACTTACATGTGTAACTCTTGTTTTTGGCCATGAATCCACCCTACTCCTTTTAACACCCTTTTCTTGTTTATGGAAGATTTGAGATTCCCTGGTATGTTAGCTTCTTGTCTGTTTTTCATGGTCGCTCTTTGCTACCCTTATTTGCTTTTTCACCTCCTTTCTTAAATTTGCTTTATTAGCTTGGCTCTCAATCCAGGACAAAGCAGCTTGCTTGATTGGCACCACATCCACAAGCATCCACTCCCTCCACCAGCAATGCTCACTAGAAGCATGTGTACTATCTGCAAGATGCGCTAAAGAAATTCAAAGATCCTTAGACATCACCTTCCAAATCCACATCTACTTCCACTTGAGAAGGACAAGGGCAGCAGAAACATGGGAACAGCACCACCTGCAAGTCCACTCCAATCTACTCATCAGAGATAGTAGGAACTGCAGATGCTGGAGAATCAGAGACAACAAGGTGCAGAGCTGGACGAACACAGCAGGCCAAGCAGCATCATAGGAGCAGAAAGGCTGACGTTTCGGGCCTAGACCCTTCATCAGAAAAGGGGGAGGGGAAGGGGGTTCTGAAATAAATAGGGAGAGAGTGGGAGGCGGATAGAAGATGGATAGAGGAGAGGACAGGTGGAGAGGAAACAAACAGGTCGAAGAGGCGGGGATGGAGCCAGTAAAGGTGAGTGTAGGTGGGGAGTTAGGGAGGGGATAAGTCAGTCCAGGGAGGATGGACAGGTCAAGGGGGCGGGATGAGGTTAGTCGGTAGGAGATGGTGGTGCGGATTGAGGTGGGAGGAGGGGATAGGTGGGAGGAAGAACAGGTTAGGGAGGCGGGGGCGAGCTGGACTGGTTTTGGGATGCGGTAGGGGGAGGGGAGATTTTGAAGCATGTGAAATCCACATTGATACGATTGGGCTGCAGGGTTCCCAAGCAGAATATGAGTTGCTGTTCCTGCAACCTTCGAGTGGCATCATTGTGGCACTGCAGGAGGCCCAGGATGGACATGTCGTCTGAGGAATGGGAGGGGGAGTTGAAATGGTTCGCGACTGGGAGGTGCAGTTGTTTATTGCGAACCGAGCGTAGGTGTTCTGCAAAGCGGTCCCCGAGCCTCCGCTTGGTTTCCCCTATGTAGAGGAAGCCACACCAGGTACAGCGGATGCAGTATACCACATTGGTAGATGTGCAGGTGAACATCTGCTTGATGTGGAAAGTCTTCTTGGGGCCTGGGATGGGGGTGAGGGAGGAGGTATGGGGGCAGGTGTAGCACTTCCTGCGGTTGCAGGGAAAAGTACCGGGTGTGGTGGGGCTGGAGGGAAGTGTGGAGCAGACAAGGGAGTCACGGAGAGAGTGGTCCCTCCGGAAAGCAGATAAGGGTGGGGAGGTTCACAATAAACAACTGCACCTCCCAGTCGCGAACCATTTCAACTCCCCCTCCCATTCCTCAGACGACATGTCCATCCTGGGCCTCCTGCAGTGCCACAATGATGCCACTCGAAGGTTGCAGGAACAGCAACTCATATTCTGCTTGGGAACCCTGCAGCCCAATCGTATCAATGTGGATTTCACATGCTTCAAAATCTCCCCTCCCCCTACCGCATCCCAAAACCAGTCCAGCTCGTCCCCGCCTCCCTAACCTGTTCTTCCTCCCACCTAACCCCTCCTCCCACCTCAAGCCGCACCCCCATCTCCTACCAACTAACCTCATCCCGCCCCCTTGACCTTTCCGTCCTCTCTGGACTGACCTATCCCCTCCCTAACTCCCCACCTACATTCACCTTTACTGGCTCCATCCCCGCCTCTTCGACCTGTTTGTTTCCTCTCCACCTATCCTCTCCTCTATCCATCTTCTATCCGCCTCCCACCCTCTCCCTGTTTATTTCAGAACCCCCTTCCCCTCCCCCTTTTCTGATGAAGGGTCTAGGCCCGAAACATCAGCGAATCTACTCATCATCCTGATTTGGAAATATATCACTGTTCCTTCATTCTGGTTGTGTCAAAATCCAGGAACTCCCTAAATAAGGGCTTTGTGGTTCTACCTACAGCACATGGTCTACAACAGTTTAAGAAGGCAGCTCACCACCATCTACTCATTAGCAACTTGGGACTGGCAATAGATGCTGACCAGCTAGCAAAGCTCACATCCCACAAGTGATAAAAAAGAAATCATATTTGACAAGCCTTCTGGAGTTTTTGAGGATGGTGGAACCGATAGGGAGAACCAGTAAATGTGTTGCATTTGGATTTTCAGAAAACCTTTTATATCAAAAGTCCAACATAACAGGTTAGAATGCAAGATTAAAGTATACAGGAGGCATGGATTGAGAATTGGTTAACAGTTAAAAATTGAATAAATTGATAGGAATAAATGGCTGTTTTTCAGTGTGGAAAGTGGTAACTATTAGGGTACCACAGAGACCAATGCTTCTGCTCAGCTTTTCACAATATATATCAATCATTTGGATGAAGGAATTAAATGTAATTTTCCAAGTTTGCTGATATCAGAAATTGTGAGAGGTGAGGTTGTAAAGAGGATTTAAACAAGTTGGGTGATAGGGCAAATATATTTTAAATTCGGTATAATAACATGGTTCGGTTTTTCTGTCCACTTCAGTAAGAAAAACAGAATGGAAATGTATTATTTAAATGGCGATAGATTTGGAAATGTTGATATTTAAGGATACCTGGATGTCCTTGTACAGTAGCCAGTGAAAACGAGCATGCCATTAGAAAGACAAATTGTATGTTGGTCTTATTTGTAAGAGGATTTGAGTAAGGACATGGATGTGAGCAAAGCCTTTGACAAGGTCCTACATTGGAAATTTATCAAGGAGGCAAATGCACATGAGATACAGAGTAATTTGATAAAGTGGATACAAAAATGGCTTAGTTGTAGGAGACAGAGGGTGATGACAGAAGGCTGCTTTCATGACTGGAAGTCAGTGTCCAGTGGTGTACCACAAGAGTCTGCGCTGGGTCCCGTACTATTTGTCATAGAATCCCTGCAGTGTGGAAGCAGGCATTCAGCCCATCAAGTCTACACTGGCCTTCCAAAGAATATCCCAAAAGGTTCCACCTGACTACCCTATCCCTGTAACCTTGCATTTCCCATTGCTAATCTTCCTAACTTACACATTCATGGACATCACGGGCAATTTAACATGGCCAGTCTGCCTAACCTGCAGATCTTTGGACTGTGGGAGGAAACCCTTGCAGATATGGGGCTAACATGCAAATTACACACTGACAGTTGCCAGAAGTTGGATTCAAACCCAGGTCCCTAGCACTGTGAAGCAGCAGTGTTAAACACTGAGCTACAGTGCTACCCCAGATATAATTCTAATCTGCAAAGTGTTTTTCTCCTGATTTTCACTGTCTCTGATTTTGCTGGAGCTCCTTGGTGCTACATTTGGCCAAATGCTGCCTTGATATCAAGGGCAGTCGTTTTCACTTCACCTCTGGAGCTCAGCTTTTTTGTGTGTGTTTGAATGAAGACAGTAATGACATCAGCTGAGTGGCCCTTGCAGAACCCAAACTGAATCAGTGAGCAGGTCATTGCTGAGCAAGTGTTACTTGATAATTGTTGCAAGCCTTTTCATCACTTTGCTCATGAATGCTAAATTTGAAATAGTAAAAGGGAAATAGAAACAATTAATTATTATCTGCTTCATTCTCAAAATATTAGTTGGCTCAAACAGACAGAGTATTTAGGTCAGAAGTTGTACCAGAAACATCTATTTCACTTGGTTGGCATTAGCTGTGGTTTGAGGAAATGCTATGTGCAGATCTCAAGTTAGTTGGCAACTAATAAGATTTCCAAACGTTTTTGTATATAATATGGTTTCCCTTTCTCAATTAAAAAAAAATCTGTACCTAGATTTCAGCATCATTTTGCAATGGTAGTGAAAAGAAAAACCTACTCTTTGGTCCGTTTTCACACATGATATACATTTCAATTTTGGGTTGATTTCCAATCCATAATACATTACTAATACTAGTATTACTAGTTTGGAACAAAATATTTTATCCAAATCCATGCTTCGGTGATATGATAATGCATTCAACCTTTGGATTTATAATCTGTTTTTTCTTTGCCACATGGGCACATTCAGCGTGAGGTTGTCATTGTAACCCATGCTCAGATTGTCATTTATATAAATGACATAGATGACTGTGTGGGGTGGTTGGCTTAGTAAATTTGCAGATGACACAAAGATTGGTCAGTGGTTAACAATGAGCTTAAGTGTCTTGGGCTATATGAAGATATAAACGAGATGATCAAATGGGCAGAGAAGTGTCAGATGGAATTCAACCCTGAAAAGTATAAAGTGATGCGTTTCAGAAGGAGTGATTTGACAAGAAAGTATTCAATGAACAGCGTGAGACTATGAAGTTCTGCGGAACAAAGGAACCTTGGTGTCTTTGTCCATGGATCTCTGAAAGCAGAAGGGCATGTTAGTAGGGTTGTGAAAAAAGCATGTAGACACTTGCTTTTATTAATGGAAGCATAGAATACAAATCAGGGAAATCATGATGGAGTTGTATAAAACTTTCGTGAGACCATAGCTAGAGTACTGTGTGTAGTTCTAGTTGCCAGGAAGGATGTGATTGCACTGAAGGGGTACAGAGGTGATTCACTGGGATACTGTTTGGGATAGAAGTTTTAAGTTAGGAGGAAAGGTTGGATAGGCTTGGGTTGTTTTCGTTGGAGCAGAGAAGACTGAAGGGCAATCTGATTGAGGTATACAAGATTTTGAGGGGCATGGGTACAGTGGATAAGGAGCAGCTATTTACCTTAGTTGAAGGGTCAGTTATGTGGAGACATAGGTTCAAGGTGTGGGGCAAGAATGTGAGGAAAAACATTTTTACCCAAAGGGTGGTAATGGTCTGGAATACACTGCCTGGGAGGATTGTAGAAGTGAGCTGCCTAAGATCCTTTAAAAAGTACTTGGATGAGCATTTGGTACATCATAACATTCAAGACTATGGGCCAAGTGCTGATAAATGGGATTAGATTAAAGATTAGGTGTTTCTTACCTGTGGGTGAAGACTCGATGAGCCAAAGGGCGTCTACCTCCACTGTATGATTCCGTGATTTTTGTCTTGCTGCAGTTGTACTGGGGCCTTGGTAAGGCCACACCTGGAGTACCTAAAGAGATAAACACACTTGTCATAGAGGGAGTTTAGCAAAGGTTTGCTAGGCTAATTGTTGGAAACCAGGTTTTTTGTATGAGGTGAGATTGGGTCAACTCGGCACATTTCACTGAAATTTAGAAGAATGAGAGGGGGTAGAAGCATGAGAGGGGATTGCATTGAAACAAATAAAATTCAAAAAGGACTGGACAGACTGGATAAAAGCATGATGTTTCCCTGGTTGGAGTGTCTAGAACAAGGGGTCATGGTATCAGGGTACGTGGTAAACCAATTAGGACTGAGATGAGGAGAAATTTCTTCACTTAGAGGATGGTGACCCTATGGAATTCTCTACCACATAAGGAGATGGAGGCAATGTCACTGAAAATATTTAAGAAAGAAATACATAGATTTCTGTATCCTGAAAGTGTCAAAGATATGGTGAGAGCCTGGGTGTATGGTGTTGAGGTAGACAGTCATCCATGATTATATTGAATGGTGGAGCAGCCTCAATGAGCTGAATAACCCACCCTTGCTCCTATTTTCTATGTTTTAATATTCTTGCATTTCTCAATACCCATCCTGACCTTCCCTTGCTGGTCACCTTGAATGACTTACCTGAGATCCGCAAATGGGACAGCAGTCTGATTTTATATTTCTTGCTTTCTGCTTTTGCCTTCCTTAGCAGAGGCACTCAATGTATACCTGGCCAGATTATTGATTCCATTAATGTAATTGGAGCGGACAAACTGGGAGGGAAGTAAATAATCTGTCTGATGCTAACATGTTTTGCTCTAACATTATGTTCAAATCAGGACCCATACTTTGGAAAGGGACCTATACCATGACAGTTATGATGTTCATCTTTCTCCTGTCGAACCATTACATTAAGCAGGCACTACAACAATTCACAACTTAATGAGTAGTTATAAAAACTGAGTGTTACAATTTCTGTTGGCAATTGTGCGAAAGAAAAAGAGAGACATGCTTTATCAGCATCTCTCTCCTACAGAATTCTCTGAGGCACAGTTGCCAGGATTTTCTACATCATCTAGTTCCTACAATTTAGATATAATCACACATTGGATTCAAAATGCTGGAGCTTCATTGAGTATATTTCTTTTAGCTGGGTATGTGACTTGTGGATTCATAAATTGTTGTTCAGCACAGGAATGCAGTGTGACAGTGAATATGGCATACATTGCAAATGGTCATATTCTTTCAATATCTTTGTAGATGAGTATTCATCTGATGACACAACTGATCTGATCTTTACACTTCTCCATTTCTAAGTGCCTTCATCTGAAGAAGTTTTCCAAGTACATTTTGGGCATGATGGTTTTGGTCTGGCTAGTAAAACACCAAGTTCTAGTGAAATGAGAAGTAAGGAGGAGGACACACACCTTCTACATCAACGGAGCTGAGGTGGGAATGGATCAAGAGCGCCAAATTCCAAGGAGTGGTGATAACCAATAATCCATCCTGGTCATTCCATGCAGATGCCATGGTCAAGAAGGCGTCTCTTCTTCCTCAGGCAACTTAGGAAATTTGGCAAATCCATAAGGACGCTCACCAATTTTTACAGATGCGCCATCAAAAGCATTCTATCTGGGTGCATAATAGCCTGGTATGGCAAGTGCTCTGCCCAGAACCATAAGAAACTATAGAAAGTTGTATGCACAACCCAGACCATCACAGAAGCTGATCTCCCATCCATGGTCTCTGTTTACACTTCTCGTTGCTGTGGAAAGGCTGCCGACATTGTTAAAGACCCCTCCCACCCCAGTAATGCTCTCTTCCAACCTCTTCCGTCAGGTAGAAGATGGAAAAGCTTGAACACATGCACCAATAGGTTCAAGAGCAGCCTCTTCCCTGCTGCATTTGATTGCTGAATGGACCTCTCTAACTTCAAAAGTGTTAATCTTGCTAATGTTGATCTTGCTTTGTGCACATCCTGTGCAGCTGTAACCTTGTTTGCCTCAGTTTGTCTAAGCACCCTGTGATCTGCATGTCCTTGTTTGCTATGATCTGCCTGTACTGCTTGCAAAACAAAGCTTTTCACTGTACTTAGGTATATGTAAGTACAATAAATCAAATCAAAAATCAATGAATTATCATCTTCTGATAGACCAGTATTATTGCAGTGCTGACAGTGTTTGCAATATTTTATCAGACCATCTCTGGATCATTGGTTGACAAAGTATCTGCATTTCAGTTGTGTTAATGCATCAAGTGATGAATCTTTAGATCTTCTTTCTCACGTTTCTCTAGTAACAACCTAGACAGGATATCTGCCAGCACTATTTCTTTATCAGGCAGAGTGATGCCATAACTCTGATGCTCTGAGTAATGTTTGCAGTTTTCCTGGTTCCACACAGATTTTCTTGTTGCTCGAGGGGACAATGATCACTCTCCACTATGACCTTTCTCCAGCAGTCATTGACCTTCTTCGTACAATGATGTCTGTTACTCCAGATGGCCACGATGGTATTGAACTAAATGACAACCTTGGAGCAGGCTGGCATAGTCTGGTATCATGGCCTCCACTACAGGTCCTGGAGGATGAGGAAGTCCCATGTTTGCACCACCCCATCCAGAATGACCTCTAGGTCCCTGCTCACACAATTACATGCTGTTTCCCCCCATTTTCCATGACTCAGGCAAATCTCAGCAGTTGTGCAGGGCAGCTCTGGACTGACAATGGTTGTCCAGGTTAAAGGTAGCATGGGTGCAAGGGATGCTTGTGAATTCTGGAATAGCCACTGAATGGTGAATTGTTCTGGAAACAGCCAGAAGTAAGATTGGGCTGGAATTGGATGTGAGGGCTGTCATAGTGCAGAGTAGATAGTTGATGAGGTAAGCTTGCTAAGATACAGCGAGAAAACTGCTTGGTTGTGTGGCAGAAATCCCTCCAAAAGTTGTATCCCTCCAAAACAATGTATTCTTTGTTCTGTTCTATTACCCTATGCACTTTGTATGGTGTGATCTGGCAGGACTGCACAAAACAAAACCTTTCACTGTACTTAGGTACATGTGACAATAATAAATCAAATCAAATCAAAAATCTTGATGCAACTCAGACTTCACCAAGAAAACATAAGATTCAGCCCATTGTTACTCAACACGTGACTGAAGTAAGGCAAGAAATCTGGCACCTTGGGACATATATTTATATTTGTGAACCGATTATTTCCTCGCACTTTACAAATAATGTATAAGAAGAACAATATCACATTGTGTTGCGGTTAGTGTTGCGGTTAGTGTTGCAAATGGAGGTGGTTCAACACTCCTTTAACTTACTCACTTTCAGCGACATGAGAGGACACCATTTCTAATTCCTTAACAAACAACCTGTGCTCCCAACTCACGTTTCTTAAAAAGTTCTTTGGGAAAAAACTGAGTTCTTAGAAGTCGATTCCAGAAGTTGACGCTTAATTACCCACTGTCCCACCTCTTTTCTGCTGCTCCTGGTTTTGCCTGTGATTTGTTTCTCATTGACACTCCTTGTTTCACTCCCTGACATACCATCTCCCTCAATGTTTCTCTCTGTTTCATCCTGTGATATCTTGCCCTTTCCTCTTCTCTCCTTTCGTCTCCCTTATTCTGTCCTTTCTCCCCCCACCAAATGTTGGTCCATTCTCACTTATGGTCTTACTTTTCCCTGCACACTTTCAACCATTTTCAGAGTAAAAGCCAGATTTTCTCCCTACCAAAGGCAGAACATCATTCAGTAATGGGATTTCTGTCTTAAACCAGCCCTCCATAAGAAAAGTCAGGTCCAGTTTGGATCATGTGGGTAGATGGAAACGATGTCTTGTCATGTTTCCAGTAGGCTAGGGAAAGTGTAGGGCTGTCTGTCCTGTTGGTGTGTACCTCTCTGTGTCTGTTTCTTTCCGTCTGAATTTTTGACTTATCCAGCTGCCACAAGACCATATATTTTTTTCAATGTTAGCAGTTTTTAAAATCTGAAATGCTCCAGATGGTCAGGTGAAACACTTGGCAATCAGTAAATCTGTTAGAAGAAAGAAGGAAAAACATTAGTCATTTCACTCTGGCATTAAAAAGGCAGTAGCAAAATCTGATTTGCTTTATGCATCTGACATGAAACAAGAGCTAGCAGGCTCCTATTGAGCTTGGATCCAAATTTTGTTTTATTCGCTCGTGGGACAAGGGCGTTGCTGGCTGGTTGCCTAAAGGTCCAGGTTTATCATTGAGCAAACATTATATGGAAAAAATGTTCAAGGATTATCATCTGAAGCTAAAAAATATTAAACAAGCATAATCACTCAAATAAATTTATGTGTCACTTTATCCATTTTGATCATTAAAAGTACATTCCTGATGCAATGATTTCATCACATGTTCACGTATATTCTATGTGAGAATAAAGACTTCTCCAGTAAAATTGAATCCTCCTGGTTTGCATTGATGCTGTGGAAATTGAGTTTTTAATGGATCATAGTTGTTTCAAAACCCAAGCCTGTCTGAAGATACTCACCATGGCAGGGATGTTTTAATCAGATCTTAGTTTTACCCAGTTGGGAGATAGTTAATCTTAATCTGTAAGAGGTGGTGGGAATGGGTGGAGGGACTGGGGCTGTGTGATAGGGGCAGTTGGTGCACGCAAAGAAATGAAGGTGCAAAAATGCCAGCATGTTAGAAATCTCACACGACCCTGCTGCCTTCCAGATTTAACCAGAGTGCACTTTGAGACATGCAGAAGACGACCCATGGACAAGGAGTTTGTCAATTAACATGTGCAAAGTGGCAGTTGAGTGAGATTTAAGCCTGTTTTCTGGTTAACTGCCAGAGCCTGTGTTTCCCGACTGTCTGAAATTCGTCAGAATCGACAAAGTGAGTGTGCAGTAGGGATTGGCAGGGCCACTAATTCTTGGGCTGAATTGTTTTAAGTGCAGGCCTCTGACAGCTGCATCCTTACCTGGGTTAAAGGGTTTCCCTCGCAGGATTTGTTCTGAGAATATTCCTTCTCTACTTTGAAGGGGATTTCCAAAACGTGGAGGTCATTTATACTTGGAGGCTATTTCTATGAGGTTAGAATTTTTTGATTTATATTTGCGTTTCCCAGCTCCCAGCGCTCACAGCAACATGGGAACAGCTTGTGCAACTCTGCCCTGTACCTCCGATGAACAAGTGAAGCAGAAATTCCAGTGCGCTGCTAATAGTAACAGCTGCCAATTCCTCAGCCACTTGCCAATTCCTCAGTCAGTAGAACAAACAGATTAAATACAGAGATCCAGCTTAGAGGAGGCAATACAGGAGCAACAGGCTGGAGATCAGCTTTTTCCACATGAAGCCACTGTGCCATAGAAAATGGTGGACCTTTGCCATAATCAAGAATCTCAGGGGCGAAACTCATGCCAGCCAAAACCTGCTGGCCAATCAGAAGCAGGATGACCATAATCTGAATTAAGGTGGATCAAAGCTCGTCACAATGGAAGCATTAAATTCCACACAGACTTACTCCTGAAATAATACCTCCTTCCAAGTGAGCTAGATAGGCATGAATTGCCAGTGGTCCTTAAGATCAACTTCAGTTGCTTCATCTCCATCACCTTCCAGGAATTTGTTCAGAGATGAATATATTCATTATCTGCTGTTTAAAGTTTATGGTCAGTGGTGAAGCAAATGTCCTCCCTGTTGACATCAAAGTAAGCTTTGCTGATAGGCCTAATAATCTTTTTGGTGACAATTTCCTCAATGCACCTTACAGTGCCACTATACCCATTGCACTGTTCTTTACTGGGCATTCCCAGCATGATGCATGAATGATATTAGACTTAGAATCCCTTCAGTGTGGAAACAGGCCCCTCAGCCCAACAAGCACACACTGACACACAGAGCATCCCACCCAGACCCATTGCCCTATAAACCCACCTAATCTACACTCCCTGAAAACCATGGGCAATTTAGCATGACCAATACACCTAGTCTGCACATCTTTGGACTGTGAGAGAAAACCAGAGTACCTATTCAAAGTCCACACAAACACGAGGAGAATGTGCAAACTCCACACAGACAGACAGACACCCAAGAGTGGAATTGAACCTGGGCCCCTGCTGCTGTGAAGCAGCAGTGCTAACCACTGAGCCACTGTGTCAGGATGGCCAAGCAAGCAATCACTTTAAAGGATTTTCAATAACAGACATGGTTGAATTTTCATTTTGGTGTCAAGATCCAGATGTAGGGATCATTTGTTGGTCCCAACCCAGCATGGTGTGCTCCAGATAAGGCCACCACCATTTTAAAGGATGGACAATCAAAGGCTGTGGAGCAGGCTTGCTGTCCAGCTGGGTATAGAGGATAAACTCCCAATGCTAGATGGCCATACTTAGAAAAAGGCATAGGAATTGGAGAGGGTAAACCCGATTGAAAGTAAGTGAAGGTTCCAGGAGTAAAGTTAGAAATCAATAAAGATAAAGGGGATAACTTTAGAAAAGCGAAGTGAAGACCAGAAGGAGAAGGAAAGTAATTGAAGATAGAAAGTACTTACCTCTAACAAAGTGCATCGCCATCATTGGGACTTAGCTTCACGAGACATGTCTGCAAGGGATGGTGAAGGGGCCGGAGGAGAAATTTATATTCAGACTGCAGAATCATAAATGCCTCAGAATTTTGTAAACTAGGAAAGAGCAAATTTGAAGAAATGAAGTGAACGAATCTAGCAGAAGATGAAAAGACAGCTTTAGAAGGACTTATCCTGGGACTCCATTATTAAACCAGGAAATTTATAAAAGCCACAGCCAGAAAATTTTGTTTACTAAATGGTGTAAAAGGAAGTGCCGGGTGCTTTATACTGGAAAAGGTGGGAAAATATCCATTTTACTTCAGGAAGAAGCAGGAAACCCTACCTTGACTGCAGAAGGCGGGAATACCCTGAAGCAGGCAAGAAAACAAACATTACAGAAATATTGTATTATAAAGCAACATAATGTTTAAAACTTGTTGACAATAAATCACAATAGAATAGCTATTTATACAAGTTAAAGCTTTCCTGTCACAGCATTGCAGCAATCCAGTGTTTAAAAGGATTGGGAGCACAGAAAATGCTGTATGGAATCAGCAAACTCTTAGTAATTAAATTTATTGCAACATTGATAAATACAAAAATACAAGCTTAAAGAACAGCAAATTACATATGACTTAGAAGTGTATGAACATACAAACATACGAACATTGAGCAGGAGCAGGCCACTTGACTCAAGCCTTTTCTGCCATTCAATAAGATCATGAGGAGTAAAGCTGATAATGGGGACAGTGTGTAGATAAAAATGGCTTGGCTGGGCTGCAAGCTTTGCTGCATTGTCAGCTTTTCTTCTTCCCTGACCGACCATCAGTCATCCTTTTGTCTCCCTACTGTCTTCCTCTCTCTCTCTCTCTCTCTGGGCTTTCTCTGCAACTATCCACTCACTCCCTTCTCTCTCTCTCTTTCTCTTGCCCTGCCAATACCATCAACATAAATGCTACCTTTTCCTAACAGCTATCAGTTCTGGAGAAGGGTCAATGAACTCAAAATCTGGATCCTGCTTTCTCTCACTGATGCTGCCAGTCTGCTGAGTTTCTCCAGCAATTTCTGTTTTTTTTTAAGTCTTTTGTGTCACCTTTAGCTGGAATGTCTGTCCAATGCAGGGGGCTTAGAAGCTTCTGGAAATAAGACCATGTGATGAACCTTGGTCATTTTTTCAATCCAGCAAGATTATCCATTGTTAAAAGGAACAGAATTTAAACCCAAAAATATAGAGGAGAATTCAGTTTTCTTTAGGATTGTTCTTCATGGCCTCTGGCCATAACAAATGCTTTTTTTTTGTTCCTCCTGTCAAAATGAACAATTTCACATTTTCTCAAGTTGTACTCCATTCACCATATCATTACCCACTCAACTAAGATACCTATATCAGTTGTATTCTCATTATGGTTTCTTCATAATTTTGGTTTCTACCTATCTTTGTGTCCTCAGCAAATTTAGCTACCATGCCTTTGGTCATACAGTCATAGGGATCTACAGCACAGAAAAAGGCCCTTCAGTCCATCAGTCTGTTCCAGTCAAAAAGAAGAATCTAACTCCTCTGATCCCATTTTTGAGCATTTGGCTCAAGATTTGTATGCCTTGACATCACAAATACACATTTAAATACTTCTTAAATATTATTTTTGAGAAGATTTGTAGCTCGTGTTGTGGATGAGGTTGTAGACATACTGAGCCGGTGGATTTGGTAGCAAACGTTTCGTCACCCTGCTAGGTAACCTCCGGTGAAGCATCAGTGTTCTGTCCCCCATGTTATTTATATGCCTCGGTTTGCTGGGTGCTTCGTATTACTTCTGGTTTTGTTTCTCAGTGGTTTGTACAAAGGGTCTAATTCAATGTGTTTGTTGATGGAGTTCCAGTTGGAATAAGAGGCCTCCAGGAATTCCCTGGCGTGTCTCTGTTTGGCTTGTGCGATTATGGATGTGTTGTCCCAGTTGAATTCATGTCCCTCGTTGTCCGTGTGTAGTGACACAAGTGAGAATTGGTCTTGTCTCTTGGTGGCTAGTTGGTGTTCATGTATCCGTATAGTCAATACGGGTATATAGCTTTAGTTTATTCTTTTGTGCAGTAAACTTCTTTTATGTTCTGTTATTAACAGACTTCTGCAACCTGGTGTGACTGTTTTAGTGGCTAACCAACACATCAACCAATGGCAAAAATAAAGCACATGATCTATCAAGCTAGGTTTCATTCTGGGATCTGATGTGCCTAGTATTACTGTCAGCTGAGGACAAAGCAATGCACTGAGTAGCTCTAACTCAAAAATCCCAAAGTTGCAGGAAATGGTTTGATGCTACTCCACTGCCGAGATCTTCTGTCTCAACCTTATGATTCCTTTATTTCACTATCTGAAAAATTGAAATTATAAATGTAGGATAATCAACACTTCTAACTTCCTTGTATGCTGTTGGCGAGAGTAATTTGACATGATTGGCTAATAATTCTACTTGTTGACATCACTGTTCCTGCCTCAAGATCCCTCCTGGAGTTGGTACCAGATTTAAACTGCCATTGGGAAAGCAGAAACTTACACTAAAGATCATTAGATCTTTGGGGACAGTTTTCATTGGGGTCAGCAGTGACACCGTTGCTTGGATGCCTATTGCACAACCCAGGTCATTCTGTTTATGTAGACCAATTATTTTAACCCAACTCCTTCCTAACCAATTTAGCTATGTTAATTTATATAAGATCAGAACTATGTTGAATGTTGGGTAGCTCTTCTTTTCCAAGGGAATAGTAGAAGGTGGAGCAGACTGTCATTTAGAGTAATGAGTACTGATTCACTCTACTCTTTCAAACAGAAACTGGAGCTGATCTTGGCTGGGATGGTGATCACCTCATAATAAAGGTATACACCATGTTACATAACCCAGAGCCAACGTGATCCACTGGATAAATTTTAAACACTACAATGCGTTAGAGAGGAATATTTAAAGTTATTTCTCTGTAACATCCTTGGGTTTCTATTCTTAAGTTTCTTTTCCCCCAGACCAGTAATAAGCTCAGGACTGTTGAGAGAGTGTATGTATAAGGTATTACAGCTGTATGGGATAATATGGCTGAATCAGTGGGTCTTCATCTGCCTATTATTCCCCTATATTACTGACCCACTAGTAACGATATAGGAGAACTTTGAAAAATTCTCCAATTAATTTTTGGAGAATGGGATTTCATTGTCAGTTTCTAATTGTGTAGTAGACAGATATTCTTCTATCTTATGCCGAATAATTTGATGCAATATTAATGCACAGACTCTGTGTTGCTACATTACCACAACTATTTCTTCTGTTGTTTTTTCACAAGAATTATTTTCAACAGCAACATGAACAGTGAATATCAGAAGTCTCAAATTTAAAGAAAAATATTGTGAATACTGGTTTTCACAAATCACATCATTCTGGCCTCTGAATGGGGGAGATTATACGGCCAACAAAGCATAACAATTCAAAACAATAGCTCCGAGGGTAAATAAGGAATATTAACATTTGAAAAAGGAGCTAAATTGAAACAGGAGAGTCTGAAAGCTCATTAAGGCTATAGGAACAGCAATACACAAGAGAACATGAAGGATGGGGGGGCACCATGATGCATCTCAGGTGGAGACTGCGAGTCACTCATGAGGAAGCCAAGTGGAAATCTTACCACCTTTGATCCAAAGTCAACTGCACAATCATGAGACAAAATGCCTTCCAACTCAAACAGATTGGGCAGAGCAAGTTCCCGTTTTCTGCAGGTGTGGAATATGATTCTTGGAATTTGAGGTATTGCTTTGTGCAATTGTATTAATAATGCATACACCTGTGATGCAGTAATGACATCAAGCTCAAAGAATGAACTTGTAAAATTATGGCCTCAAGCAATCGTGGCGACTACATAGTTTACATTAATTATCTCCTTGTCGTTTCAGATAAGCAAATCTAACCAGACACTACCTGAAACACATTTCATATCTGACACTGGAAAACTAAACTTCAACGCTGCCACTTTCATGCACTGTGAACTGTAGGTTCAGAAGGACATTGTCAATGACGTTCATGGGTGGCTTTTTGGGGGAGGAGGTGCTATTACAGTGGATTAATTAGGGGTGGCACGGTGGCACAGTGGTTAGCACTGCTGCCTCACAGCACCAGGGACCTGCGTTGGATTCCAGCCTCGGGCTACTGTCTGTGAGGAGTTTGCACATTCTCCCCGTGTCTGCGTGGGTTTCGTCCGGGTGCTCCAGTTTCCTCCTACAGTCCAAAGATGTGCAGGTTAGGTGGATTGGCCATGCTAAATTGCCCATAGTGTTCAGGGAGGTGTAGATTAGGTGGGTTATAGGGGAATGGGTCTGGGTGGGATGCTCCAAGGGTTGGTGTGGACTTGTTGGGCCGAAGGGCCTGTTTCCACACTGTAGGGATTCTATGATTGATTGATTAAGAACTTCATTCTCTCATGTAGCATTGGCACTTTGGATCTGCAGCAGATATCAGGTTACATAACTCAGGGTCCATATCAGAGCAGAGCATTGGCCTCCTTGCACAGCCTCCACATTGCATACTTTGTCAGGGTATAGCACGATGTTTCATTGTGATTGCTGTGAGAGCTCAGTGGTACCGTTACTGATCTGTTGTTCTGTTTCTGTTATTCTCCACTGGCTCACACATCTGGCATGGAAATGGTGGTTGCTGGATTCCCTGCTGCACAGGTCAGTCCAGCATTGAAGGAAAGAGAAATTACAACATCTGTGGACTGCTATGAACATGAAGGAGCACAGAACTAGATAATACTGTCTGGGACATTATCTATAAATATGACTATGTTGTTGTTTGACAAGTTTATTTGACAGCTCTCCAAATTTTGGTACAATGGATCTCAAATGTTAGTAACTAGAACTTTACAGGGTTTGCTGTTGTGTTTTCTGATTGAGATCAATATCGGGTAGTACATCAAATTTCATACCTTTGAGACTGTGATACACTGAGTGGCATGCTAGAATATCTCAGAGAATGATTAAGACTCACAAACATGTTGCTACATGCTCTGAAATCACATGCAGGCCAAATCAGATAAGAACAGCAGATTTCCTTTCTTCATGGGCATCAGTGAACCAGCTGTGATTTCATGGTCTTCATTAGACTTTGAATTTTCTGTTCAAATTCAACATCTGTCTTGGTGGTATTCAAACCCAGGTCCCCAGACCATTACCCTGGGACTCTGGATTACCCAAACCAGCAAAATACCACCATGCCATCATTTGCCATGCTGCACCATGTTGTATCATTCCACTTATAGGTGTACCCTTCTTGCCTCCAAAACACTTTACTATTTTAGTCAAAATATTAGATGATTTTATTGTTTGAACATGCAATGTAAATAACCCTATCAATTCTGCACATTTTTACTCCTGCATGCTTAATGTTTCGCATATCACTCTTTAGGATGACGCTTTTATTTCTGGGGAGATTAAGGGTTTACAATTAATGCGGATAAAACAAATTAATATTCAGTATGTCATTGTTCTGTCTTGTCAAAAATGCACTTGTCTAAAACTATCACTGGACTTGAATAGTGGGATTATAAAATATGCGAAACTCAGGTCTGGAATAGGCAGCATGTGTGGAGAGAGAAACAAAGTTAACTTTTCCAATATGACTTCTTTGGAACCCCATCTACATTTTTTCTTGTGATCTGGAGCTACCTGTTAAATGTTTTAACTCATTTTGTGAGCAGAAAAGCACCCATCGGAAATCATTTAAGACTTACCCCACTCCAAGCCCATATTTTGCTCCCTATCATGAAGATATGGATTTAATAGACAAGCCATTTTTTCTAATTGGAGAGGGGAATGTAAATGAAGAGAATCTTACGATGCTACAATTTTAGTGTATCATCTGTATTGCAGGGTCTTATATGTTTTCATGTTACTTAACATTTTCTGTGTCCTACTTCAGATTTTCTGTTGGTAATTCTCTCAAAAAGATCTATGGGGATAAGAATTAGCACCAGTGAAATCAGCTCCATTATCGGTTTCTATATGGCATGTTTTAATGTTTGGCATAGCACACAAACAGAACAAAAGCCAAAAAAGCACTCTACAAGACAGCACCTGGCATTAGTTACACAACAGTAGTCGTTTTGATCCCTGAAACCGTAACTCCAGTAGCATAAACCTAAATTTATGGGATTGCTGAGATTCGTGCTCTACTGAACACAGAACTACCAGGGCATGGAGACAGATAGGTGAGTGCCTCCTGCTAGTCAAACAAAAAACTGACAAATGAATAAAGGATACTTAGCTTTGGAGTCCTTGCTAAATTTATTAAATGAACAAAAGCAGCTAAGGAAAGAGCTATATGTTTATTTGTTCAAAAAAATGTAGAAATAGAAAACAGTGCATGCATACTATCGAAGCTCATCTAACAGATACATATTTTCATGTTTTATTTTTAACAATCTGTTTTTTCATATCTTCTGAAACCACTAAACTGGATGCACATTCAATCACACAATTTAGTGGCTTCAGGAGTAGTGACAAATATTAACCCCAGTCCTGGATTCTTTATCCAACTTGTTATTTTTCTTCTATTGTGAATTGACAAGATTATTTAACTGGGGAGTAATTGCATTCAGACATATCCCTCCATCAGCTGGCACCTGTACATTCCAACTGGAGTAATTAGGTAAGGATAAGGAGCAGAACCTTTGATGGATTTTTTTTTCCTTTCCTAAGGCCAGTTGTAGCATCCCAGCTTAACTAAACAAAGACAAGAAATCAAACAGGGTAATGTAAGTCAGTACTGGGTAGCTGCTAGTTAAATATAAGTCAATCTTGATGATCTACCAACATTTGTGAACTGTTCAAAACTTGCACTTGCATTTATGAGCCTAGATTTCCCACCTTTGGCAGGTTAGGGTCTGACTAGAAATACTGCTATCAGATTTGTACAATTACTAACCTGCTGCAATTTCCACTATTTGCTTAGTTGGCAGGGGTGATGCAGTGATCGGTATCCTGATAGGTTTACTACACTTGATAGATGTAAGTTATAAGGAGTTGACATATTTTGCCAATCATGTCTGTCAATTGTCAGCCTTTTCAAGAGCGTCTTCAGACTCTTGGAAGTGCATATAAGAAATGTAATGAATAGACATTTTCTATGATCCAGCACCCTACTTCTGTCATTTTCTCCACTGCCTCTCCAAACTTTCCATTCTTCTGACTCGGGCTTTTCTGGATCTTCTCTTCTCTTCACTAATGGCAGCCATTCTTATAGCTGGCCAAAGAACAACCTAAAGAGACTAATCGATATATCATGAAGTACATGAAATGTGTGTTAAAGCATTTAAATATGTAGAAGAATTGGATTGGAGGACCCAGGAGGAAGTGAGGAGTGGAACAATATTATCTGTACTAGAGGCAAACACAATGCATTCCCCTGCCACTGAGTGACTGTGATCTGCTTGCTCATTTCAAAACAAAGAAGGATGGAGCAGGAATGGTGAAGTATAAGGATATCACTAGAGGGGTACTGTAAGCAGGGATAGCCCATCAATGTGGCGCAATAGGTTAGTGCGTTCAGCTGTTAACCAGAAGGTTGGTGGTTTGCAACCACCCGGGTTCGAAGGACTTCCTTACTATAAAATCCTTGGATGACCAGGGATGTTATGACCTTGGTCAAAAAGATAAGGGAAGTATACGTCAGGTCTAGGAGGATGGGAATTGACAAAGCCCTTGAAGTGTAGATGGAAAGTAGGAAAGAACTTAAACAAGGAATTAGAAGGGCTAAAAGTGGTCATCAGAAGTCGTTAGCAGACATGATTAAGGAGAATCCCAAGGCTTCATATGCATAGATAAAAAGTAAGAGGGTAGCCAGGGAAAGGGTTGGCTCACTCAAAGACAAAGAAGGAAATCTATGCGTGGAGCCAGAAGATGTAAGTGAGATCTGAAACGAATACTTTGTGCATGTATTCAAAAAAGAGGAGGAATTGGTGGAGAATGATCTCAGGGAAGGGAGTGTGGAAGTTCTAAGCCACGTTGCTAATAAAAAGGAAGAGATGTAGTGCATCTTAAAAAGTATTAAGATAAATAAGTCCCCAGGTCACAGAATCCCTACAGTGTGGAAACAGGCCAGTCGGCCCAACAAGTCCACACTGCCCCTCTGAAGAGCATCCCACCCAGACCCATCCCCCTACACTTTACCTGTAACCCTGCATTTCCCATGTCTAAACCACCTATTTTGCACACCCCTGAACACTATAGGCAATTTATCATGGCCAATCCACCTAGTCTGTGCAGCTTAGGACTGTGGGAAGAAGGCAGAGCATCTGGGAGAAACCCACGCAGACATGGGGAGAATGTGTAAACTCCACACAGACAGACATTTGGCCAAGGACAGGATTGAACCCAGGTCCCTGGTGTTGTGAGGCAGCAGTGCTAACCACTGAGCCACAATGCCACGTATGGGATCTAGCCCATAATATTGAGGGAGGCAAGAGAACAAATTGCTGGAGCATTGACAGACATTTTTGTATCGTCTTTGGCCACAGGTGAGGTCCCCAAGGACTGGAGAATAGCCAATGTTGTCCCATTGTTGAAGAAGAGTACCAGGGATAATCCAGGAAATTACAGGCCCGTGAGATGCACATCAGCGGTAGCAGACTTATTGGAAAAGATTCTCATGACAAGATCAAAACCCATTTAGAAGCAAATGGACTTGTTAGCGATAAACTGCATGGTTTGTGTGGGGACATCGTGTCTCACAAACTTGATCAAGTTTTTTGAGGAAGTGACGAAGATGATGATGGAATACAGTAAAGCTTTTGACAAGGTCCCTCATGGCAGATTGGTACAAAAGCTGAAGTCACATGGTACCTTGGCAAGATGGATACAGAACTGGCTTAGTCATAGGAGACAAAGGGTATCGGTGGAAGGATGCTTTTTGGAATGGAGTGTTGTGGCTAGTGGTATTCAACAGGGATTAGTGCTGGGACCTCTGCTGTTCATGGTTTAGATAAACGTGGCTGGTCTAAATAGTAAGTTTGCAGATGATACAAAGATTGGTGGAGTTGCAGATAGTGGGGAGGACTGTCACAGGATATAGATCAATTGGAGGCGTGGGCAGAAAAATGGCAGTTGGAGTTTAATCCGGCCAATTGTGATGTGAAGCATTTTGGAAGGGCAAGTACCGATGGAAATTATACAGTGAATGGCAAAACCCTTAGGACTACTGACAGATAGAGAGATCTGGGTGTGCAGGCCCACAGATCACTGAAGGTGACAGCGCAGGTAGATAAGGTAGTAAAAAAGGCCTAGATGTTTGCCATCATTGGAAGGGAAATTGAGTGTAAGGATAGGCAAGTTATGCTGCAGTTTAATAGAACTTTAGTTAGTCCACACTTGGAATGTTGCGTACAGTTCTGGTCATAACACTACCAGAAGGATATGGATGTTTTGGAGACGGTACAGAAAAGGTTTACCAGGAGGTCGCCTGATATCGGGGATTTTAGCTATGAAGTAAGTTTGGATAGACTGGGTTTGTTTTCACTGGAAGGCAGGAGGTTGAGGGGCGACCTGATAGAAGTTTATAAAATTGTGAATGGCATGGATAGAGTGGAAAGTATGAGGCATTTTCCCAAGGTGGAGGGGTCAATTACTAGGGGACACAGGCCCAAGGTGCAGGAGGGGAAGTTTAAAAGAGATATGTGAGGCAAGTTTTTTACACAAAGGGTGGTGAGTGGCTAGAATGCACAGACAGAGGAGATGATGGAAGTAGACACAGTAGCAGCATTCAAGAAGCACCTGGATGAATGCATGAATAGGAAGGGAATAGAGGGATACAGATCCTGTGAGTGAAGACAGTTTTAGTATGGAAGGGCAAAATGTGTCGGCACAGGCTTGGTGTGCCAAAGGGCCTGTTCTTATGTCGTATTGTTCTTTGTTGTTTATTCACAAGGGGCAAGAAAAGAAAATCTACAGGTGAAAACCACAATATCTATCAAGAGTGCCCTGCAGACTTGCTTCCATTGTTAGAGACTCCTGGATGATCTGAGTGAGTTGACAATCCCGTTTAGTTGGAGCTGGCTAGATTCCAGATCACAGTTTTCTCCAACTGGTGACTACATTAGTGTAGATTGCGAAAGACTGAGCTCTCCTTCATGTGTGGGCAGCTGAAGGCTTTTTTTTTTAATCAACAGAAAACATTTAGTTGCTAAAATTGATAAATGACCATCTCCATTTATGATAGGAACAAATTGCTGAAGTCAGAAGGCAAGTTAATAATTTCTTTTTGGCTTCTGAATTCTTCCACGCGTTGCTTGTTTAGTAATGAATAAATTCAATGAGTAAAGTTCATTCTGCTGGTGTAATGGCAAGTCTACATACAAAAGCTAAAATTATTCATTACAACACAAAGGAATTGACTTAGTGATTGCTATTAAGTACCCATAAAGATAACAAGAATATTTTTAATGTGTTTATTTCTGGGAACGCTGGTTTAAAGGGAGACACAGAATATAGGACCTTTTAGTCAGTTCCCATACGCTTGGAAATTTGCTGAAATTTGCTGGTTTGGGTCAACTAATCATTGTGCATGTGTAAAGCTAAAAACTGTGTTTTGACAGGATATTCAACTGGGTGAGGTGTCACAACCAAAGCATGATTTTATTCTTGTATATTCCAGCAGAGAAACTGGCTGGTAGTTAGGGATAAGAATCCTGGCTGATTTGTTGTTCTCCTTCCTAATCCAATTCTGAGCCTACCCCTGCTGTCCCAAAAGCGCAGATTGTGATTGAAATTGTGATGTTTCTGGTCAGAAAAAGTGTGACAAAAATGCTTATATGATCATAAAGCTATTAGACCAAAACAGTGAAAAATAAATCAATAACCTTGGTAGTGATCAACTGAAAGAAGAAAAAAAAAATTATAAAATATCCTGAAGTGATGTCTACAATCATGTTAATAAATAATGATTATTTGAAATACAGGTTAGAATCTTCCTGTAATAAAAGCAAAGTACTTCAGATATGAAACAAAAACAGAAAATGCTGGAGAAACTCAGCAAATCTTGCAGTGTCTGTGAAGAGAGAAACAGTAGTAATTTTTTGAGACCAATATGACACATACTAGACCTGAAACATGATTTTTTTTTCCTCTATCTCCACACATACTGCCAGACCAGAATCTTCCTGCATCTGTCTTTTCTCCTGTCTTCATTTCTGAGGTTAACATCATGGATATCCATTGGATCCAGACTTGTGGCAGTATACACCGATGGTTTGTCATTGCCTTTTGCAGGATTACTGACCAGGAAACTTTCCTCCTCTTAAAGCCTGTCATCAGACATTTTGACGGATTTACAGACTGGTAATCAATCTGTTCAACTATGTTACAAATGCACCTACCATGATCGACAGGCCCTGGCATGGAACTTGAACCTAGATGTAGGTACGCAACCATTGCACCGTAAGATTCCTCTTCTGGTGTACAATCACTAATTCTATTTGTGTAACCACAACTATAGCCGAAAAGCTAAAAATTTTTCTGAAGAAGGGTCTAGGCCCGAAACGTCAGCTTTTCTGCTCCTCTGATGCTGCTTGGCCTGCTGTGTTCATCCAGCTCTACACCTTTTAACAGAATAAAAGACTATTTTACTACTAAATAGCAACTGTTTCAATATAATAACATCCCATAATCGCACCCCTGGCAAAGGCAAATTCAATAAAATAGATTGTCTCACATGCAAAGTTTCCCCAGTCCAGAAGGAACGAACATTGATTAAAAAAACACTCAGAGAGAGATCTCAACCATTTTGCAATAGCAGAGAGAGATGTATAGCAGCTTCTGAACCCCAAAAGCTACTGGAAGTTAAACTAAAGTCCTGGTTTGGTGGAAGCTTGACCCCACCTCTTCATGCTGCTTCAATTGATCCAACTTAAAAAACCCAAGGCCTTACAAGCTGTTAACTTTATTGGCTTGGAACAGACTGCTCGTTGCCTCTCTCTCAACCTCTCTTCATGATAAAAAAGAAGCACAAAATGCATCTCTTAAATGCATCAAATCATCACAATACCTTGGCAGCAGAGTTTCAGAGGAGCAGCATGAGAGTGTTCTGTTGAGGTAAAAGTGTTAGGAAATTGAAAGATACAATTTTGGTCAAGAATAGCTGTTCAGTGAAAACAAGAGTGGAAATGCCTGGTCACATAGTGCCTGACAAATAACTCATTTATTAAAGGAGAAGACATATGGAAACCTTCATGAAATACTTTCCTGAAATTTTGTGGTAACAAATGTACTCAGTTTTGCACTTGGGTGTATTGCATCAGTCAGACAGACACTTTGGACCACTGTTGTTCAAAATTTAAATAAATATTTTAGACTCAAGAATTGGAAATTGTATTTTAAAATTTGGGGACTCAAATTTGGGGATTGTAGTTGATATAGAGAAAAATAATAAGAAAATGCATAAAGACATTAATAAATGCACAGGCTTGTAAATGAAAAGTGAGCTTCACTGTTACTTTTGTTGGGAAGAAGGAAGTCACATACATCTTGGAAAATTAAGGTCTAAGTACAGCAGAGAGATGAGATAGTTATACAGACAAAAATCGCTTAAAAGTTTGATAAGAAAGCCCTGAAAAACAAGCACTCAGTTTCTTGTTTGGAAAAATAGAATTAAAAACCTGGCAAGTTACATTAAACTAGTATAGTATATAATAGAACTCCAGTTAGATTAATTATGGAATATTCTAAACAAATTCAGTTTGTATGTAACTATAAGGATGTAGAAGCACTGGAGAAGGTGCAAGAGAAATAATTTACTAGAATGAAAGCAGAACTGAGAGGTTATACCTATCAGAAAAGATTGAATATGATGGGTTCTTTTATCCAAAAAAATGAAGGCAAAGAGATAAGTAGAGAAAGACCTTTAAAACTATGAAAGTTTTTGACAGGGTAAATGTAGAGAAAGTGTTTCTACTTGTGGGAGGAAGATATTCCTGCATAACAAATTCAAGAAAACAGCAAGCAACATTAGCTACTGTACATGGTCTCATTTGAGCTTACGGAAACTTTTGACTCCACTAACAGTGAAAATCCTCCTCAAATTTGGTTACCATTAGAAATATGTCATTATCCTCTACCTACTGCGCAATTACAAACAGTGCAAACAGTGATCTTCACCAACAGAACCACCAGTGCCTAATGTCAGCAAAAAAAACCAGGTCAAACACTTTCTTCTCCATCCCTGAGAGATAATTCATAGAACAGAACACAAACTGTACAACTTAGGCCAGCTTCAATTCAAAACCAAAATCACCTTAACCTCAATGAAACAGCTTCAAAATGTATCAGAGATAGTACGAACTGCAGATGCTGGAGAATCTATCCATCTTCTATCCACCTCCCCCTCTCTCCCTATTTATTTCAGAACCCCCTTCCTCTCCTCCACTTCTGAAGAAGGGTCTAGGCCCGAAACGTCAGCCTTCCTGCTCCTCTGATGCTGCTTGGCCTGCTGTGTTCATCCAGCTCTACACCTTGTTATCTCAGCTTCAAAATGTAGATGAGTACAAGAGCAATGAGCTGATTTTGAACTTATACAAAGCATTTATTAGCCTTCAACTGGAATATTGTATCCAGTTGTGAGTGACACAGTTTGGAGAGATATGAATGCATTGGAGAGATTACAGAAGCAATTTACAAGAATGGCTCCAGGAATGAGAAGTTTCAGTTATGAGGACAGATCGAAGAACTTGAAACTGATCTCCTTGGGGAGAAGAAGGTCTGAGGAGATTTGGTAGAGGATTTCAAAATCATGAGCAGCCTGAATAGAATGGATAGGGAGAAGATATATACGCTTGCAAAAGGAACAAGAGCGTATAGACTTAAAGTGATGTGCAAAAGAAGCAAGGGTGATATGAGAAAAAAGTCATTTCACAGAGAGCTGTTATGACATGGAATGCACTACCTGCAAATGTGCTGGAGGCAGGCTCAGTTGAGGCATTCAAGAGAGCATCAGATGACTATTAGGACAGAAATACTATGCAAGGTTATGAGGATAAAACAGGAGATTGGTACTAGAAAGTGATGTTCATTTGAAGAATCGGGCAAAGTATGATGGGCCAAATGGTCTCCTTCTGCTCCGTAACAGCTCTGTGGTTCTATGATTTTGTGATAATTGTGTGTGTGCTCACTCGCATTGAGGTGCGAATCATTTTCAACTCTTTCTCTGACGTACTTGAAGAAAATGGGTTGTTCACTAGCTCCTGGAAAACTGAAGTCCTTATCCAACCAGTTCTAACAGCAAAATTCCTCCCTGTACTGATCAAGATTAAGGTTAATTAATTAATATTAAGATTAATGAATTGTCAATTGTGAAATTCTGGAAAATATCTACCGTTTTCTGTATCTTGACAAATCATACATAATCATTGAAATTCATTATCGCTTCCAATGTGCCAACTGGGCCTTTGGTTGACAGAGAAAAAGAATGAAGATGAGGATTTATAACCTGGCACTAAGGTCATGGTTTACCAGGCAGTAGTGATCTCAGCACTCGTCAATGCTTCAGAGACTTGGGCAACCTACTGTGAGTACCTCAAAGCACTGACGATTTACCACCTGTTTTGCTTTTGCAAGATCCTCCAAATACAGTGACAAGAAGGCAGTCCACCTGCAGTTTCTCTCTCAAACCAATCTGCCCAGCAGCAAAGCCCTAATTACTCAAACCTAGCTCGGCTTGACAGACCATGTTGTTCGTGTGCCTGACATCGGACTCCTGAGACAACTGCACCAATCAAAACTTGGTTGCAGCAGAACATCCCCACAATAAAACGGAAAAGCTTAAAGGGTGTCTCCAAAGAATTCATGAAGAGGTCTAACATACCCAAAATGGAGAAAAATTATTTAGAAAGCACTGAAAATATTTAGAGGTATTGCTGGGAATGTGCAGATGGGTGTCAATGCATCCAAGGGAGCACACAAATCTCTGAACAATTTATCTGTCCAACCTTTGAACATCAGCATAGATTAGAATCCCTACAGTGCAGAAAGGGGCCATTCAGCTGATCAAGGCTGCACTGATCCTCTGAAGAGCATCCCATCCAGACCCAGTCCCCTACCCTATCTCTGTTATCCTGCATTTACCATGGCTAATCCATCAAGCCTGCACATCTGTGGACACCAAAGGGCAATTTAGCATGGCCAGTCTACTTAACCTACACATTGACACGGGACAAACATGCAAACTCCACACAGACAGTCCAAGGCTGGAATCAAACCCAGGTCCCTGGTGCTGTGAGGCAGCAGTGCTAACCACTGAGCCACTGTGCCACATATATGGCAGAGTCTGCAGATTACATATTGGATGTGCAAGCTATTTCAGAAGTCTCTGAATCCACCTTTCAGAGTGGAAACAAGTCGTCCTCAGTCCCAAGGCATGACATAAGAGGGAAACTTACCAGAGGGACCCCTATATATGACAGTGACTAATCCAAACTTAAGGTCAGAATGGGGATATTCTTTGACGTTCACACTTTTTTCAATGTCATTCACATATCCACAGAGACTAAAGAAGGATGTAGACAACATTTCGGCTTGGGTTGATAAGTGGCATATAACATTCACACCACACAAGTGCCAATCAATGACTATCTCCAACAGAAGAGTGTCTCTCCTGTTCCCCATAATAATTAATGACATCACCATTGCAGAATCTTATGCAATTAACATCCCAGGGACTATCATTATCAAGAAACTGAACTGGACCAGACAAATACATACTGTGGCTACACAAGTACATCAGTGGCTGAGATTTCTGTAACAAGAAACATTCCTCTTGACTCCCCTAAGCCTGTCCACCATTGACAAGGTACAAGTCTGGATGAGTGCACTCAGAAAACTCAACAACATCCAGAACAACGCAGCCCGTTTGATTGGCATTTCATCCACCACTTTCAATGTTTGCTCTCCTTGGCAGCAATGCTTGGTAGCAGCTGTGTGTACCATTTACAAGATGCACTGCAGCAATTCACCAGGCTCCTTTGACAGCACTTTCCAAGCCCACTACCGACACCATCTGGAGGTCAAGGGGAGTAGATGAATGGGAGCACCACCGCTTGCAAGTTCCTCTCTAAGTCACAAACCATCCTGACTTGGAACTATATTGCTGTTCCTTCACTGTCACTTGGTTAAAAGACTGAAACCCTCATTCTCGCAGCACTGCAGGTATACCAACTGTCTCTTTAATTGTAATTGAAACAGAAGAATTGCACCAACCCCTTTCTACTCCCACGCATCTGCTTGTTAACCAGGTTTATGATGTGCCTAATTTAAAGGTTCTAAGCTGTATTCGGTTTAATATTAGGAATAATTCAGCCAGATTTCATGTGAAGTTTATTACAAATAAAACTTACTTTAAAAATGCAAAACCTATTGCCAAAAACAAGGTTTTGACTTTGCAAAGCTGAATATGACTTACGTTCTACCATGCCAAACTTAACAGAGGCAGTTGTGGGTTACAGACAAACTATGATTGAACAACCTACAGAACAAATTCAATAGTAAATGCTATTGAGACGGATTCCACAGATTTCTCAGCAAACCCCACTTCCCGTCTATTAGGGCCTCTATGAATCACCAATGGTATGAAAATGTTAAAAGGTGTTCCATTTGTTCATTTTTGATGACGTGGCCTTGAAAATCCCTCAATCTCCCTTCCCAGGACAATGCTTCTCTGGATTTGGAAAGCTGCACTCCAGCACTGCAAGTTCTGCACCACTGTTTTTCATGGTATAGCTTCTGGACTTGAAGACATGGGCTTACATTTTCCAGAAAGTATAATAGAACATGAATGAAATAACTGCACAGAGGCCGGTATCCCGTCACCATGTTACCCTTTATTTACACGTGCACAGTACAAGGGCTCAGATCAGCCAGTTCAGAGCCAGTCCTTAGAATGAGGAGACTCCCTGAATCTCCTGCTCAGTTTCTTTGTTTATTTCTGTCAGCCAGGGCTCCTTGATTGGTCCAGGTTAACAACCCAATCAACCATTTCATAATCAATTAGATTCACCTGGCCCATATTCCAATTACCATATCCCTCCCCCACTAAGTCCAGGGATGTTGGCCTGTAGCTTCTCCTGGGATGTTTTCGCCCAGGTCTGGTTCCTCTGAATCTGACTTGGACATGAGCAGCATGTACTGGACCGTAGCTTGTCTCCTGCACCCAGAGCATCTCAGGACAGTTTCCTCCTCTTCTTCAAGCAGTAACAATGTCAAGGCTGCATCCAGTTCGAACTCTGAGCTTTCTTTGAAGCTAGATGGAGGAGGAGAACCCATGGTTTCTGATGGCCTTTCTGGCTGTTCAGGGGCACCAAGTATGTTTTGTTTCTTCCCTGTCTGAGAGGTAGCAGCTTTCAGGTGATCCACATGTTTGTTCAGGACCACCTTACCTATCCAAACTTTGTATGCCATGGGACTTAACCTTGCGTCGACCTCGCTTCATACCTATGTGGTGCCATTTCCATGGTTTCAACACAAACTTCATCCCCTGAAGTAAACTGTCTCCCTGACTTAGAGGAGGCATGGGCCTGGCATTGGTATTCCTGCTGCTGTTTCACCCTAACACCTCCCCCCTCCCCCAAGGTCTGAGAATATCAGATTTAACCAGCTGTAGAGTCTTCTCCCCATCAGAACTCTGTTGAAGCTATCCCTGTAGTTGCGTGAAGGGTAGTCCTATAATCAAACAGGAAATGGGACAGTCCGGTATCAAATGAAGCTGTCAGTTGTTTCCTTAAGACTGCCTCCTATGTTTGGATTGCTCATTCTGCCAGACCTTTGGACGATGGATGGTATGGAACTGTCCAAACATACCAAATGCTATCGACTTTAGGAAATACTTGAAATCCATGCTGGTAAATAATGTCCCATTGTCTGTGACCAACACTTCTGGGAGTCTGTATATTGTGAATGATGCAGCTTTTCAATTGTCATCCCTGAGTTTCCTGAATGAATTTTTTGCATGTCCAACCACTTTGAATGGGCAGCCCCACAATGACAAAATCATTGATCTCATGAGAGGACCAGCATAGTTGACGTGTACCTGAATCCAGGGTTTACCCAGCCATTCCCACACATGTGGAGGTGCTGCTGGCAGTAATTTTTGTTCTTGTTGGCATTTTGGACACTACCCCAACAACGCAGTTATGTTTGCATTCAATCCTAGCCACCAGACATCACCTCTTGTCAACATTTTCATTTTGGAAACCTCTGGATGACTGGTGAAGTTCAGCCAATATCTGGGTGGTGGCTTTTACTCAGGACAATCACTCTTGAAAGGTTTTAGTACCTGGTGCTTCAGGGAAAGTTAGACTCCTAACTTTCTATCAGTCAAAAATGCTGAAGATCTGCGAGCAGTCAGAAGAAATTAGAGGATAATAGAGGAAACAGAGACTTCGCTGAGCATTCTGGGAGAAGTCAGCACAGTCACCACAACTGATTAGCAGAGTGAGGAAGAACTCAGTGTCAAGGAACGGTAAGGCCCAAACATTGCATTACTCTAGTATTTCCAACCTGCTTTCCTCCTCTAACCTAAAAAAAAAGACATTAAGAGGGCCTGATTGAAAGCTTGTTGTAGCCTATAGGATATTAGGTCTGTTTGTAAAGATTGCACTGAAATTTAAGGAACCAATCAGTGCAGCTAGTTGGTATAAGTGTGGGCTTAGGTAAATACTGGGATTCACCGAGTAAGGCAGGCAAAGTAAGATTTTTTTTATCTTTCTTAGTGTAAGGGGGCAGAGATGGCAGTTAGGACAGTGGTGTTCTCCTCCTGCCAGATGTGGGAGATTAGGGAGCAGTCTAGTGTACCTGACAACTATGTCTGCAGGAAGTGTGACTGGCTGCAGCTCCTCACAGACCACGTTGTTCATTTGGAACAGCAGTTGGACACACTGAGGAGCATACAGGGGGCAGAGAATGTGATAGACACTAGTTACAGGGAGGTAGTCATACCAGAAGTTCAGTCAGGTAGATGAGTGACTGCCAGGAGAGGCAGGCAGGAAGTGCAGGAGTCTCCTATGGCTAATCCCCTCTCTAACAGGTATAGTGGGAACTGCCGATGCTGGAGAATCTGACATAACAAGGTGTAGAGGTGGATGAACACAGCAGGCCAAGCAGCATCAGAGGAGCAGGAAAGCTGACATTTCAGGTCTGGACCCTTCTTCAGAAAAAAGGTCCAGACCCGAAACGTCAGCTTTCCTGCTCCTCTGATACAGCTTGGCCTGTTGTGTACATCCAGCCGTACACCTTGTTATCTCTAACAGGTATACCGTTTTGGATATTGTTGGGGGGAGAATTGCTCTCAGAGTATAAAAGCAGCAGCCAGGCCTGTGGCACCACAACTGGCTATGCTGTAGAGCAGGTTCGGGCAAGATCCAAGCGAGTGATAGTGGTCAGAGACTTACTAGTTAGGGGCACAGACAGGCGTTTCTGTGGCCATGTCTGAGACTCCAGGATGGTGTGTTGCACCCCTGGTGCCAGGGTCAAGGACGTCTGAGCGGTTGCATGAAATTCTTAAGGGGGTCATGGTGCACATTGGTACCAATGACATAGGTAGAAAGAGGGATGAGGCCCTGCGGAATGAGTGCAGCGAGTTAGGAAAGAGGCTAAAAAGCAGGACCTTCAGGGTGGTAATCTCTCGGTTACTACCAGTGCCATGTGCTAGTGAGGCAAGAAATAGAAAGATAAGTCAGATGAATGCATGGCCAAGGAGCTGGGGCAGGGGGACATGGTTTCAGGTTCTTGGATCATTGGGACTTCTTATGGGGTAGAGATGATCTGTACAAGAGGGCTGGGTTGCACCTAAATTGGAGGGGAACTGATACCCTTGCAGGGTGTTTTGTTAGTACAACTTGGGAGGGTTTAAACTAGAGTGGCAGGGATCTGGGAACCAGAGCAACAAGCCAGAAAGTGGAGGGATTGATAGGAATGTAGATGTTAGGATGAGTAAATCAGAAAGAAAGGACAGACCGAGACACATAAATAAACATAATGGTACAAATGGGCTGAAGAGTGTTAATTTCAACACAAGGAGCATTAAAGGTAAGGCAGATGAGCTTAGAGCCTGGATCAATACATGGGATTATGCTGTTGTGGCAATTGCAGAGACTTATTTGAGAGAGGGACAGGACTGGCTATTCAACGTCCCAGGATTTTGTTGTTTTAGTCAAGATAGAGAGGATGGTAAAAGAGGTGGAAGAGTTGCATTACTAATCAGGAAAAATGTTACATCTGCACTCAGAGGGGACATTCTGGAGGGCCCATCCCCTGAGGCAACATGGGTAGAGTTCAAAAATAAGATGGGTGCGATCACTCTGATTGGATTATACTATAGGCCTCCCAACGCCACCAAGAGATTGAGGAACAAATATGTAGGCAGATTATGGAAAGGTGCAATAAAAACAGAGTTGTCATGGTGGATAACTTTAACTTCCCCGGTGTTGACTGGGACTCCCTTAGAGTGAGAGGCTTAGTCTGAGCAGAATTTATTAAGTGCATCCAAGAGGGTTTCTTGACACAGTATGTGGATAGTCCAACCAGAGGAAGGGCTGTACTGGACCTTGTATTATTAATGAGTCTGGCCAGGTGACTGACCTTTCAGTGGGAGAGCATTTTGGTAAAAGTGATCACAACCCGTTAAGTTTTAAGGTAGTTGTGAACAAGGTTAAGTCAGGACCTTGCGGGAAGGTCCTAAATTGGGGGAGGGCAAATTATGCCACTGTTAGGCAGGAGCAAGGAAGCGTTAATTGGGAGGAGCAATTATCAGGCAAGTCCACATTTTATGTGTGGTAGTTGTTTAAAGACCTGCTGGGGAGAGTTCAAAACGAGCAAGTTCCAGTAAGGATGAAGGACAAAGATGGCAAGGTAAGGGATCCTTGGATAATGAGGGAGGTTGTGAATTTAGTCAAAAGGGAAAAAGAAGCATATTTAAGGTTTAGGAAGTTCAAATCGGAAAGGGCCGGTGAAGAATATAAAGAAAGCAGGAAAGTACTCAAGCAGGGAACTAGGACAGCAAGCAGGGGCCATGAACTGACCTTGGCAAGTAGGGTTAAAGAGAATCCCAAGGCATTCTATAGATACATTAAAAACAGGGAGATAACTAGGGAGAAGGTAGGACCACTCAAAGGTAAAGGAGGGAACTTGTGCTTAGAAGCAGAGAATGTGGGTGAGATCCTAAATGAGTACTTTGCATGAGTATTCACCTGGGAAAATGACATGGAGGATAGCGAGATTTGTGTGAAGCACGCTAATATCCTACAGTATTTTGTGATCAAGAAAGAAGTGGTGTTGAATCTCTTGAAGAGCATTAAGGTGGATAAGTCTCCGTGGGCTGATGGTATCTACCCCAAATTATTGAAAGAGGCAAGAGAGGAGACTACTGGGGCCTTGACCAAGATCTTTGTATCCTCACTAGCCACTGGAGAGGTTCCGGAGGTCTGGAGTGTAGCTAATGTTGTTCCTCAGTTTGAGAAGGGAAATAGGGATATTCCAGGAAACTACAGACCAATAAACCTCACATCAATAGTTGGGAAGTCGTTGGAGAGAATTTTTGAGTTTTAGGATTTGCGCACATTTGGTAAATCATGGCCTAATTAGGGATAGTCAGCATGGCTTTGGGAAGGGCAGGTCATGTTTTACTAATTTGATTGAATTTTTCGAGGAGGTAGTGAGGGTGATCGATGAGGGTAGAGCACAGGATGTTGTTTACATGGATTTTAGTAAAGCTTTCGACAAGGGCCCTCATGGTAGGTTCAGCCAGAAGATGAAGATACATGGGATCCACGGTGACTTGGCCATGTGGATTCAGAATTGGCTTGCCCATGGAAGACAGTGGGCATTGGTGGAAAGGTGTTTTTCAGGCTAGAGGTCTGTGACTAGTGGTGTTCACTACTGAGACCTCTGCTGTTTGTGATATATATATAAATAACTTGAATGAAAACATAGATGGGTGGGTTAGTAAGTTTGCTGACAATACAAAGATTGGTGGAGTTGTGGACGATGTAGTATGTTGTCAAAGGATACAGCAGGATATAGATCAGTTAGAAACATGGAAGGAGAAATGGCAGATGGAGATTAATCTGGGTAAGTGTGAGGTACTGCACTTTGGGAGATCAAGTGTTAAGGAAAAATATACAGTTAATGGCAGGACTCTGAACAGCGCTAATATGCAGCAGTATCTTGGGGTTCAAGTCCATAGCTCCATGAAAGTATACATGCAATTAAATAGAGTAATAAAGAAGGCGTATGGCATGCTTGCCTTATAAGACTTTGGTTAGGCCACATTTAGAGTGTTGTGTTCAGTTCTGGTCACCACATTACAGGAAGGATACGGAGGCTTTGGAGAGGGTGCAAGAGAGGTTTAACAGGGTGCTGCCTGGATTAGAGGGTATGAGCTATAAGGAGAGGCTAGAAAATCTCGGGTTGTTTTCTCTTGTCAGCAGTCTATAAAACTAGGAGATGCATAGATAGGGTTGAGGATCAGAACCTTTTTCCTAGAGTTGAAGTGTCTAATACTAGGGGGCATGCATTTAAGGTTAGAGGGGGAAAGTTCAAAGGAGACATGAGGGGCAAGTTTTTTACACAAAGAATGGTAGAAGTCTAGAACGAACTGCCAGTGGTGGTGGTGGAGGCAGATAAAAAAAGAGGCATTTAAGGGACTTTTAGATAAGCAGATGAATATGCAAGGAATGGAGGAATATGGACCAATGGCAGGCAGAAGGGATTAGTGTCATTTGGCATCATGTTTGGCACAACATCGTAGGCCAAAGAGCCTGTTCCTGTGCTGTATAGTTCTGTGTTCTACATTTGAAGTTCTAATTATTTGTTGCTTTTCATCTGACCCAACGTAATTTGCCTCAAAAAAATAACACATTCTTTCCACACATACTGGATCCGGCCTTTGACGGCAGATTTGAACAAGTCAAGCTTCCCAAATGAAGGCATGATACCAGAAATGCTTACCACAACTCAGACTGTTGCAAGCAAATTTTCTTCACTGTCCCGCTCTCATCACCACTGAAATAACTGCACAGGATGGTATCCCATCCCAATGTCACCCTTTATTTACACGTGGACAGTACAGGGGCTCTGAACAGCCACCCTTCAGCCAGTCCCTAGAATGTGGAGACTCTCTGAATCTCCTGTTTATACTCTTTTTATTGAACTGTACAAAAGTGCAAAACAAATCAAGGTAACAGTCAACAAAGCAAACATGAATTTACAGGGTAAATAAAAACTGAAAGAACTGCAGAAGCTGTAAATCAGGAACAAAAGCAAAGTTGCTGGAAAAGCTCAGCAGGTCTGGCAGCATCTGTGAAGGAGAAAACAGAGTTAACGTTTCGGGTCCGGTGACCCTTCCTCACAACTGATAATGGCTGTTTCCCCTTATCCTCACCTATCATCCCACCAGCATCCACACCCAGAAGATCATCAGACACCATTTCCGCCACCTCCAGCGAGATGCCACGACCAGACACATATTGCCATCCCCTCCCTTGTCCTTCCACAGGGACCGTTCCCTCTGGGACACCCTGGTCCACACATCCCCACAGCCCTACGGCACCTTCCCCTGTGACTGGCGAAGGTGCAACACTTGCCCATTTACCTCGTCCCTCCCCAGTATCCAAGGGCCCAACCATACTTTCCAGGTAAAAAAGACCCTGAACTACCTGTTGCCTGCCACTTTAACGCACCACCCTGCTCCCTGACCAACATCTCTGTCTATGGTTTGCTGTAGTGTTCCAGCGAAGCTCAGCGCAAGCTGGAAGAACAACACCTCATTTTCCACCTGGGGACCCTACAGCCCTCCAGACTCAACATTGAGTTCAATAATTGTAGGGCTTAAACTCTCCCATGTTCCAGCCCTCTACCCCATACACCAGACCTTGTTACCACATACACACACACAACTGAGGAAGGGTCACCAGACCCGAAACGTTAACTCTGTTTTCTCCTTCACAGATGCTGCCAGACCTGCTGAGCTTTTCCAGCAACTTTGTTTTTGTTCCTGATTTACAGCATCCGCAGTTCTTTTGGTTTTTATCTTGTTACCACATAGCCTTCCTTTACACATCCCCTGTTGTTAGTCACTAACAGTCCCCATTAAGAACTATTCACCCTCCCAGCCTGATCGTTAGCAACTCCTTTGTGTGTCCAACTGTCTTTCTCTCTCTTTGGACTCTATCCTATCATTTACTCCCTACCCCACCCACCTCCCTATTTTCTGCATATAAACTGACATTTTCCCAGCCACTATCAGTTCTGAGGAAGGGTCACCAGACCCAAAACATTAACTCTGTTTCTTCCTTCACAGCTGCTGCCAGACCTACTGAGCTTTTCCAGCAACTTCATTTTTGTTTACAGGGAAATGGGGACAATAAAACAAACCCCAAATCCCACCTTGTAATCAGTTAACATGTCAGTGAACAATTTGCAGGGAAATGGGGACGGAAACCAAACTTCAAATCCCACCTTAGCTCGGTATAAGAAAAAAACTTCAGACAGAAGTTCACATTAGATAAATCCATACAAACAAACAGTAAAAAAGCAATACATGCAATACTGACACCACTGGAAAACCAACAATTGTCTCCCCCCACCGACCCTTACTCACCTTCCGATCACCTCTAGGATACCCTACCCCCATGCACCTTCAAGTTCTCAGCCTGCCCCTATGCAATCTCCTGCTTATATCTGTCAGCCAGGGCCTCCTGATTGGCCCAGGTTAACAAATCCCAATCAAGGATCTCATTGAATCACTACAATGAATATATAAATTAATATGGATGGATGAAGCCACAATCTAGGCTCTGTGCCTTAATTAGGCGATCAATTTCTTGAGAAGAAATTCATCCAAGTGGCAGAAGCACAGAACAAAAGCTAATTGTGGCATGAATTGTCCAGCTGAGATTAGCTACTTTTGCTACCTGAGACCTTCATGGTGTATATGGCTCAGTTATGGTCTACTGGCAGCATCTGTTCATAATATTAGTACTTCTGACATCCTGTCTTATGCCATGCTCTTTCATTTGCTTGCACTTGTTCCAAACCCAAATGTACCAATTCACATAAATAAAAAACACATGGTTTTAAAACAGCCTAAAAAGTTGGAAGGTAGGAACTACTGTTGTTGATTGTTAGCAGAGGATTAATTAACATGTTCATTTTTTTTCTGTAACTATTTTAATAAGATTTCCTTTTCTTTAAAATGCATTCAACAGTGAAATATATGCACATCATATAAATACAGTTAATGGTTTTGTGTTAATATAAACAATACTAACTTCTGATTCTTTGGGATTTTATATGCCTATTGTAGTAATTACCATCCTTTTGATATGGTCTGTTTGGCATTTAGTTGCTTTTAGTGCTTTTAGACCAACACCCTTGGTAACTATTAATTTTACTTAATACTGCTATTAGCATACACAATAGAAAATAGAGGTCTGATGGCCAGTCGGCAACATGTAAAAGGTTTAAAAAGTTCCTTTCCTTATATATTTGAAGTTTGCTCTGTGTGAGAAAACCAAGGTGAGGGGTTGGTCCCCATAGGAATGAAAATCCTTAACCTTCAATGTTGAATGCTAAACTTTCTCCACTGCACATTTAAACATCCTTTTAAGCCTCATAAACATGTCAATGGTGTGTTCATAAATTTGAAAATTCTCATTACTTCAGAATGTGAATTAACAACAGGACTGCAAATAAATGTTTGATTGTTACAATAGTCTGTTAATGTTTTACTTTTCCAGAGGTACTGCTTCACAATTTTGTTTGTAAATGTTCAGCGTGAAGTATAGATGATGTAGTGGGTTGTAAGCAATGGCGTCAGACAATACGCTTCACCTCCCTGTGCTGTTCTGCATTACAGTGTTTTTTTTAACCTTCCAGATACACTCCACCACAGAACATCTTTCACCATCTGAAGTCAAAGTGGGGGTCACAGGTTTTTCCATGGCCGCCATCAATGCCACTTCCTGGTTTGACTGCATTACGAATATATAGTTTATAATTTATATGAGTTAGAATATAGCTTTTAATTTAGGAATAGAAGTGTTAAATGTGAGATAATTGAAAACGCAAGAAACTGGTTTGAATCTAATATGTATGCAGGTTTAACAAGTTTCAGTTGATTACATCTAAAATGTAACTTGTTTATCTTACAATGTCTGAGGTCTAAGAGATATCAATTATTCAAATGATTTGTAAAGAGTTGTGCTGAAGTTAAGAGCAATTCATTCACATTTTCTGTTTGGAAACATCACGGAGATGGACTATTGTGTTGGGGTGTGTGAGGTGGCAAGAAGTTCTTTTTTAAAATTTATCTGAGTACATCAGCCAGCAGTCAGTCAGCTTGGAACAATCAGAGCCATAGTATCTGCCAGGACTGGGAACCAGTTCTGGAACCAGTTCTGGAACCAGTGAATATACAGAAGCTGTAGGGATCATTAAATACCTGAGGTGTTCCTGACATCTAAATTCCTAAATAAGAAGGCAGTAAAGCCTACATGCAAGCTGAGATGTCCACATTCGTGAAGTTTTGAAGTGAATTTGGGTGAAAAGTTAATGTAAGGATCTCCTTGAAATGACATACCTTGAAGGATGGTTGAAACCATGAGGAAAAATAAAAGCAACTCGGGTGGGGGAAGTTGCTGCTGTGGAATATGCTTAGATTGGTCCCAGATGTGTTCAAGATTCAAAATGTATAGGAAATTTTGGTGAGAATTGAAGTAAAAATAAAATTGGGTTCATAGCATACTTAGATAAAATACAGTGTTAAATTAGCAGCAGTTGTTTCATTTAAATTACTTTATATATGCAATAACATTTGCATTTATTTAAAAACATAACATCTTCTGGTGTAGTTCTGTCACTTAATCATAGGGTCTTCAGATTTCTCTTTAAACATTAATAAAGATAGCTAACAGGATTACAACACCAATTACATATGCAGTTGAAGCACAACAAGATAAACACTCCTAACTTTATGCCCCCACCTTGATGGATCAGAAGAAAACCCACCCAAAGGCTTGCTTGATAACATGCCAAATTCACCCAAGTGACACCTGCAATTAACTGGCAAGTTGATTACTTTCAACCTTTTGGTTGGGAGGCAAGGGCTTAACTGAAAATGCTTCAAAATATCATGTAAGTGTTACAGATATTTTGATTCCTTCATATACAATGTGAATAAAAGATGTTTCTCCAAGATTTGATACAAATTGGTTAATGTTTGGTTAGAATAGCAGGGAGATACAAGAATAAGAAGTGACAATACCAAAAGGGTGTATTGTACAATGCTTTGCAATATTCAAACTGAGACAACTTGTCTGTGCCATTGAATGAGGAGAGGTGACTGAAAGCTTGATCAAAAAGATGGATTTTGAGAAGGTTTTTAAATGTGGTGCAAAGAGTCAAAAGATGAGGAAAAGAGTTTGGCTTTTCATATTTCATCCAATGGTGAATAATATTCAGTTGTCACTAAATAAAAACCAAGAGAACAGCTGATGCTGTAAATCGGAGACAAAAATAGAACTTGTTGGAAAAGCTCAGCAAGTCTGGCAGCATCTGTGGAAAGAAATCAGAATTAGCATTTCGGGTTGAGTGACCCTTCCTACAAGCACTGATGAACTTGTCCAACAACTTCCATTTTTGTCTCAATATTCAGTTGTCTGCCTATTGTGATACGGCTACTGCTGTACACATAAGACCTCCTTTTAGCCCTGGATACTAACCAGGGTCCACTGAAAAGATTATTGGCATCAGCTTCATGCCAGATCCACTGATGCAGTGGACCAGAGGGCCATATTTTCATCTAGACATTACAAAAAAATTGGATGTGGATTTCAACATTGGTGGACCAGAAGGAAGGCATAGAGCATAAATATGATGAAAAACTGCAGTATATTTACTTGCAGATTTCAGATTTTCAAAGCGTCTTTATTTGCGGTCCCTCTGTGAACTCAAAAGGATATGCAACATGGGTACAGGTAGGTGTTTTCCCAGCTTTACAGTTCCTAATAGAATAGTCTTTATAGAATAGAATAGAATAGCCTTTATTGTCATATATACTCAATGTGCATAGTGAAAAATTTATACGTCGCCAATTATAGCACTGATTTAGGTACAAATGTACCTAGGCACAGCTTCTTTAGTTACAAGATCTTAGGCAATACAGAAATAAAATGTTCAGCATGACAGAAATAAAATTTCACTATAACAGACATCGCTGGCACTTAGATTCCAGTTTGCACTGGGCCCTGGCTCCACACCGTGCTGGCGACATGCCACGCCGGGAGGCCACTGCAGGAGGCCAGAAGGTCGCCACATACGCCAGGAGGCCCCTACAGGGAAAAGGCTGCTACGCTGCCAGGGAGATTGCCATGCCACGCCGGGAGACCCCTATGGGAGGAGGCCGCTGCGCCAGGCCGGGCGGTCGCCACACCAAAGCCAGGAGGACACTGTGCCAGTTCATGACGTTGCCATGCCTATGCCAGGAGGCTGCTGCAGGAGTCCGGGTGGTCGCCATGCCACACCAGGAGGCCACTACGGAATGCCGCTGCACCAAGCTGGGAGTCATTGCTGGAGGCCGAGATTTCTCGAAGAGAAAAGACGAAGAACGAGAAAAAGGAGAAAAAAGCACTAAGAAGAAGAAAAAGAGAAAAAAAGGAAGAAAGAGGAGAAGAAGAATGGCAGAGTGGATGAGCTCTAGCTGGAGTGTCCTACTCTGCCACCATCTTGCAGGGCAACGGTTACTGTCTCATCAAAGGATAGATTTCCACAGCCTAAGCAGTATTTTTATCATCATCTTTGGGAACTGATAGGAGCCTTATGAGGAAATGCTTGTGGTATCAGAGACCATCTGGACAACAAGAGTCTCTGGCATATTTTGTTTATTTAACCATGACATTGTATGATATATGGTGCAGATATACTAGAATGATGCTAACCATTAAATTCTGATAGCTTGTATAAACTTGAATTGTATTCAGGTTGAGGTGTGGTTGAATTGATGTGGTTTAAAATTATTAAATAATTTGATAGGATAATTATAATGTGGTTCTATTTCAGCTGCAGGGGAAATCCTAAACAAGGATGTGTGGTAGAGGGGCACAATCTTAAAATTAGAGCTACATCAATTACTAGTGAAATCACGAAGCAGATTCTCACAAATGGACAATGAGATTTAGATATATTTCCCCAGATGCCTGCAGTTTCTGGTTCAACTTAGATTTTCAAGACTGAACTCAATTTAGTATTAGATAAAGGTATCAGTGTACGAGGATCAAAGGCAGGTAAATGGAGGTACACATTAGCTATAATCTGATTGAAATGCAGAATAATTTTGAATAACTGACGAGACGAATGCCGTACCATTGTTGCTGTGTAACCATGAAGCAGCAAACTCTAATATTCTTTGTAAGCACAATAGAAAGTTATTTCAAGATGCGATGACTGACTGACATTGTAGAAAAATATTCCTTTGTTAGACGTGTGCTGCGGTAATGGTACTTGCAACTAGAGTTTAAACATTAAGATTGAGGTATCCAGTCTTCAGACAGCAGAACCTGGAGGACAGATTAATACCGTAGCCAAATATGGGCACCTGGCAAAGCACATCACAATGCAGAAAAAACTATTAGATTATTATCATTAACATGTATAATGAATTTATAACAAATCTATTGTAAAACAATAAGAATATGCACAGTAGGCCTAAATATACACCTTGAACTTGACTACACATTTGCATTTTATTGGTAAAGGGCAGTGTGTTGCAGAAGGCCTCTGAATATTCTTATTGCCCAGACATCCAAGTGTTGACCCCTGATTTGATGAAACGTTAAGTCTTCTGTCATCAGTACAATCATTCTGGGTGAAAATGGAAGAAGTTAGATAGGGAAATGCTCAATCAAAAACTGGAGAAAATGAACAACGAAAAGTTACCAACAAATGAATTGGCTTAGCAAGTGTGCAGTTGTATGCTACAACTACTTGTTCAACTCCTGACATCAACTTCAATTGTCTCATTGAATTTCATATTCTTAGTTCATCATCTATTGAAGAGACAAAGCAAAACAAGCCACTTCTCTGGATACCCTATGAATTTTCTAGATATGGCTAGAGATCTTTGAAAATTATTTAAATGTTTGAAATAATTGTTGCAAATTAAGAAGATGCAACAATAGTTGGGATTGAATTAATAATCACTATGGGAAAATGTCAGCATGGTTTTTTTATTGGAAAATTGTGTCTAACTAACTTGCTAGAGTTTTTGAAAAGGTAATAGAGAGGGGAAGGCTGTTTATATGGTGTATAACGGTTTCCAGTAGGCATTGATACAATGTCTCACAGCAGACTTGAAAAAAATGTTAGAGAGCATGGAATAAAGGAGACAGTAGCAATGTGGATATAAAATTGGCCAATGGATAGGAAAAAAGGAGTAATAGCTCATGAGTATTTTTTGAATTGGAAAAAGATTTGCAGTGGAGTCCTCCAGGTGCAAGTAGCGGGAGCCTTGTTTCTCCTGATAAGTGATTTAAATCATAGAATCCCTACAGTGTGGAAGCAGGCAGTTTGGTCCATCCAGTCCAAACCGACTCCAAACAGAGACTCCTCCCACACCCCACCCTACCCAATCCCTGTAATCCTGCATTTCCCATGCTAATCCACCTAATTTACACATCACTGGACACTACAGGGCAATTTAGCATGGCCAATCCACCTATTCTGCACATCCCTGGGCACTATGGGGCAATTTAGAATAGGTAATCCACCTGACCTGCACATCTTTGGACTGTGGGAGGAAACCCACGCAGACATGGGGAGAAGTGTAAACTCCGCGCGGACAGTCATCTGAGAGTAGAATCGAACCCAAGTCTCTGAAGTAGCAGTGCTAACCAAAGAGCCACTGATATGCAAGGGGCAATTTCAAAGTTTACAAATAACACAAAACTTGGGAGTATTGTAAACTGTGAGACAGTGTAGAACATTGGTGGAGTGGGCGGATAGATGGCAGATGAAGTTCATTGTGGAGAAGAGGGCGGCACAGTGGCTCAGTGGTTAGCACTGCTGCCTCACAGCACCAGGGACTCAGGTTCGATTCCATCCTCGGGTGACTGTCTGTGTGGAGTTTGCACATTCTCCCCATGTCTACATGGGTTTCCTCAGGGTGTTCCAGTTTCCTCCCACAATCCAAAGACATGTAGGCTAGGTGAGTTGGCCATGCTAAATTGCCCGTAGTGTTCAGGGATGTGTAGATTAGATGGGTTATAGGGGGATGGGTCTGGGAGGGATGCTCTCAGGGTTGGTGTGGACTTGTTGGGCCAGGGAGCCTGTTTCCACACTGTAGGGATTCTATGATTCTACAAAGTGTGAGGTGATGCACCTTGGTACAGAGAACACACAGAGACAATATAAACTAAAGGCTATTTAAAAATTGTACAGGAACAGAGAGACCTGGGTGTATATTTACCTAAGTTATTAGAATTAGCAGGACAGATCTATTAATAAACATAGAGTATTCTAGACTTATAAACAGGGCCATAGAGTACAAGAGCAGAGACAGTGTGCAGAGCAGGAATGAGAAACTTTGGTTATGAGGAAACTTGGAGAAATTCAGACTTTTTCTCTGAACAGGAAACGACTTGGAAGATTTAATAAAAGTTTTCAAAAACACAAGGGGCTCTGGATGGAGTGGATAGGGGGAAACTTCCCACTTGTAAATGGATCAAAAACCAGAGGGCACAGGATTAGAATATTTTGCAAAGAAGCAAATGCAAGGTGAAAAAAAAACTTTTTCATAGAATCCCTACAATGTCATTTGACCCATCAAGTCCACATCAACCCTTTGAATAACATCCCACCCAACCCCTGTATTTCCCATGGCTAATCCACACATTCTTGGACTCTACGGAGCAATTGAGCATAGATAATCAACTTATCCTGTACATCTTTGGACTGTGGGAAGAAACTGGAACACCTGGCAGAAACCCACATAGACAGAGGGAGAACATGCAAACAATCACCCAAGGCTAGAATTGAATCTGGCTCTCTGGTGCTGTGAGGTAGCAGTATCACCCATTGTGCCACCATGTCACACCTGAAACGCAGCTAAGGTCTGGAATGGGATAGTAGGAACTGCAGATGCTGGAGAATCTGAGATAACAAGGTGTAGAGCTAGATGAACACAGCAGGCCAAGCAGCATCAGAGGAGCAGGAAGGCTGACGTTTTGGGCTTAGACCCTTCTTCAGAAAAT
>NC_063336.1:70863656-70913996 GCF_021869965.1 Rhincodon typus | reverse complement strand
ATTTTCTGAAGAAGGGTCTAAGCCCAAAACGTCAGCCTTCCTGCTCCTCTGATGCTGCTTGGCCTGCTGTGTTCATCCAGCTCGACACCTTGTTATCTAAGGTCTGGAATGCATTGTTTGGAAGTGTTGTGGAGGTAGGTTCAACTGAGACATTCAAAAGAGGCAATCATGATTGAATGATTATTTAATTAGAAACAATGTGCATGGTTACAGGGATAAGGCAGGGGACTAGCATTAAATTAAAATGCTCAGACAGCCAGTGTAGACATGATGGGGAGAATGTCCCCCTTCGGCACTGTAACAGTACGGTGATTCCATGAATCTATGATGTTGAACATGTGATAGACAGTACTCTGACCCCACAAACAAGGAACTCCTGCCAGCTAATGTTACATATTGCCCCTTAATAGAGGAATAATTATATATGCTTTTTTGTATTCTTGCAAAGGATGTGGGCATTGCTGGCAAGGTCTGCAATCATTTGTTTTTCCTAGTACCCTTGAACTGACTGGCTTGCTTGGCCAATTCATAGACAGTTAAGAGTCAGCCACATTGCTGTGGGTCTGGAGTCACATATATGTCAGATCAAGTAAGGATGACAAATTTTCTTAAGGCCACACATCAGTTAATTCTTTTCAAGTTGCCCTGACAAAAGGCCTTTTTAAATGATGTTTGGTCAAATGGAATTGCAGAAATGTGCATTACAGGAGAAAACCAGACAGCCCATCATACCTGTGTAGGTTTGCGAATAGAGAAATCCACTCTCCTACTCTTACCCAACTTTTTCTTCAAGTATGCATTAAATTTCCTTTTGAAATGTGTAATAATATCTGTTTCCACCACTCTTTCAGTCAGGACATTTAAGTGGATTCTATTTATGTAATGGGTGTACACAGAATTTTAACAACTAAAATGTTTCACCGCACAAAACATCAAAACAGAAGTTAACTTTTGGATTTGAGTTTAATTATTTCATTTTTCTCCCTTGAACAAACTATCAGAACATCAGAACAGGAAAAAGTGACACTGATACATTTTTCTATTTATGAGAATAACTGTTTAGAATCTTATGCCAAATAAAAAACTTTCTTTGAAACCATAGACATATTTTCCAAAATAGAAATGGAGACTGGCACATCTGCTTTGTTTATGTAGAAATGAGATTGAGTGCTGAGTAGCATGATGTAAAGACAACAATCTCTCCATCAACGTCAGCAAAACGAAGGAGCTGGCCATTGACTTCAAGAACCAGAGTGGAGGGCATGCCCTTCTCTGAGATGGAAATGGTTGAGAGCATCAAGTTCCTGGGAGTGATGTTCATCAACAATCTTTCCTGGTCCACCCACGTCAACGCGATGTTCAAGAAAGCACAACAATGTCTTTACTTCCTCAGGAGGCTAAAGAATTTCAGCATGTCTACAAGGACTCTTACTAATTTTTGTAGATGTACCATAGAAAGCATCCTATCTGGATGTATCACAGCATGGTAATGCAACTGCTGTTCCCAAGACCACATGAAATTACAGACAGTCATGAGCACAGCCCTGTCCATCACTCAAACCGGCCTTCCATCCACTGGCTCCATCTATACTTCTCGCAGCCTCGGGTAGGCAACCAACATAAACAAAGACCCCTCCCACCCCAGTTACACTGTCTTCCACCCTCTTCCGTTGGGCAGAACATATAAAAGTTTGAAAACACATACGAAAACAGCTTCTTCCCCACTGTTATCAGACCTTTGAACAGATGTCTCAGATGTTAATTCTGATCTCTGTTTCTGCAGCTGTTACACCGTATTCTGCACTGTGTTTTGCTACCCTGATCCATTTTGGGTGGTATGATCTGCCTGTGCAGCATGCAAAACAACAATTTTCACTGCATCTCGATACATGTGACAACAATAAATCAATCAATCAATCAAATATATGTTTAGTAACACTGTACAATCATTTTTCTCATGGATAAGAGGTATAAAGAGATATCACCTTTCTGTAAACATGAAGTTTAGAAAAATAAAATAATGTCACATAAAATTTGCTTCAATGTATAGCATAAACTTGGAAGCAGCAGCTTTATATTTCTGGATGCGGTTGCACAAGGTATATGTAATATGTTATAATTATCAAACATAATCATATGAGGAATGCAGGTATGAAACAGACTTAATAGTAAGAGAAGCAACATTGTTTAAGAAATGTGAAGTTTCAGAATTCTGACATCGTGTTAGTATTATTTGAGGTTGCCAAGGTTGTTGTTATTTCATACAGGAAATGAACAACAACAGGGAGTAAAACAGCAGAAAACAAAGATAAGAAGACCCAATATTAAGGAAGGCCAGAAAGTGAGGAAGTAACAGTAAGATACGGAAGAAATAGATTATTTCAAATCATCATGTTGTTTAAAAGTTCAGAAAAACAGGAAGATAATAGACATATTACCAGTACTTGAAGTATCAGTATTAGGAATGCTGACTAATAAAAAAACCACTTTTAACAGCACTTTTATTAAAATAACTTCCTATGTTTACTTATGAGTGAAAAAAATAGCATTTGTACAACACTAGAAGTCAATTTTGTATTCACGTAAATCTACTTTTAATTAGCACCAGGTAATAGTGGAAAATATCATTCAAAACTATATTAGGAATTATGAGACTTAAATGATGTTTATGAGTGTGCCAACTACAAAATTTATACAACAAGGTGGTGGTTAGCTCATCTAGTAACCTAGAGGCCCAGGCTAACACTCTTGGGACATGAGTTGAAATCTCACATTGGCAGCCGGTGTAATTCGAATTCAGAGAATAATTCTGGAATTAGTCTCAGTAATGGTGACCATGAACACATTACCAAATGTTGGAAAGATTCACCTAGTTCACTAATATCCCTAGGGAAGGAAATCTATCATTCTTACCTAGTCTGCCCACTTTCTGAAATGGCCTAGCAAGAAACTCAGTTGTATTAATCCAATGCAGAGATGTCAATAAATAATAGAATCTGATGGACCACACAGCACTGACTTAAGGAACAGAAGTGATAATGGTACAGCTATCTCAGTCAATCCTGTAAAGTGATACTCACCAATATCTGGGGGTTTGTACCAAAATTGGGAGAGCTGTCCCACAGACATATCAAGCAACATTCTGACATAGTCATCCTCATCGAACCATTGAATCGGATCCTTCAGACAATAGCCTAGACCAACACCATCACCATCCTTTGGTTTGCACTGTGTCACAACCAGAATAAATCCATCACATATGATGACACAGTGGTATGCAGTTGAGAGAGAGCTACCCTAGGAGTTTTCAACATTGACTCCGGACCCCATGAAATCTCATGGTATCAGATCAAAAACAAGCTGCTTAAGTCTTTCAAATTCCAGTTCAGGCCATTTTCCGATGCTAAAACATTTTTGACCGTGTCACTCTTAGTGATCTAGTCATCTGAGATGAGGAGAAATTTCCTTCAGTCTGAGGGTAATGAACCTTTGGAATTCTCTACCACATAAGTTGGTCAATCTTTGACCAAATACTTAACTCTAAATTGCTCTCTGAAGTAGCCTAGCGAATCATTCAATTGAAGAGGCCCTTTAAAACTTTAGGGAAGTCTGGGATAGTCAATAATTACAGTTTGTCATCATATGATATCATCTATACTTTAAAGCAAATTTTATATTGTCCTGCAAGTCCTTGTAAGATAGAATTCAAAGAGATAAGACTTAAAGGCTAAGATATTCTGAGAGGAAAAGGAACTATCTTACTAGAGGGGGAAGTTATTAACATCTCATGACCAAGGAATGCAGATTTCTGTTAAGAGAAGGATTTCTTCTGAGTAGGTTATTGTTGGAGTTACTAGGGTGTGTGACCAGTGTTTACCAACAAACCCTGACAAGTGTGCAGGGACTGATAATGTAGTCAGCCTTGTAGTGAGTGGCATCTTAAAAGCCACATGCTGAGTAGTGTCTCACAGCAAAAGCAGGATTGCTAATAATAGCAAACTGAGCCTCTGTCTACAATATTTCCTCCTCAGGCATTCTTAATGTTGTAACATAAACAACAATACATTTAAGGGCTGTGCCTGAGTTGATTCAACAGAAAAAGAGCTGTTTTGGCATGGGTTTGATGTTGTTCATTATTTGTGTAGAGATATTGCTTTGTCAGTGTTACTGAATGACACATATGGATCATAAGCCAGGGTAATAGTATACAGTCCTGTTAATTCTTCACTCATAATCAGCTCCTCATTTCGTGACAATGATAGTGACAGAATTGATTGCCTCAAATATAGGGATCATGCAAACTGCCAGATCATCTAACATTCACCTGCAGAACCTTGTTGTCATGGTTGCATAACAGGTGGACATTTGTGGAGCAGAATTTACAATGGATACATGGGGTGCTACACATGATCTTCTATCACAGCCTTGTAATTTGGAAGGTCTAGCCACCCACAGACACCATATAATTCCAATCTGTTAATATCTCTCCAGTGGGTTTCTCATAATAATTTTCAGTGCCCCTAAAATCTCTTTTTTATTTTCCTGTAACTCTCTTAGAGATGAATATCCACTCCTTTGAGATCTGTTTTGAATGTTTTTTAACTTATGTAGGATATATGTGTGTAGCTGCGATGCATCTCTGTTTAGCCATTGCATGCTGTTCAGGACTTCCCTTGTTAATAATTGACATAGTCATTCAGAACATTTAATATCTTATGTTCAAAAAGTGTTTCAAGCTCATTTGCATCTTGTATGGTTCTTGCCTCTTCTTATTGAAGGACTGAATAAATGACTTTAGTCACTCATCTTCCATTTGGCAGAAAAGTCATTCATGGTGATAATAATATCATGCTGAGTTATTCAACCATTAACAATCTTTGCAATTCATTTAGGATTTCACTTCTTATTCCTTGCAGTATGTTTCATTTCTCCTACAACTTTAAATTGAAGCACAATAGCCTGTCTTAAATACTGGAAGCACTTAGCAAATCAATTAGTACCTGACATTTCCTGTGGACTGTGAACCAGCTAGGATGTGGTTATTTTTAAAAGCCAAATTTTAGCACAGCAGTGATTAAAGCTGTGTCTGAAGATATGATCTCTATAAGAAGTATGCAGTCCACAGATTTGCATTGTATTTTGGCTAGCACTTACCAAAAAGTAACTAAACAGAGTGGAATGATTTCACATGTTTTACAATAGCACTTCAAATTTTGATCTCAATATGTCTCATACACAATAGGACGCAATAATTTAACTTCTACTGTTTAATACCTTGATAATCTGTTAGTGTGGTATTTACCTGATTCAAAAAATTCTCAGATAACTGAACTCATGAAGAGTTAGTCTCGAAGATGAATTCAAGAATTCATTTCATTATTCATGAGTTTTGGAGAAGTGTTGTCAAACTTAAAATATATCAAAATCTGTTTTCTCTTCACACATGTTCCACACCTGCTGTGTTTCTCCAGTAAGTTCTATTTTCATTCATTTCATTATATACATCTTATTATTTCTGGAAGAAGGCATGTGAGTCAAATGTATTAATCACTATATTATAGAAACACTTCAAGATTGTTGTGGGGTTGTCGCAATAACCAGTATGATGTGCTTTCAGTAATCATTATGAAAAATTTCCTTCTGGTTGACCAATTTGTAATTGAACAAAACATTAAATATGTCAAGGTAAAAACATGTATTGCTTTACTGTGGTGAAGAAATGAATAGGGTAGCATATATTCCCATTTTAACATAATTGAGAACTTGGTATCTATCCAAGAAGTGGGTTTCATAAAAAAAACAAAAAATGGAAAAAAAATAATTCTATTTGACCCATCAAGATCATTCTTCCCATTGTGGTGTGCAATCAATTCTATCATGACCTCTTCCCAATCATTAATTTCCATCAAAGTACCCCTGATTTCTCAATGTAAATCATGCAAAACCATACAGTTTTTATCCATTTTCAGATCTTCTCTATTCAACACTAGTTGTCTGGTCACCACAGATAGCAAATGTTCCCCACATAGCTCCATTAGGCCCCCCTAAAAACTTTTCTACTTTGCAGTAAAGGTGACTTTTTTTTGATTGAAATTCATGATACCCTTCTGCTGTGGACTGGAGCAATTTTTCTCACACAATCTTCTAGTCTTGACGTTATTAATTATACAAACAGACTCTTGGCTGCCTTTCTTGGGGAATCGTCCAGCCGGAGGGGTGGAAGTGCTCGTCATTGCCAGCACTTCCTGGTTTTCACACCTCTTAAAGCCCAGCTACACATTGCTTCAGAGACTGAAAGCCAGGATTGACTACTCACACCATGGTGCCCAACCATTATTATGAAACCATGAATAGCTCACTCTCCTCACTCCAGACAGGGATTGGGAGGTGCTGCTGAACAGCTTGGTGGAAAGGAGGGCTGTTATTTTCCCAGCTAACCGTTGAAGAAGGCCATGCTACCAGACACAGTCAGCTTGGACATGACTAATTGCAGCCTGCACCAACACTGCGTCCAAGATGGAAAGGAACATTCAGCAATGTAGAAAGAAAGTTAACGATCATCTGCACTCTGCAAGGTTAAATGCCACCATCTTCTCTCTGTTATCTCACATAGATCCAACATTCAAACTTCGCCACTGCATACACCTCTCACCAGGGTTCATGGATAACAACTCCTGGTATTGCATGCATTATGTCCACTCAATGGCTCTCTGGCACCTCATCCTCCCAAACTCTTAACCCTTCCTGTCCTCCACATTTCCTACTCACTCAGTGGGGGCACCTCATCACCTCACATGCCTCTGTATCACCACTAACTGTTCTTCCATCCAGTTCCATCATATGCAATCTTTTCTTATGTCTCATTGCAGGAAAAATTGGCAGTTTTGAGGGAAACACGGTGGCTCAGTGGTTAGCACTGCTGCCTCACAGCACCAGGGACCTGGGTTCAATTCTGCCCCGGGCGACTGTCTGTGTGGAGTTTACACATTCTCCCGTGTCTGCATGGATTTCCTCCAGGTGCTCGGTTTCATCCCACAGTCCAAAGACGTGCAGGCTAGGTGGATTGGCCATGCTAAATTACCCATAGTGTTCACGGAATTGTAGATTAGGTGGGTTTGGGGAATGGGTCTGGGTGGGATGCTCTGAGGGTCGGCGTGGACTTGTTGGGCCAAAGGGGCCTGTTTCCACCCTATAGAGATTCTATGATCTGGAAACTGTGTTTCTTTAACCGAGGCAAGGAGTACAAAGCAGGCCAGATGTGGAGGACAGGTTGCTCAACCTTTATGAGGAGAAAATATTTAATCTAGTTGTAAAAGAGCAGGACCACTCAATTGAGAATGGTGAGACCTGGATGAGCAACCAACTAAGTAAGCTTCATTGTGCTGTGTTGTGCTGTTCTCCCAATACCACCAGTGTCAACTCCTGATTATTCTGCACAAACATTTAAGCAGCTTTGACAGCCAATTTTCTTTTCTGAGGCGGGCACTAATGGCACAGAACAAACCTCCACAAAGAGGCCAACACTGGAAACTCACAGTTTCACCTCCACCTCTCAGATAGAAGTCAGTGATACCTTAGAGAATGCACTAGAATGGCTTTCTTCTGGTTGCACTTGATGTTGAGGACTGACTCTCGCCCAATACATGGACTACAAGGCCCCTGGACTCTGGTCAAACCAAAAGTCTAAATGATGATGGCCAACCCCTTCAATTAGAATTGGACCAGCCCCCTCTCTTACTGTGTCAGTACCCTCTGACTGATTGTAGTCCTTTGTCAACACACTAAGGACTGCTCTACTTTCACACATCACATTTTGTTTGATGCACATGCAATGCATATGCTTTATAAAGTGCTGGCACATGCTGCAGGTACAATGTTGATGTAGCACGATGATACAGTGATATGTCTATGCCCTGTCTGACTATTAGTTTGACTGTTCAGTGCTCCTCACTGTCACAAGCTGCTTGCCTCTCCTTCTGCTCTAAAAATTAATGAGGCCCACACAGATGCTGGTTGCCTATAGGTCAGTGATGAAGTTAGTGAACTTGCACTAAGAAATATACAGAGGCTGGTAGCTCCCAACTAAGAGTATATGACTGGAACTAAAAAAAATCCAAGAGTCACAAGATATTATATCCAAATAAACACAAAAGTATCCTTTTTAAATTTATGAGATGAATATGTGCGATCTGGCAGAAGCATTAAAGTCATAGGTGTCCTGGAGCTTCAAAGTAAAGAGTTAAAGGGCTGGGTTGGCAGGCGAGGTGGACTGAGAACGGATTGGTTGATGTGGTAAGGCTGGTAGTTTTCTGATGCCAACTTGTGTGGACAAAGGGTTGAGGAAGGGTGATGGCCGTTAAGCATGCAGGGACGTTATGAAGAAGCAGTTGGATAATGGCTAGAGCAAGCATTTTTCAAGCTACAGCTGCCAGGTTACCCATGCTGATTAACATGTTGGGAATTCACGCTGTCTACTTTCTTGGTGGAGGAAAGGAGAATTGGAAGTGCTATGTAAAGGGGCAAGTTGATGCTGTAATGGGAAGCAAATGTATGGAAATAAAGTCATTGTCACTCTCTGGTGAGATTCTGAAATTGCCATTTAAAGCTGGGAGGAAAATCAGGAAAACTTTTCTAGGCATTGAGAATCAGATTCTTTTCATTGTCACGGTATTTTCCCATTTTACTCATCATTACTTATGCTACTCCAGGAAGGGGAATTTTCTGCCTCAACTATTTCTATGATGTCTTTGACAATCTCAGGGTATTCCTATCTGATTAACCTCTAACTTCAATTCCATGTATTTACCCAGTTGCTCTTGAATGAGTTAATTGACACAGTGATTCATGTGTTGGACTCAGTTTGTGCTGTCAGTTGAAAGATGCTGCTCAGGAATTCAGACTTGCTTGATGTATGATTTGTGAATCATTTGAATTAAATGTTGGAAAATTATGCACAGACAAAACATAGTTAAATTTCAAACATGTACACCAGACAAGTTAAAAAAATCGTGAGCTAGAAATTACGGATGCTGACATTAATGAGTAAGTGATCTTGCAGTCATGTGATATTTCATTATCTCTTTTAACCCAGAAAAAATAAACAGGTTGATGCCTCATTAAAGGTAGTGGACATAGAATTTCATATTGACAAGTTAACTACTTGTCCATCATGGCAGCAAAACTCTTTTCTAGTCAAGTGCAGTTGATCACTGCAATCCAGTGACCTGAACCTCAGAATCACCAACCATAAAATGATTTTTGTTTCCCTCTAGAGATGATTTGCTTTTATTGAAACAAAAACAAAGTTTTGGGATAGATGTGAGCACTTAGCGAAAGGTCAGAATTTGTTGGAATATAACCAAATGATTTCCTCCAATTCACACGTCTGCTGATAGATTTGTTGACCAATTAGAAACTTTGTAATTGTACAGATTTTTCATGCCTGGAGACATTTCATTCATGTGTTAGCTGTTTTTGTTTCACCCTTTGCAAAATGACAATGCCCAATGCCAAGAAACTTAATGTTGTAATTTCAAGAGAAAAGAAAGATTTGGACTTGCTCCTGAATATCTCTGAAATCAATTACATGAATAAGATGAAAAAGAAAATCCCCAATATACTCAGAAAAACCAAACAAACCACTCAAACAACATGTAAAAGAACAGACTTGTTGTGTAAGTGAGATTTGAACAAAGTCTAGTGAGTTTGTTGACATTACTCCAAGGCCTATCATTATGCCATTATCAATGCATAGGTGCTTTCCTCAACCCATCACTGTCGCGGTATGGGATATTAAGTTCACAATTTGATTTACAACTCAAAAAGGTTATTAATTGAGTCTGAGTATTTATTTGAGTAGTTTATGTTTTTCTGAACATATTGAGGACTGTGCCTTTTTGCATTTTGTACTCTGTGTAAACTAATTTCAAAGATATTCAGGAGAATGACAAATCTTTCTATTAATTTCAATTGATGTTCTAAGGTATTAAGTACTTGAAAGATTTGAAATATTTTGAATGAACATTCATGAACAGGAGTTTTTATGTACTGAAGTAAACTCTATAATAAATATTTAATGTTTATATTTTATCTTAGCATGATTTTAGAAATATTGAAACACAGAAAATAGATGCAGGAGTTGACCATTCAGCCCTTCAATCCTGAATCACTATTCAATATTATTATGGCTGATCAGGCAATTTCAGTATCCCACTTCCGCTTTCTCTCCATACCCCTTGATCCCTTTAGTAGCATGGGCCATGTCCAGCTCCCACTTGAATATATCTAACAAACTGGCCACAACAGCTTTCCATAGTAGAGAATTCCACAGGTTCACAATTCTGAGTGAAGAAATGTGACCCCTAGTTATGGACTTCCCCAACATTGAGAATACTCTTTCTGCATCTGGCCTGTCCAGTCCCATCAGGATTTTACGTTTCTATGAGATCACCCCTCATTCTTCTAAATTCCAGTGAGTACAAGCCCAGACAATTCAGTCTTTCTTCATATTTCAGTCCTGCTATCTGGGAATCTGTCTGGTGAACCTTGGCTGGACTCCCTCAATGGCAAGAATGTCCTTCCTTAGACTAGGAGAGAAAAACTGCACTTGATACTCACCAAGGCCCTGAATAACTGCAGCAAGACACCTCTACTTCTACACTCAAATCATCTTGTTATGAAGGCCAGCATGCCATTAATTTTCCTCACCACCTGCTGCACCTACATGCCAACCTTCAGCGACTATTCCACCATGACACCCAGGTCTCATTCCACCTCATCTTTTCCTAAACTGCTAACATTCACATAATAAGTTAGAAAATAAAACAATAACTGAATAAATTCAGTTTTATGAAAATGCCTATGGTGAGCAACTTTTAATTGAGAATGTGAAAGCAGAAGGTGGTTTGTGAGTTATCAGAAATTGATGCTTAGTTGACATGTATATAGGAAATATAGGGCCTCTATGGGACAAATATTGACAGTAAGTTGGCGTTGGGACAATAAGTAGCTATGGGAATAGTAGGGGCATGGGTTGATAATGGAGGATTTGAGGGACCATTGGTTTTTTTTTATTTATCCATTTGTAGGAAGTGAGCATCACTGGCTGGCCAACATTTATTGCCCATCCCTAGTTGCTCATGAAAGGTGATAGTGAGCTCCCTTCTTGAACTGCTGTCATCCACCTGTTGTGGGTTGACCCAAAATGCCAACAGGGAGAGAATTCCAGGATTTTGACCCAGCCACAGTGAAGGAATAGTGATGTGTTTCCAAATCAGGATGGTGAATGGCTTGGAGGGGAACTTGAAGGTGATGGTGTTCCCATATAACTGCTGCCCTTGTCCTTCTAGATGGAAATGGTCATGGGTTTGGAAGGTGCTGTCTGAGGATCTTTGGTGAATTTCTGTGGTGCATCTTGCAGATAGTACACGCTGCTACTACTGAGCGCCAGTGATGGAGGGAGTAATGTTTGTGGATGTAGTGCCAATCAAGCATGTTGTTTTGTTCTGGATGGTGTCAAGCTTCTTGCGTGTTGTTGGGGCTGCACACTTCCGGTAGAATTTGTTCAGTCCCAAAAATTGAAACACCTCTTTCTTGGAGGATGGTCTTGGAAATTTCTCAATGGCCTTTGTCTTCACATTCCTTGGGATCATCCTTCCATGTCCGATGTTGTGTCCTAAGAACACCACTCCTGCCTTCGTAATTTCAGTTTTTGCTAAAATTATAACCAGTTTTGCTTCCCGTAGTCTTTCAAAGAGCTCTACCAAATGCACCATGTGATCTTTCCACGAATGGCTAAAGATCATTAAGTCATCTATGTAGATGGCACAATTAGTCAATCTGCCACAAGTCTGTTCGTAAGTCTTTGAAATGTGGCTGGTGTGTTCTTTATTCCAGAAGGCATTACTTTAAATTGATACAGCCTATTTGGGGTTACAAATGCAGAAACTTCTTTTGTTCTCTCTGACAAAGGTACTTGCCAGTAACAATAAAGTAAGTCCAACTTTATGAAGTAAGTGGTTTCTCCAACATTTTCCACACAGTCCTTGAGCCTTGGAATTGGGTATGAATTCGATTTAGTTTTGGCGTGATCTTCCAATAATCCATGCAGAACCATTGAGTACCATCAGATTTGGGAACCAATACGACCAGCGAACTCTATTCACTTTGACTCGGCTCGATGATGTCTTCTTGGCGCATCGCTTCCACTTCCTACTGTACCTGTGCAGCTTTGACAGGATTAAGCCTGTGGGGGTCTTGTTTAATCAGAACCAGCATTTCCCTACTTTAACCTATGCACTATAATATTAGTCCTCCCCATTCTTTTCCTACATATGTCCTCATATTGCTGCAACAAGCCTTTCAATTCAGTTCTCTGTTCCTGAAACAGATAACTCACTATCCAATCCCATTCTCCAAGGACTTCCTCATTATTTAACTTATTTTGAGATGCATCAAAATCCAAATGATCTAGTTTTCATTCCTCACACTGAGGGGCAGTAACTAATACCTGTTTCTTCAGTTCCCTGTCCCTGTTGTAGTAAGGTTTCAGCATATTCACATGACATACCTTATAAAGTTTTTTCCTATCTGGCGTCTTTACCAGATAATTCACCTGACTCAACTTCTTTTCAATCTGATAAGGACCACTAAACCTTGCTTTGAAGGGATCTCCTACCACTGATAACAGCATCAATACTTTATCCCCATGGGCAAACATACGAATTTTAGATTTTTTATCTGCTTCTTGCTTCATTAAATGCTGTGCCACCTTCAGATGTTGTCTAGCTAATTCACTTACTCTGTTTAATCTTTCTCTTACCTCAGATACATAATCCAACTGTGATATCTCTGACTTCAGACCTATCAACCTTTCCTTAACTAATTTTAAAGGCGCTCTTGCTTCGTGTCCAAACATCAACCCAAATGGAATAAACTGAGTCGATTCATTTGGGGCATCTGTAATGGCAAACAATATAAATGGGATACCTTTATCCCAATTATTTGGGTAATCCTGGCAATAAGCCCACAGCATGGTCTTTAGGGTCTGATGCCACCTTTCTAATTCTCCCTGGGATTCAGGATGTTACGCACTTGATTTAAAGTGTTTGATGCCTAAACTAACCATGACGTCCTTAAATAGTTTGGCAGTAAAATTGGACCCTTGGTCTGACTGAAACTACCTGGGTAATCCATAATGGGTAAAGAAAGCAAGCAGCTCCTCCACAACCTTTTTTGCCTTAACATTCCATAATAGAATTGCCTCCAGAAATCTGGTAGACATGTCCATCATGGTTAGCAAATACTGGTTTTCACTTTTGGTTTTAGGGAGGGGATCTACAGAATCAATCATAACCCATGTGAAAGGTTCTTCAAATGTGGGAATTTGCATCAAAGGAGCTGGTTTTATTCCTGCCTGTGGCTTTCCTACCATTTGACATATATGACAGGTATGGCAAAATTCAATTACATCTTTATGTAATCCAGGCCAATAGAAATGCTTTTGTATTTTAGCCTGAGTCTTCCACACTCCTAAATGACCTCTTACAGCTAATTCATGTACTACACGCAAAACTGCCTGGCTGTATACTACCAGCAACGCAATCTGGTGCACATCCGCCCAATTCTCCTCTGCAATAACCTGCCACAGTCTCCATTTTCACCTTAGGATTCTATCCTTAAGATAATAACACTTGGGAATACATTACAATTCCTTTTTCAAGTAGGCTTTATGATATAAACCTTCTATTGTCTCATCTTTTTGTTGTAACCCCATTAATCTTTCAGAGCTAAATACCTCTGTATGATCCTCTACTGGTTCAGGATTTTCCTTTATCATTTCATCAAACAGGGTGTCAGCTGAATGGACCTAAACTCTTTTGTCTCTCTTTGTTTTTTTTTCTTGCTGTAACTAATGACTGTGGGATCTTGTTACAACACAGTCTGTAAAAAATTCCAGAGTATTTTTCTTTAACTCCTCAGTTCCCTGGTTTTCATTTGGCTTCTCCTGTACAAGGGGCATCACTCCCACCTTTGATCCTACTAGGTCGTTTCCAAGAACAAACTGTATTCCTGGAATAGCACTCGTTCAATCACTCCTTCGGTCTTGATTGGGCTTTCCAACCTGAACTTACACAAGGGAATGCTAAAACTGTCTCCATTTACTTCCACAGATTACCACTCTCTCGGGGTAACATTTCAGAAGGAGTCCAAATACTTTTATCTCTAACTAGTAGAGACTGGTTAGCTCCTTTATCTCTTAATATTTTAACATTTTTTACCTTCTCCCCCTGTCCTTCCTGAGTTTACCTTACCCACAGAGGTGAAGCCTTTGTAGAGATTGGGCACCATCTCAGTATCCAGCCCACAACTAGGCTGTGCACTCTCCTGCAGCTCCTCAACTTGTTGTGGGATTTCCCTCACTACCTCAACTAATCCCACTGGTTTAGCCTCTTTTACCATATCCTTTTTCCCAGTGCCTTTCTTAAACCACTGGCACTGTGACTCTATGTGTTCCATTCCCTTACAGTGAAAACGCCTGTGGCCTTTTGGTTAACAGCTATATGAACATAGAATTTTGGACTTGCCTTCAATTGTAAAATGGATAAGCATCTCCAACACATCTCTTTATGCAGAAACACAAAATTGACTGTTGTCCTGTAACAGCATTTAGAGGGTATTCTTTATTCTGGTCTGTGTTTCACTCATCTATACGCAGGGATGTTGATAAAAAGAAACAGCTCTGTACTTATTGTTTCCTGGTCTATATTGGCAGAAAAAATGAAACAATTGACCTGAGAAGTGTTTTCAATGTATCAATAAACTGTAACAGCATCAAATACAATGGAACAATGAAGATGTTTGATGATAATTGCCTTAGTAATGGAATTCTGTCGATAATTTAAAATTAAGCAACTAACCTAAGTCAATAACACAAATTTGTGCGAAAACTGCAACTTCATTGTTCTGACAATGAAATAAATGTAGTGGTAAAAATATTTATGGATCAGGAAGAGCACTAACAGATAATTGGTGCGACCACCATATAGACCCAATTAAGAGAAAGCTAGATTCAGAGGTCTAAGTTAGCCTAACAAACAGAATGGTGGCTGGGAAATCCTGATTTTAAATATACATCTCAGGAAGGGGGAAATCTGTGCGACTTACACACGTTTAAAGGCAAATTATGCCTAATATGAATCATGCAGCAGTCACATCACCTGTATAAAACAAATTGAGAAAGGAAAGACATTTCACTTTCCCCAATGAGCAGAATTTTTTGTTTTTGCTTTTTAACTCCTGATGACAGTACTGATTTCCAAAGAATTATTTTGTATTTTAAAGGACAACTATCTACCAATTCCGTACATTTAAAATTACAGAGAAAGTAGGAACTGCAGATGCTGGAGAATCTGGGATAACAAGGTGTAGAGCTGGATGTACACAGCAGGCCAAGCAGCATCAGAGGAGCAGGAAAGCTGATGTTTCGGGCCTAGAAATGGGGGAGGGGAAGGGTGTTCTGAAATAAATAGGGAGAGAGGGGGAGACGGATAGAAGATGGATAGAGGAGAAGATAGGTGGAGAGGAGACAGATAGGTCAAAGAGGCGGGGATGGAGCCAGTAAAGGCGAGTGTAGGTGGGGAGTCAGGGAGGGGATAGGTCAGTCCAGGGAGGACGGACAGGTCAAGGGGGCGGGATGAGGCTAGTAGGTAGGAGATGGGAGTGGGGCTTGAGGTGGGAGGAGGAGATAGGTGAGAGGAAGGACAGGTTAGGGAGGCGGGGACAAGCTGGGCTGGTTTTGGGATGCGGTAGGGGGAGGGGAGATTTTGAAGCTTGTGAAATCCACATTGATACCATTGGGCTGCAGGGTTCCCAAGCGGAATATGAGGTGCTGTTCCTGCAACCTTCGGGTGGCATCATTGTGGCACTGCAGGAGGCCCAGGATGGACATGTCATCTGAGGAATGGGAGGGGGAGTTGAAATGGTTCGCGACTGTGAGGTGCAGTTGTTTAGTGCGAACCGAGTGTAGGTGTTCTGCAAAGCGGTCCCCAAGCCTCCGCTTGGTTTCCCTGACGTAGAGGAGGCCACAACGGGAACAGCGGATACAGTATACCACATTAGCAGATGTGCAGGTGAACATCTGCTTGATGTGGAAAGTCTTCTTGGGGCCTGGGATGGGGGTGAGGGGGGAGGTGTAGGGGCAGGTGTAGCACTTCTTGCGGTTGCAGGGAAAAGTGCTGGGTGCGGTCGGGCTGGAGGGGAGTGTGGAGCGGACAAGGGAGTCCCGGAGAGAGTGGTCCCTCCAGAAAGCAGATAAGGGTGGGGAGGGAAAAATGTCTTTGGTGGTGGAGTCGGATTGCAGATGGCAGAAGTGTCAGAGGATGATGCATTGGATCCGGAGGTTGGTGGGGTGGTATGTGAGGATGAGGGGGATTCTGTTTTGGTTGTAATTGTGGGGAGGGAGTGTGAGGAATGAGTTGCGGGAAATGCAGAAGACACAGTCGAGGGCGTTCTGGACCACTGAGGGAGGGAAGTTGCGGTCCTTGAAAAACGAGGACATCTGAGATGTTCGGGAGTGGAATGCCTCATCCTGGGAGCAGATGCGGCGGAGGCGAAGGAATTGGGTATAGGGGATGGCATTTTTGCAGGAAGGTGGGTGGGAGGATGTGTTCTAGGTAGCTGTGGGAGTCGGTGAGCTTGAAATGGATATCGGTTTCCGGGTGGTTGCCAGAGATGGAAACAGAGAGGTCCAGGAAGGAGAGAGAGTTATCAGAGATGGTCCAGGTGAACTTAAGGTTGGGGTGGAAGGTGTTGGTAAAGTGGATGAACTGTTTGAGCTCCGGCGCTGATACAGTCATCAATGTAACGGAGGAAGAAGTGGGGTTTAGGGCCAGTGTAGCTACGGAAGAGGGATTGTTCCACGTAATATACAAAGAGGCAGGACAGCTTGGGCCCATGCGGGTACCCATGGCCACCCCCTTTGTCTGTAGGAAGTGGGAGGAATTGAAAGAGAAGTTGTTGAGGGTGAGGACGAGTTCGGCTAAGCGGATGAGGGTGTCAGTGGAGGGGGACTGGTCGGGCCTGCGGGACAGGAAGAAGCGGAGGGCCTTTAGGCCATCTGCATGGGGAATGCAGGTGTATAGGGACTGGACGTCCATGGTAAAGATGAGGTACTGGGGACTAGGGAATTGGAAGTTTTGGAGGAGGTGGAGGGCGTGGGTGGTGTCACGGACGTAGTAGGGAGTTCCTGGACCAAGGGGGAGAAAATGGAGTCGAGATAGGTGGAGATAGTTCGGTGGGGCAGGAGCAGGTGGAGACAATGGTTCGACCAGTCAGGTTTGTGAATTTTGGGAAGGAGATAGAAGCAGGTGGTGCAGGGTTGGGGAACGATGAGGTTGGAGGCTGTGGGTGGGAGGTCACCTGAGGTGATGAGGTTGTGGATGGTTTGGAAGATGATGGTTTGGTGGTCAGGGGTGGGGTCATGATCACGGAGGCAGTAGGTGGAGGTGTGAGAGAGTTGGCGCCTGGCCTCGGCAATGTAGAGGTCAGTGCGCCATATTACAACTGCTCCTCCCTTGTCCACGGGTTTTATGGTGAGTTTGGGATTGGAGCGGAGGGAGCAGAGGGCTGCACGTTCTGTGGGGGAGATGTTGGAGTGGGTGAGAGGGGTGGAGAGGTTGTGGCAATTGATGTCATGGCGGCAGTTGGAGATGAAATGGTCAAGGAAGGGTAGGAGGACTTGGGGTGGTGTCCAGGAGGAGGGGGTGTGTTGGAGGCGGGAGAAGGAGTCAGTAGGGGGAGGGTTAGGCTCACGATGTTCACCTGCACATCTGCTAATGTGGTATACTGTATCCGCTGTTCCCGTTGTGGCCTCCTCTACATCAGGGAAACCAAGCGGAGACTTGGAGACCACTTTGTGGAACAGCTACACTCAGTTCGCACTAAACAACTGCACCTCCCAGTCGTGAACCATTTCAACTCCTCCTCCCATTCCTCAGACGACATGTCCATCCTGGGCCTCCTGCAGTGCCACAACGGTGCCACCTGAAGGTTGCAGGAACAGCACCTCATATTCCGCTTGGGAACCCTGCAGCCCAATGTGTGGATTTCACCAGCTTCAAAATCTCCCCTCCCCCTACCGCATCCCAAAACCAGCCCAGCTTGTCCCCGCCTCCCTAACCTGTCCTTCCTCTCACCTATCTCCTCCTCCCACCTCAAGCCCCACTCCCATCTCCTACCTACTAGCCTCATCCCGCCCCCTTGACCTGTCCGTCCTCCCTGGACTGACCTATCCCCTCCCTAACTCCCCACCTACACTCACCTTTACTGGCTCCATCCCCGCCTCTTTGACCTGTCTGTCTCCTCTCCACCTATCTTCTCCTCTATCCATCTTCTATCTGCCTCCCCCTCTCTCCTTATTTATTTCAGAACCCCCTTCCCCTCCCCCATTTCTGAAGAAGGGTCTAGACCCGAAACGTCAGCTTTCCTGCTCCTCTGACGCTGCTTGGCCTGCTGTGATCATCCAGCTCTACACCTTGTTATCTCTTATTTAAAATTACATGTCTTGGACAGTGATTGAAGTGGGTATGTAAAATGGTTGCAGTGATAGACGAGTGTGTAATGAGTAACAGCCATTGGATTAGGGCCTGGGTCAGAGATCCCATGCTCGGGACAAGGAAATTGCTGGTCAATGATCCTGGATGCTGGGTGGGAGATTAGAGAGGATTAGATAATGGTTGGAAATAGTTTTAGAACTGCTCCTTTCACTCTACATTAAAATGAGTAAATTACTTCATTTTGTCTGCAGTGTTACGATGGCACCAGTTGTTGAGGGAAAACCATTTTTTTTAAAGTGGGGGACTCCAGTTGGTGTCTGCTCCCTTATTTGCATATGCAAATTGCTTTACTCCTGCTCCACGTGTAGATAAAAGATGTCTTCCATTTGTTTTTACCTGATATGATTTTTTCAGGATTTTAGATGCTGTGCGACACCTAAAAATTGCTAAGCTTATGGTTTTAATGCCCTTTCTGTTGAAATTTTGTATATAAATTTATCATTAATTTTTGGTTTATACTTCATGCCCTATTTCAGAAACCCTAAATAGTTTTAGCTATTTTAGCCTTTATCAATAAGCACTGCAATCTGACTCATTTTTTAAACAATGGCCAACTTTAGAATTTGTATAAACAATTCTTGTAAATTGTCTGCAGTGTGAATTCAATGTTTTAGCAATTAACTAGATAAGCTTTTTACTATGAACCTAGTCTGACAGAACAAGACTATTCTTTCCAATTGGATTATTTAAAAGGAAATGCAAAGAGGATTTTTTTTTACAGTGTTGCTAACTTGGCTCATACTCTGCCAGTAATAATGATGCCATATATTTTTAACTATAAAGACCCACCTTTAATTGTCTATTAAACTTTGGCTTCTCGCTATGTAATACCAACTTGGCTCCAGTTTCAAAGTTCTTTTTATCTGAATAACTTCTGTCTTATCTCAATGAAAAAATTCTCTTCAGATTTAAAAGGGAGCCAATCAACAGGCATGCAGAAATCATGTAAAGAACTTCAAAATAAAACAGATAAACGTCATCCAGTGCTGAAAATTTGAAACAGGAGCAACTAGTATTGGAAATAAAAAGTAGATTGGTCAGACCAGTTAATGCATTATGAGTAACCCTGAAGTAGGAGGGAAGAGACCCTCACATTCATGGAAACTGAGTTAACAGTTTGATTGCAAATTGCTGAGCAGAAAACTATTAAAAGATACAAAACATTTTACATGAGGTAATGGAAAATCATTAAAGGGCTGCCTCTCTCCAACAAAGCAGCACCAATATGAAATCCTACCACCTGTACTTTTCCATCCAAGTAATTTCAAATGGACGAGACATCACAAGCTGCTATCTCTATAATCCTGAAATTGAACACCTCTTAACTGTAATATTGATGTTTATTTCTGTGTCACCCAGAGTCTAAAGCTTCCTTTGACCTCATTACAATATATTTGGTTAATTTATGATTTCTGTCACTTGCTGCAGGAAATTATTTCCTTTGCATACATTTTCTTTTGGTTCTTGTAGAGAAAAACAAAGAATTCGTTGTCCAAAGCTGGAATCTCTCCTTCAGTATAACAATTATCTGCCCCACCTCAAGTCGGGTGGAGAACTCCATTCAAGATTTATCAATGATGCCATTATTCAAGACTGCAGTGACATTTTTAGTGTCCCAGCTATTAGTTATCTATTCTGCATGAACATCAAAAAATTGATTGGCACAAAATGAAAGTGTTGGGATTGAAAACTTGCTCCACTGCCAAATCATCATTTCATAATATCAAATAATTAGATGATTAGTTTCAAATGTTGACTGGGCACCAAGTAAAACTCTTCTGGTGCTTACCAAAAGTTCCATGGATTCTTTTACAGTTTACCTGATAGGACATATGGGGCTTCAATTTAGCAACTCATTTGAAAGAAAGCATCTCTGAAAATACTCAAAGATAGCAAAAACTGCAGATGCTGGAGTCAGAGACAGCACAGTGTGGAACTGGAGGAACACAGCAGGCCAGGCAGCATCAGAGGAGCAGGAAAGTTGACATTTTGGTTTGGAACCCTTCTTCAGAAATGGGGGTGATGGAGGGGGTGAGGGGAGCGGCGAAATAAATAGAGGAGGGTGGGGCTGGGGAAGGTAGGTGGGATGGTGCTGTGTGAGTGTAGGTGGGAGTGGTGGGGATTGGTCAGTAGATGTGTGGGGTGGATAGGTGGAAGAGAAGATGGACAGGTTTTGTCAGGTCAAGGAGATAGGGATGAGAGGGAGGGTTGGACATGGGATGAAACCGGGGGTGGGGAGACTTTAAAACTGGTGCACTCCATGTTTAGGCCATCGGACTCAAGGCTCCCGAGGCAGAATATGAGGTGTTGCTCCTCCAGTTTGTGAGTGGTGTCATTGTGACACTGGAGGAGGCCCAGGATAGACTTGTCACCCAGGGAGTGGGAGGGGGCGTTAAAATGGTTCGCGACTGGAAGATGTTGTCATTCATCGCGTACAGAGCGCAGGTGCTCTACGAAACGGTCTCCAAGACTATGCTTGGTCTCACCAATGTAGAGGAGGCCACATTGGGAGCAGCGGATACAGTACACCAAGTTGATGGATGTGCAGGTGAACCCCTGTCTGATATGAAAGATTTCTTTTGTACCTTGAATGGAGGTGAGGGGCAGGTGTAGCACTTCCTGCATTTGCAGGGAAAGATGCCAGGTGTGGTGGCATTAGTGGGGAATGTGGAGTGGACAAGGGATTCACAAGTGCAGTCCCTACGAAAGGCAGATAGAGGTAGGGAGGGAAATATCTCTTTGGTTTTGGGGTCGGATTGTAGGTGGCAGAAGTGGCAGAGAATGACATGCTGGTTGCGGAGGTTGGTGGGGAGACATGTGAGTACAAGGGGGAATCTGTCTTTATTTTTGTTGGGGGCAGGGAGTGTGAGGGCAGAAGTGTGGGAAATGCAAGATATGCATTTTCCATCACCAGAGGGGGGAAGTTACAGTCCTTGAAATAAGAGGACACCTGGGATGTTCGGGAGTGGAATGCGCCGTCTTGGGAGCAGACATGGCAGGGCAGAGGAATTGGGAGTAGGGGATCACATTCTTGCAGGAGAGTGGGTGAAAGGAGGTGTAGTCCAGGAAGCTACGGGAGTTGGTGGGCTTGAAATAGATGTCCAGTTTCGAGGCTGTCACAAGAGATGGAGACGGAGTACTGTGGGAGTCAGAGGGTTTGTAATGGATATCATTGACTAGTCTATCCCCAGAAATGGAAACAGAGATGTCGAGGAATAGAGGGAGAAGTCAGAGATGGATCACATGAAGGTAAATTTTCCAAATCTAAATGAGAGAGGGAAGCTGCACCAATAATGTCATCAACATTCTGGAGAAAGGATATTGGGTAGAATTGGAACTGTTTTTGTAGTCTAGCCCTCTTGGAATGAATGCTAACATTGCATTTGCCTTCCTAACTGCCACTGAACCTGCATGTTACTGTTAAGAGAATCCTGAACTAGGACTCCTAACTCCCTTTGTGCTTCAGATTTCTGAAACCTTTCCCTGGTTAGAAAATAGTCTGTCTCTTCTTTCTCCCAAAGTGCACAACCACACCCTCTCCCACATTGTATTCCATCCGCCACTTCTTTGCCCACTCTACTAACCAGGTTCTTCTGCAGCCTCCCTGCTTTCCCAAAACTACCAGACCCTCCATGTCCTCTGTAGTCTTAGCAACAATACCCTCAGTTCTTTTGACAAGATCGTTACCACATAATGTGAATAATTATGGTCCTAAAACTGACCTCTGCAGAACTCCACTAGATATCGGCTGCCATTCTGAAAAAGGCCCTTTTATCGCTACTCTTTGCCCTCAACATGACAGGCTTAGCATCTAATTTAGCAGATTCCTGTGCAGCACCTTGTTAAAGGCCTTCTGGAAATCCAAATAGATCCCATCTAGAATCATAGAATGCCTACAGAATGGAAACAGGCCATTCGGCCAACAAATCCACACCGCCCCTCCGAAGAGCATCCCACCCAGACCCATTCCCCTACCCCTGAATTTCCCATGTCTAACCCACCCAATCTAAACATCCCTGGGCACTATGGGCAATTTAGCATAGCCAATCCACCTACCCTACACATCTTTGGACTGTGGGAGGAAACCGGAGCACCCGGAGGAAAACCACGCAGACCCGGGGAGAACGTACAAACTCCACACAGACAGTCACTGGAGGCTGGAATCAAACCCAGGTCCCTGGCGCTGTGAGCCAACAGTGCTAACCACTGAGCCACCGTGGCTCTCTAGTGGCTCTCCTTTAACTAACTTACTCATTGCATCCTCAAAGATGCCAAAAGATTTGTCAGTCATGATCTCTCCTTGAGTCAGCCCTATTTTACCATGAACTTCCACGTATTCTGCAATCTCATCCTTAATAATAGACTCTAAAATCTTACCAATGACTGAGGTTAGGCTATCTGCTCTATAATTTCCCATCTGCCTCCGTCCCTTCTAAAGGCCTTACATTAACCATTTTCCAGTCCTCTGGGACCCTCCCTGAGTTACTGACTCCAGTAACTGAAAAGGTCATGACCAATGACTCTACAAACTCCTCATCTATCTCCTACAGAACTCTAGAGTGTAGCTGATCTGGTTCAAGTGATTTAACCACCTTCAGATCTTTCAGCTTCCCCACACCCTCTCGTCAGTGATGGCTACTACACTGACCTCTACCCCTGGCTCTCTTGAAGTTCTGATATGCTACAGGTGTCTTCCAGCATGAAGAAAGCTGCAAAATACCTATTCAATTCCTCTGCTATTTCTTTGTTCCCCAATACTACTTCTCCAGCCTCATTTTCCAGCAGTCCAATGTCTACTCTTGCCTCTCTCTGAACTTTTTATATATCTAAAAAACACTCTTGCAATCTTCTTTTATATTACTAGCTAATTTACCCTTATATTTTCTTTTCTCCCACCTTATTTTTTTGTTGTCCCCTTCTGGGTTTCAAAGATTTCCCAATCCTCTGGTTTTCCATTAATCTGTCGAACAAGGTCAAGAGCTAAGGTTCCTCCAATGCTAAATTCGGGATCGTGCTACCTGCATCACTTGTTACCATACCCTCTTGTCCCTGACTACTGGCCAAATTTGAGGTACTTAACCTACAGGATGTGACTCCTCCTGAAACACAGTATCCAGGTAATTCTCCCCCTCCTTGATGTGTCACAGTCTTTGAAGTTCAAACTCCAGCTCATCAGCTCTGAGCCGGAGTTGCTCAAGCAACCAACTCTTGTTACTGTTGTGGGCACTATGACCCACAGTGGGGTCCACCAGCTTCCACATCACACAGATGTAACATATTGCCTAGCCTGGCATCGCCAAAGTACAAATTAGTTTTTAGTTTGCATGTTTATATTTCATACTAGGTAATGCTATACTAGGGGAGTGAAATTCAGGCACTTATTCACCACAATAGTATCCCTTGCCCACAAAACAACTACAGACTGTGTCCCTGCATACATACGGTTAGGTGTAAGAATACGGCAGCTCCGAAGTTTGGTACTCCAATGTCACATATGAAATACGATGCAGAATTGGCAAACACAGATGAGACATTTAAGATGCAGCTGCATAGCTTTGTGCCTGACAGGACAGAGGATCAATTGCTGTAAAATATGTAATAGTCATAATTATTTGAAGCCATAATGTGCGGTGTTTATGGTTCCCAAAGGAATGGCCTTTCAATTAAATCCAATCTGTTGGATGCTTGATCAATTCAATTGTCCTCAGAAGAAATTATACTCCACATTGAAGAGGAAACTATAACTTATTCCGCCCATTTTTCATGTGGTGGCAGTCATTTCGTCTCCTATTGTGCAACTGAATTTGGTGTGAAATGGTGATGAAGGGTCTAGGCCCGAAACGTCAGCCTCTCTGCTCCTATGATGCTGCTTGGCCTGCTGTGTTCATCCAGCCCTGCACCTTGTTGTCTCGGATTCTCCAGCATCTGCAGTTCCTACTATCTTTGGTGTGAAAGTCCATGCTGAGGCCATGTACCGCTGAAAGACCAACATGCCAGGCTGAGAGACTGCCATGCTGGGCCAATGAAAGATCACCACGCCAGACCAAAAGTCCACCACACTGGGCTGAAAGTCTGTCTCATTGGGATGGGAGGCCACCAAACCAGACTGGCTATCACACCAGGCTGTGAAGTTGTCCCACAAGGCTGCCAAACCAAATCAGGAGGCTGCCCTCACGAGGTCTGCACTGAATCTGAGTCTATGCTATGCCAGGAGTCTGTGGCTGGGAATAGAAAGAAGAGAGAAGGAAAAAAAAAACACATAAGAGAAGATAAAAGAGAGGAAAAAAGATAGGAAATGGATGGAGTGGACAAGCTCTGTCTGAAGCATTCTACTCCACCGCCATCTTGGACATAATTGAACATTAAGAACTCTGGTGAACGTTGGATCATCGTATGTGGCCTGTTCCTGTACATGCTGAAGAACTTGTTGATTTGCCATCCTGGTGAACCCGCCTGTTGTGAGACCTTTAAGGTCAGATTGAAGGTTTGTACAAATCTCTCCATCTGGCCATTTATCACAGGGTGATATGGAGCCAATTGCACGTCTGACTCTATGGTTTTCTGGGTATTCCTCGAACTCTTGCACCACAAACTGTGGACTATTGTCAGTTATGACTTGTTCAGGGTTCCCAAAGCTGGCAAATATTTCATCCAGTTGGTCATTTATTTCTTCCACTGATACTGATTTCATGATCGCCACTTCAAGCCACTTGGAGTAGCCATCCACAGCCACTTGTAACAACTTTCCTTCTACCAGTTCCACGGAATCAATGTGAATCCATTGCCACAGTGATTGTGACCATTGCCTCAATTAGCTGAAGGGGTGACAACGGTAGCACCTTCCTTACTGATGCACAGGATTCATATGATCCTGCTTTCTCCGGAATCTGGGAGTCCACCTTCAGCCACCGAAAGTAGCCCCTAGCTATTTCTTTCATTTGTACCATCCTGGGGTACCCTTGGTGCACTTGTTCCAGTGCTTTTCCTCTTAAGAGGGAGGGATAACAACTTTTATTCCCCACATTAAACACCCCTCTGAGATGGACAACTTCCACCTCCTGGACAGGTAAACGCTTAATTCTGGGTGGTTTCTACAAGAACTTCTTCCTCTCAGGACCAGGTCCACCACTAGGCTCAATACTGGGCAATTCCAGGCAGCATTCCACACCTGACTTGCTGAACCAGTATCTTGTCTTCCTGGGAAAAGTGTACAATTTTCTGGTTCCATTCGGGGACATTCTTATTTCCCAGTTGTGGTAACCTTGACAGGGGATCTGCATTGCTGTGCTTCCCTGATTGTTGTTACCTGATCTCAGATGTGTAGGTTGACAGAGCCAGTGCCCATCTTTGCAGGTGAGCTGCCGCCATTGATGGTATTCCTGTATATGGCCCAAAAATAGATGCTAGCGGCCTGATGTCTGTCAGCAGTACAAAGTGCCTGCCATAAAGAAAATGGGAAATGCTTAACACTGAACACGATGTCCAATTCCTCCTTTTCCACTTGGGCATATTTCTCTTCCATCTTTGCTAGTGGCTTCGGTGCAAATGCAATGGGTGTTTCCTCTCCATTTGGCAAGATGTGTGACAGTACCGTGCCAACACTGTAAGATCAGGAATCGCACACTAACTGTAGTTGGATTTGAAATGAGTCAGCACTTCCAAACTTTTTAGGGCTTGCTAACCTCCTTCTAAACCGCCTCACATTCCTGGATCCATTTCCACAGCCGCCATCTTCTCAGCAACTGATGCAGGGGTTTTAGCATGGTTGCTAGATCAGACGCAAACTTGCCACAGTAATTTTCAAGCCCCAAGAATGGCATTCTCTGGTCTAGGGGCCTTCATGACAGTCTCCATCTTTTTGAGTGCCTTGTATAGTCTCTCACCATCAATTAAATGGTCCAGGTATTCATTGGAGTCTTTAAAAAACTTGTATTTCTCCCTTTTTACTCATAGCCTGTGTTCCTGCAACCTTTTTAGAGTTTCTTCTAAGTTTTTCAAACACAACACTTTGGAGGATCCAGTAACTAAAATGTCGGCCAGATAAGACTGGATGCATGGCAATTCGCTCAAAATTTAGTCCATGGCCCTCTGGAATAGAGCTGCAAAGATGGATACCAAAAGGATGTCACTTGTAGCAGAACAGTCCCCTGTGCGTCTGTATTGTCAGTGGTATCTGGGACTCCTTTGTGACCCCCATCTGTCGGTGGGCCTGCAACAGGTCCATTTTTAAGAATTTCGATCCTCCAGCCAGTCCGCTGAATAGATCCTCAATGAGTGGTAGTAGGTATTGATCTGCATACAGGGCTTGAATGTATCCTCACTGTGCCATCTGTTTTTAAGACCGGAACAATCGGAGTTGCCCATTCACTGGTGGTTACTGGTTTCAATGCTCCCAGTTTCACCAGCTCCACCTTAGGCTGTGTGGCGTACAGTACTGGACACACCTTCAGACTCCTTGGTTGATCCTCCTGCTTCAACCAAAGTTTAATTTCTACTCTGTTCATTTTCCCCAGGGTTCCCTTGAAGACAAATTTATACCTGTCCAAAATCTTTTGCAAACTCATTTTTGAGTCAGCCAGCCTATTAACCCCGTGTCAATTTAACTTTAATTTCTGTCATCGGGAGCAACCATATAACGCAGGGTAGTCACTTCTCACTATGTATAGAGGCAGTTCCTCACACTGGTCCCTTAGTTGTACTTTTACCACTACATAGCCCTTCAGTGGCATCAACTGTTCTGTGTATGTCTGTAGTGTAACCTTGGCAGATTTCAACTGCAGCGCCTTTAACTTTTCACTACATGTTGATTCGGGAATCAGGGACACCGCTGCACCTATATCCACTTTCATCTTTATTGTCTTTCCCTCTAATTTGGGAAGAACCTAGAAAAGAACAGCTTCGCGCTGTACTTACAGTATGTTTACCCAAAGCTCTGCTGGTTCTGAGTCTTCTGCTTCTCCCACAGACCCACTGGCTGGCGGCATGTACCTTATGCCTTGTCCTGTGAATTGTCTCCTTAAATACCCGTTGTTTAGCTTGAGTTGTACCTGGTGATTTTTGGGCAGTATGACCCACTATCTTACACCTGGGGACTGGGTGTCTCAAGCCCATCACCTTGACTCCTGTGGCCACTCTTACCTCATCAGTGACATTCTATGGTTAGTACCACACTTTGCTGAGTATCTGCTACTTTACACATCTGGGCAGTGTCACTCAACTGTGTTGCTTCATTGGCAAACAACTCCATCAAGGTAGCAATTTTGAAAGCTGCCTTGAAATCTAGGTCACTCCTCTTAAGAAGCTTCTGTTGGATGGCTTTGTGTCAGAGGCCACAAACCAAACTGTCCCTCAAGGCATCTTGGAGGAACCCTTTGAATTCACAATGTTCTGCTAATCTGTTTAAGGTGGCCACAACTTGGGCTACATCATGCTGTATCTGTTTGTAAAAACGGAAATGTTCCCTGATCATCAGTGGCTTTGGTGCAAAATAACATCCAAACATGTTGCACTGTTCTTGGTATGTCGTCTCAATGGGTTTCTCTGGTTGTACCAGATTCATTAGGAAAACAAACATTCTACTTCCAATGGTGCTCAAGAAACCGGTACCATGATGTCCACAACCACTTTGCAGAGTCTGACTTTCTGTCACTTCATGAAACAATCCTATCACTCTAAATTGGCCCACTATTTTGATTTCCGACTGGTGGGATTGTTTCCTGCTTCTCAAGCTGTTTGCAGTGTAAGTCACCTCAGTGAATGTTCTCTGTGCTGACTGCTGCCTCAATGGCTGTTAGCGTACCTTTCTTCCTGTGATTAAAAAGCTCTGAACATTTTTAAAATGTCATAAAGTCATTTTGAAATTAAGCTAAAAACATTACTTATAGAAACCATGTGATTTTAACTAAACAACTAACCAGGCTGGTTGATTTTTACAACCCAGAGCAAGAGGGGATCAGAAACATGTTCATTCAGAAAAAAAGAGGTCTGTAATATTAATGGTGATGTTAATAGCAGTCTCCAAAGCTGGCAAGGCAGAGCCACAGAGAAGTCCTGAGCTGCTTAAAAGAAAACTCCAGAAGCAGAAGGTTGTGGAGGTGTCAGAGATGAAGACACCCCACAAGGCTGCTGAAGACATGAATTTAAAGAACTCGCGTTCACTAGTAATAGTGAATTGAACTAGCATCCTATTTAAATATCTCAGGTAGAGATGTTAATTGAAGAAAGTAGCATTGAATTAAGGCATGGAAGTTTCAATACAAGGAGAATGACAGGTAAGGCCGATGACTTAGAGCTTTGATTAGTAGATATAATTATGATACTGTAGTTTGGTTGAGACAGGGACAAGACTGACAAGGTGGATGTAAAAGAGGTGGGAGAGTTGTGTTACTGATAAGGGAGAATATCACAGATGTACCGAAATAGGACATCTTGAGGGCTCACTCAGTGAGGTCATATGTGTAGAGCTGAGGAATAGGAAAGGGGCAATCACTTTGATTGGATTATATCTACAGGTCTCCCAACAGCGAGTGGGTAACAGACGAACAGATATGTGGACAGATTATGGAAAAATATAAAAACAATGGGGTTGTTTTGGTGGGAGATTTCTAACTTCCCCTATATTAACTGGCACTCGCTTAGTGCCAATGGGCTTGGATTGGTGGGGACGGGCAGAGTTTGATAGGTGCATCCAGGACGCATTTTTTGAAACAAAATGTAAAGAGTCCCACGAGGGAATGATACATACTAGACCTGGTATTGGGGAATGAACGCGGCCAGGTTATTGAAGTTTCAGTGTGGGAACATTTCGGGAATGGTGACCATAATTCTGTAAGTTTTATGTTACATATGGATTAAGATAAGAGTCATCGTTGGGTGAAAGTACTAAGTTGGGGGAAGGCTAACTACCACATTATTAGCAGGAACTGGGAATGTGGATTGGACTGAATCAATATCTGACATGTCAGTTGATTAGAGTTCAGGATGTACCAGCATTTTCCTGTGAAAATGAAGGATAAGGTTGACAAGATTCAGGAACATTGAATTACTAGAAAAACTAAGAGCTTAGTCTAAAAGAAAGGAGAGATATGTAAAATTTAGCAAACTGAACACAGATGAAGTTCTCGAAGAATACAAAGATAGCGGGAAAAAATTCAAACACGGAATTAGGAGGTCTATAAGAAGCAATGAAATGTCTTTGGCAAACAGGATTAAAGAAAATCCCAAGGCATTTTAAATATATGTATATAAAGATCAAGAGGGTAACTGGGAAAGGATAGGATCACTCAAGGACCAAGGCGGGAAATTATATAAGAACATAAAAAGATAAGAACTAGGAGCAGGAGTAGGCCATCTGGCCCCTCGAGCCTGCCCCGCCATTTGATAAGATCATGGCTGATCTTTTTGAGACTCAGCTCCACTTACCCGCCCATTCACCATAACCCTTAATTCATTTACTGTTCAAAAATTTATCTAGCCTTGCCTTAAAAACATTTAGCGAGGTAGCTTCAATCACTTCACCGGGCAGGGAATTGCACAGATTCACAACCCTTTGGGTGAAGAAGTTCCTCCTGACCTCAGTCCAACATCTGCTTCCCTTTATTTTGAGGCAATGCCCTCTAGTCCTAGTTTCACCTGCTAGCGGAAACAACCTCCCTGCCTCCACCTTATCTATTCCCTTCATAATCTTATATGTTTCTATAAGGTCTCCCCTCATTCTTCTGAATTCCAATGAGTATAATCCCAGTCTACTCAGTCTCTCCTCATAATCCAACCCTCTCAACTCTGGAATCAACCGAGTGAATCTCCTCTGCACCCCCTCCAGTGCTAGCATATCTCTTCTCAAGTAAGGAGACCAAAACTGCACACAGTACTCCAGGTGTGGCCTCACCAGAATCCTATACAGCTTCAGCATAACCTCCCTGTTTTTAAACTCCATCCCTCTAGCAATGGCAGACAAAATTCCATTTGCCTTTTTAATTGCCTGCTGCACCTGCAATCCTACTTTTAGCGATTCATGCACAAGGACACCCAAGTCCCTCTGCGCAGCAGTGTGCTGCAATTTTTTACCATTTAAAACATAGTCCATTTTGCTGTTATTCCTATCAAAATGGATGACCTCACACTTATCAGCATTGTACTCCATCTGCCAGACCTTTGCCCACTCACTTAGACTATATGTATCCCTCTGCAGACTTTAAGTATCTTCTGCACACTTTGCTCTACCACTCACCTTAGTGTCATCTGCAAATTTTGACAAGCCACACTTAGTCCCCAACTCCAAATCATCTATGTAAATTGTAAACAATTGCGGTCCCAACATTGATCCCTGAGGCACACCACTAGCCACTGACCGCCAACCAGAAAAACACCCATTTACCCCTACTCTTTGCTTTCTACTGGTCAACCAATCCTCTATCCATGCCAATACATTACCTGTAATACCGTGCAACTTTATCTTATGTAGCAGCCTTTGGTGTGGCACCTTGTCAAATGCCTTCTGGATATCCAGATACACCTTATCCACAGGTTCTCCATTGTCCACCATGCAAGTAATGTTCTCAAAGAATTCCGCCAAATTAGTTAAACATGACCTACCCTTCATGAACCCATGCTGGGTGTTTCCAATGGGACAATTTATATTCAGATGTCTTGCTATTTCTTCCTTAAAGATAGATTCAAGCATTTTCCCCACTACCGAAGTTAAGCTAACTGTCCTATAGTTACCTGCTTTATGTCTACTTCCTTTTTTCACCAATTTTGGTAAATAATTACGAGTGCATTTGCTATTTCCCCCATCACCTCTTTTAGTACCCTGGGATGCATTTCATCAGGGCCAGGAGACTTGTCTACCTTTAGCCCCATTAGCTTGCCCAGCACTGCCTCCTTAGTGATAATGATAGTTTCTAGGTCTTCGGCATGTTAGTCGTGTCTTCCACTGTGAAGACCAGCACAAAATAAGTGTTTAATGTCTCGGCTATTTCCTCATTCCCAGTTATTAAATTGGCCTTCTCATCCTCTAAAGGACCAATGTTTACCTTCGCCACTCTTTTACGATTTACATATTTATAGAAACTTTTGCTGCCTGTTTTTATATTCTGAGCTAGTTTGCTGTCATAATCTATCTTACTTTTCTTTATAACTTTTTTTGTGTCTTTCTGTTGGCCTTTAAAGATTTCCCAGTCTACTAGTTCCCACTACTCTCTGCTTTTTTGTATGTGTTTTTTTTCAATCTGATACTTTCCTTTATTTCCTTAGACATCCATGGCTGGCTCTCTCTTTTCCTACAGTTCTTCCTTATCACTGGAATATACTTCTGCTGAGCACTGTGAAAAATCATTTTGAAAATCCTCCACTGTTCCTCAATTGACCCACCATAAAGTTTTTGCTCCCATTCTACCTTAGCTAACTCCTCCCTCATTCCTTCATAGTCTCCTTTGTTTAAGCACAGGACATAGGTACTGGATTTAACCTTCTCACGCTCCATCTGTATTTTAAATTCGACCATACTGTGATCGCTCCTTCTGAGAGGATCCCTAACTGTGAGATCATTAATTATTCCTGTCTCATTACACAGGACTAGATCTAGGATAGCTTGCTCCCTCGTAGGTTCCATTACATATTGTTCAAGGAAATTATCGCGGATGCATTCTATGAACCCTTCCTCAAGGCTGCCATGACCGACGTGGTTTGACCAATCGATATGTAGATTAAAATCCCCCTGATAATTGCTGTACCATTTTTAGATGCATTAGCTATTTCTATGTTTATTGCCCGCCCCACCACGATGTCATTATTTGGTGGCCTATAGACCACACCTATCAGTGACTTCTTCTCCCTGCTATTCCTAATTTCCACACAAATGGATTCAACATTTTGTTCAGTAGAACCTATATCATCTCTCACTACCGCCCTGATATCATCCTTAAAAATCAGAGCAACACCACCTCCCTTACCTTCCTGTCTGTCCTTCTGAACAGTTTGATACCCCTGGATATTTAACTCCCAGTCATGACTATCCTGTAACCATGTCTCTGTAATGGCTACTAAATAATACCCATTTGCCATGATTTGCACCGTCAACTCATCCACCTTGTTTCGAATGCTCCGAGCATTCAGGTAAAGTGCCCTTATGCCAGTTTTTGCACCTTCTTTTTGGGTCCTATTACCTCCGTTACTAACAGCTCTTGAGTTCTCCTTCCCTCTAACTTTTTTCCTAATTTTCAATGGAGTTGAACTTCCTCGTCACCTGCTAACCTGCTGCTTTGCCTGACATTAATTGTTATTCTCCCTCTACGCTCACTTCTCCCTTCCCCCCTACTTACTAGTTTAAAGTCTATTTACCCTTTTCGCCAGAACACTGGACCCGGCCCTGTTCAGGTGGAGTCCATCCCAGCGATATAGATCCCTCATGTCCCAGAATTGATGCCAGTGCCCCATGAAAAGGAAACCCTCTTTCCCACACCACTCTTTTAGCCACGTGTTTACTGCCCTGATCCTCACCTCCCTATACCAATTTGCACGTGGCTCGGGCAGCAATCCAGAGATTATGACCCTTGAAGACCTGTTTTTAATTTTGTTCCTAGCTTTTCATAATCCTGAAACAGGTCTTTTTTCCTAGTCCTGCCTATGTTGTTGGTACCTACGTGGACCACAACAAATGGATCATCCCCCTCCCTCTTTAGTATCCTCTCAAGTCGGTCAGAGATGTCTCGCGCCCTGGCACCGGGCAGGCAACACACCATGCGGGATTCTCTATCCTGCTCGCAGAGGATACTATCTATCCCCCTGATGATGGAATCCCCTACAACTGCAATCTGTCTTTTTGCTCCACCCTCTTGAATGGCCTCCTGGACCATGGTGCCATGGTCAGCTGACTCATCCTTCCTGCAGCCCTGTTCCTCATCCACGCAGGGAGCAAGTGCCTCAGACCTGTGGGACAATATCAAGGGCTGCGGCTCCTGTGTGCCTGTCTGCAGGGTCCGTCTACCTGCGTCACTCGCAGTCACACACTGCTGTCCCTGCCCGCCAATTGAATTAACGTTAGTTAATCTACCAGGTGTGACTGCCTCCTGGAACACAGCATCCAGGTATTTCTACCCCTCCCAGATGTGCCGCGGTGTTTGGAGTTCGGATTCCAGCTCGTCAATTTTGAGCCGGATCTCCTCAAGCAGCCAACACTTGCTGCAGATGTGGTCACTGCCATTGTCAATGGGATCAGCTAGCTCCCACATCATACAGCTACAACACATCACCTGGCCTGCCATCTCTACTTAGTTAATTATTTAAAATTAATTAGTTTTTTTTAGTTTCGCAGTGTTCTCTGCACCAGTAAGTTTACTCCGTTATATACTCAAACAGTCTCCGGCTTTGCCTTCCGACCCGCTCCCAGAGGATTTGGCATCTAGGTGACCACCCCGAAAGATAACAAAGAGATGAGGAAAAAAAAATGCAAATATCATACCTGCTCACACACTTAGTCGTTATTATTAGGTTAGAGGAGGTGGAAGGGTGGGAGACACTACGTGTGTGCTGTCTCGGGTATTAGTTAACTCCCAAATTTATTGGGTGGAAGCTTACCTTCCCAGACTGCCCTCATGCTTTCTCCCAGACTCCCATCGCTGAAACAACTGAAAGGCCGCAGTCACGCGAGGTAAGACTTTTATAATCGAAAAGCTTACCTTCCCAGTCTGCCCTCGCGCTTTCTCCCAGACTCCTGCCACTGAAACAACTGAAAATATGCGTGAAGCAAAAGGAATTGGGTGAGGTCCTTAACAAATACTTTGCAACAGTATTCACAAATGAGAAGGACATGGTGTTTGGTGAGTTTCAAGAGAGTATGCTGGTATTCTAGGACATGTCAATGTAGAAAAGGAGAGATGTTGGGTGGTTTGAAAAACATTAAGGTAGACAAGTCCTCAGGACTGGATCAGATCTATCCCAGAATGCTGAGGAATGCAGGTTAAGGAAATTGTTTGTACCTTGTATGAAATCTTTGTATCCTTTTTAATCACAGGAGAAGTCCCAGATGACTGGAGAATAGCCAACAGTTTTGCTTTATTTAAGATGGGCAACATGGATAATCTGGGAACTTACAGGCCAGTGAGCCTTATGTCAATGGTAGGGAAATTACTGGAGAAGAATCTTCAAGATAGGATTTACTCATGGCAGGCTGATACAAAAGGTAAAGTCACACGGGATCTGCCATGAGCTGGTAAGATGGATACAGAATTGGCTTAGTCATAGAAGACAGAGATTAGCAGTGGAAGGGTATTTTTTTCTGACTGGAGATCTGTGACTAGTGATGTTCCACAGGGATCAGTTACTGGAAGCCGTTGTTTGTAAGTTTGCCAAAGACACAAAGGTTGTTGGAGCTGTGGGTAGTGACGAGGTTTGCCAAAGGATACAGCAGGATATGGACTGGTTGGAGACTTGGGCAGAGAAATACAGATGGACAAATGTGAGTTGATGCATTTTGGAAGATCTGTTGCAGGAGGGAAGTAAACATTAACTGGCAGAACCCTTAGGGGCATCAACATACAGAGGAATCTAGGCATACAGGTCCACATTCCTGAAAATGGCAACACAAGTGGAAATGGTGGTCAAGAAGACATATGTCATTCTTGCCTTCATCAGTTCATGTATAGAATATATAAGTTGGCAAATCATGTTGCAGGTGTTTAGTATTTTAGTTAGGCCACATTTGGAATATTGAGTACAGTTCTGGTCACCACACTACCAGAAGGAAGTGGAGGCTTTGGACAGGGTACAGAAATGGTTATATAAATAGAGGGTTATTGAGGCAAAATGCTTTTAGTTTAGAAAGGCATCAAGTGTTGGTGTAGTCTTGATGGGCTGAAGGGGCTGTTTCTGTGCTTTTTTTTGTTCTACCAGTTGTCTGATTGACATTCCATTCCCAAGGAGTACATCTCACCCACCTAGGTCCAGAAATTTGACAAATTTTAAGGTCTAGAAAGTCTGAAAGAGTACATGGGTATGTCTGGAGTTTAGAATCATAGAATCCCTACAGTGTGGAAACAGGCCCTTTGGCCCAATAAGTCCACACAGACTCTCAGAGCACCCATCCAGGCCCACCCACCTATAACCCACATAATCTACACATCCCTAAACACTATGAGCAATTTAGCATGGCCAATCTACCTACCCTGCACATCTTTGGACTATGGGAGGAAACCCACGCAGACACAGGGAGAATGTGCAAACTCCACACAGACAGTCACCCGAGGGTGGAATCGAACTCAGGGCTCTGATGCTGTGAGGCAGCGGTGTTAACCACTGAGCCACTGTGCCTAGCGTGCCACTAGTTTAACTAGCTAAAGCTGTACTGCTTAGCAATACAGGACATTGTTTCACTTCCCACTGCAAATCTAATTAGAACTAGCATAAACTTTGGAGTATTTGCACACAAAACTGAATATATTTTAGCCAACAATAACTATGTGGCACAGTGCCACCATGGTTAGCACTGGCGCCTCACAGTGCTGGGCAACTACATTTGATTTCAGCCTCAGGTAATTGTATGGAGTTTGCATATTCTTCCCCTGCCTGTGTGGGATTCCGTTGGGTGCTCTGGTTTCCTCCTGAAGTCCGAAGATGTGCAGGTTAGATGGATTGGCCTTGCTAAATTGCCCTGCAGTGTGCAGGCTGGGTGGATTAGCTATGGTCAATACAAAGTTATGGGATAGGTTGGTATGTGCTGAATGGCCCCTTTCCATACTGTAGGGATTCTAGGAAAAGCATTGACTGCGTGGCTAAAGCTTGCAAGTTGTGGGCCATCATTAAATATTGTCCAAATTAATTGTGATGTGCAGGTTGCTAATTTTGACATGAGACAAGAAAGTGCTGGAGAAACTCAGCAGGTTTAGGAGCATCTGTGAAGAGAGAGAGAAGAGTTAATGAGTCCAATACAATTCTTCCAAGGAAATGCTAATTTTGACCACTTATTTTCTATATTCAAATGATAAACACCAAAACAAAACCAAGCTTTGTCTCCCTAAACTTCATCCTAAGCACGAATAGGTAGTCCTGATACGACTGCCAGAAAATGAAATCACGTCAACAGTGACCCTTGGCAACAATGGTTGCTGAGCATTCCTTCTGAATCTTGTAACTAAGTTACACCAATCAAACAGTGATTACAGGTTACAGAAGCTGAGCAGTGGAGGTCCAGAGTAATCAATGTGTGTCAGAAAGTTTGCAGCCCAATTAACATGTGAAGTATTGGTTGTCAAAAACGGTTCTTGTTTCCAGGCACCCATTTACCAACAGCAATCCAACCAGTCCACACAATTTACTTTAAATTGAAGGCAGCCACTTCATCACTGATTAAACTGTTTCATTAATTGCAAATGATTGTTTTGAAAATCTTATTAGTGGTATATTTAACATAAACTTGTAATTAGTTGCAGTGAATTAGATTACTTTTTTGAACAGATTGCTGAAAAATCAGACTGGTCTTTAAACGATCACGGACCCTTGATCTGGGCAGGTACTGCTACATTCCAGTGAATTAACTCCTTAATCCATTGATTAATCCATTTTGAGTTACCTACAATTAAAAGCAACAATATTCACATTCTGGCCTCTGTGATTTTGAAGTTCCTTTGTATAAATGTCTACATAGCTATATTGTTGGATCATTTTAAGATATAAACACCCTCCAACATCTGTCTCACCGTGTTTGTTACTGTTGAGTCATAGAATCCTAGAGTCATACATCGCAGAAAAGGCCGTTCGGCCCATTAAGCCTGGACCGAAAATAGATATCACTAAAGGTGCACTCATCCCAACTTCTTGCACTTGTCCCATATCCATGAATGTTAAGATATTTCAAGTGCTCATCCAAATATTTTTTAAAGGTTATAAGGTTTCCGGCCTCCGTGACCTTCTGAGGCAGTGCATTCCAGAGTCCCAGCACCATCTGATTGAGAAAGTTTTTTTTCTCAAATCCTTCTAAATCTCCTGCCCCTTAACCTAAAACTATGCCCCCTTGTGATTGACCCCTCAATCAAGAGAAAAAAGCTGCTCCCTACTCACCCTGTCCATACCCTTTATAATCTTATACACCTCAATCATAATATCCTCTCTCAGCCTTCACTGCTCTAAAGAAAACAGTCCAAACCTGTCTACACTGTCCTTATAGCTCAATTGCTCCAACCCAGGCAACATCCTTGTAAACCTCCTCTGTATCCCCTCTACTGCTGTCACATCTTCGCTGTTGCAAGGTGACCAGAATTGTACATAGTACTCCAGCTGTGGTCTAACCAACTCTGTACAACTCCAACATTATCTCCTTGCTCTTATACTTTATGCCACAACTGATGAAAGCAAGTGTCCCATATGCCTTCTTAACTATCTTATTCATGTGATCTACTAACTTCATGGATCTGTGAAAAGCTACCCCAAGATCCTTCTGTTCATCTGTACTACCTAATGTCTTGCCATTCCGTAAATATTTCCTTAGTAAATAAACTAAGAAAAAGAACTATATTAGGTTGAGGTATAAAAAAAAACTAATAAATAAATTTGGAAATAAAAGCCATTAGTCAATTAAATCCATTGGAAAAGAAAATGGGACAATGTGTGAAATGAGCTGACACTCATTTTCCATTTCCAAAGCTGTACTTCTTAAAGATTATTTCATGGAATTGGACATTGCTAGCTGGGCCAACATTTACTGCCCATCCCTATTTGCTCTTGAACTGAATGGCTTGCTTGAGCTATTTCAGAGGGCAGTTAAGAATCAATCACATTGTCCTGGGTCATGAGTTACATGTAGGCCAGGCTACGTAAGGATGGCAGACATCATTCCTGAAAGGATGTTCGCAATCCAGATGGGGTTTTCATTCTGTTGTGTTTTGTGTTCATCTTATTGTGTTATGTCTCATGATTAGTGCATCAGTGAATCTTTAAGAAACATACACATTTTATCATCATTGTATCATAGCCTGTGACCTGGGGTATAAAGGTTTCATACTCCATCTTGTCTTGGATCTCTTGAAGTATGGTACTGTACTAGAAGCATGCTGCTCTGTTATAATTTTTTTTTAATATTAGCCCACTTATGTGCCTTAATATTTGTACATAATAGTTCTAATAAATATCTGTTGGATTCTTCAATATCATAATATCTATTCCCAGTTTCTCGTGTCATCAAAGATAGCACAAAGATTGTTGCATCAGGTACAACACTGTTGATGGCAAATTTGAGCACCCAATTTGAAAAAGAACTGGAGGAAATGCTTTCAAATTGAAAACCAATATTAGTTTTTATTTTAAATTAGGTTGTCAACAGTTTGAACTGAGGTTTACTGTCACTGTGTGCATTTCTATTTTGAATTACCTACAATTAAAAGTCTAATTTAAATATAACTTGAGTTCAGCCATCTAAAACTGATCTGTATTGCTAATTCTCAAGTTTGCAGATAAAAAGGTACAAAGGACAAAGAAAATTACCGTACAGGAACCGGCCCTTTGGCTCTCCAAGCCTGCACCGACATGCTGCCTGTCACAACTAAAACCCCCTACCCTTCCGGGGACCGTATCCCTCTATTCCCATCCTATTCATGTATTTGTCAAGACGCCCTTTAAAAGTCACTATAGTATCTGCTTCCACTACCTCCTCCGGCATCGAGTTCCAGGCACCCACCAACCTCTGTGTAAAAAACTTGCCTCGTACATCACCTTTAAACCTTGCCCCTCGCACCTTAAACCCATGGCCCCTGGTAACTGACTCTTCTATCCTGGGAAAAAGCTTTTGACTGTTCCCTCTGTCCATGCCCTTTATAATATTGTAAACCTATATCAGGTCACCCCTCAACCTCGGTCATTCCAGTAAGAACAACCCAAGTTTCTCCAACCTCTCCTGATAGCTAATGTCCTCTATACCAGGCAATATCCTGGTAAATCTTTTCTGTACTTTCTTCAAAGCCACCACATCCTTCTGGTACTGTGGCGACTAGAATTGAACACAATATTCCAATTGCGGCCTAACTAAGGTTCTATAAACTGCAACATTACCTGCCAATTTTTAAACTCAATGCCCCAGCCGATGAAGGCAAGTATGCCATACGCCTTGTTGAGTACTTCTCCACCTGGGTTGCCACTTTCAGTGACCTGTGCACCCATACACCCAGATCCCTCTGCCTATCAGTACTCTTAAGGGTTCTGCCATTTACTGTATATTTTCCATCTAGATTAGACCTTCCAAAATGTATTACCTCACATTTTTCTGCATTAAACTCCATCTGCCATCTCTCTGCCCAAGTCGCCAACCAATCTATATCCAGCTGTATCATTTGACGGTCCTTATCGCTATCCGCAATTCCATCAACCTTTGTGTCATCCACAAACTTACTAATCAGACCAGTTACATTCTCCTCCAAATCATTTATATATATTACAAAGAGCAAAGGTCCCAAAACTGATCCCTGAGGAATGTCATTATTCACAGCCCTCCATTCAGAAACACACCCTTCCACTGCTACCCTCTGTCTTTTATGATCAAGCCAGTTTTTTTATCCATCCTGCAAGCTCACCTCTGACCCCGTGCGATGTTACCTCCTGTATCAGCCTGCCATGAGGAATCTTGTCAAAGGCCTTACTGAAATCCATGTAGACAACATCCACTGCCCTACCCTCATCGATCATCTTTGTCACTTCCTCAAAACACTCGACCAAGTTAGTGAGACATGACCTCCCCTTCACAAAACCATGTTGCCTCTCGCTAATAGGCCCACTGATTTCCAGATGGGAGTAAATCCTATCTCGAAGAATCCTCTCCAATAATTTCCCTACCACTGACATAAGGCTCACCAACTTGAAATTAGCTGGATCATCCTTGCCTCCCTTCTTAAATGAGAGGAAGAACATTAGCTATTCTCCCATCCTCTGGGATCTCACCTGTAGCCAGTGAAACAAAGGCCCCAGCAATTTCCTCCCTTGCCTCTTTCAGTATTCTGGGTATATCCCATCAGGACCTGGGGACTTGTCTACCTTAATGTTTTTCAAGACCCCCAATACCTCTTCCCTTTTGATCTCAACATGACCCAGAATATCTACACACCCTTCCCCAGACTCATCATCCACCAAGTCCTTCTCTATGGTGAATACTGATGCAAAGTACTCATTTAATACCTTGCCCATTTCCTTTGGCTCCACACATAAATTCCCTTCACTGTCCTTGAGTGGGCCAACCTTCTGCCTGGCTACCCTCTTGCTCTTTATGTATGTGTAAAAAACTTTGGGATTTTCCTTAATCCTGTTGGCCAATGACTTTTCATGACCCCTTTTAGCCCTCCTGACTCATTGGTTAAGTTTCTTTCGACTTTCCTTGCATTCCACCCTTGCTTCGTGTGTTCCCAGTGTCCTAGCCTTTATAAATGCTTCCTTTTTCTTTTTGATCAGGTTCACAATATCTCTCATTATCCAAGGTTCCCTGAACTTGCCACACTTATCCTTCGTCCTTAAAGGAACATGCCGGCCCTGAGTTCCCAGCAACTTACACTTGAAAGCCTCTCATATACCATATGTTGATTTGCCCTCAAACATCTTCCTCCAATCTACATTCTTCAGTTCCTGCCTAATATTGTTGTAATTAGTCTTCCCCCAATTTAGGACCTGGACCTGATAACTACACCTATCTTTATATATCAGTACCTTAAAGCTTACTGAATTGTGATCACTGTTCCCGAGCTGTTCCCCTACTGAGACATCGACCACCTGGCCAGGCTCATTCCCCAATACTAGGTCCATTTCAGCCCCTTTCCTAGTTGGACTATCTACATACTGTTTCAAGAAACCCTCCTGGATGCTCCTTGCTAACTCTGCCCCATCTGAGCCCCACGCACTAAGTGAGTCCCAGTCAATATATGGGAAGTTAAAATCACCCACAACAACAACCCTGTTACTTTTACATCTTCTGCCTACATATCTGTTCTTCTATCTCCTGCTGACTGTTGGGAGGCCTATAGTAAATCCCAAGCATTATGACTGCACGCTTCCTGTTCTTGAGCTCTACTCATATTGGCTCGGTGTATGAGCCTTCTGAGGTGTCCTTCTGCAGTACAGCAGTGATGTTCTCTTTAACAAGTAGTGCAACTCCCCCACTCCTTTTATATCCCCATCTATCCTGCCTGAAACATCTGTATCCTGGAACATTAAGCTGCCGATCCTGTCCCTCCCTTAGCCAAGTCTCTGCAATAGCAACAATGTCATAGTTCCAAGTACTAATCCAAGCTCTAAGTTCATCTGCCTTACCTGTTACACTTCTTGCATTGAAACAGATGCACTTCAGTCCACCAGACCCACTTTGTTTCGCAACTACACCCTGCCTGCTCTTCCTCTGAGTCTTACAGGCCTTATTCTCTAGTTTCCTTTCAGTTCATTCACCTTTGCTTTGATTCCCAACCCCCTGCCAAGCTAGTTTAAATTCTCCCGAGTGACACCAGCAAATATGGTCAACTTTTAATTAATTACTCACCTAATTCTAACATATGAATTTAGAATATTATCTAGTGAAAATGGATTTCAGTTGTATGATTGAACACTTACCATGATTGTTTATAATAATTATGTTTGTCAATTTTCATTTTTAGCTTTAAAGCCTAAATTATCCTATGGGGTTCAGGACTAAGAAAGGTGCCCAAGGCTGCACGTGTAGGCAGTATGATTGGTGATGTAATCTTTTTCAGAGGCTACCTCAGGATTGTTTACCTCCAATCTTGTTTTTCTTTTAGGAATCAGAGGACTGGCAGGTCTGGAACATTAGAAGCCCAACACACAGACAAGTCAGGGAATATGAATACCCCACAATATAACATCTTCATTGTACTACACACCAGTGATCAAAAATTGGTAACCTGGAGTAGTTGGTAAATCGGTCTGGTGAAGTTTTGATCATACCCGATGCAGCTTTTTATGAATATGACTCAAACTATATGTCATGGTCCTTGGTCTCCAATGACACCGCTCTCATCCCGCCTACCATCGGAAGGCTGTCTCCCATTCTGGAACCCTTTACTTAAGGTTGGGATCAAGCTGCGCTGTCATCAGCAAAATGTCAGGGAGATAGCAAACCACTCCCTAAATGGCACCTACCCTTCTTAACTTCCCATCTCTGCGAAGCAGCCAGCCAATCTTTCCCAAAACCACCTGGGAAGAGTTACTTTGGGAAGCCATCCCAATGCAGCTGCCCGCTTATTTTCCCAAGCCAAGACTCCCCAGAGTCACTACAAATTCCCCAATATGAAATCAGGAAAATGCGCACTCGAGTTACTCCTTAATTATTATTGCTTATATTAATAATTTTACTTGATTAACCCTAGGAAAGTCATAGAGTGGCCTAAACAACAGCCTTCAAAACGTCAACTGCACACTACTCCAAAATTAATGTAGGACTAGTGTGTCACAGATTTTTTTCAGATACTTGTTTCACTCCTTTGCTGTTGAGAAACATTTGTTTAGTTTGTGACCAGTACCACTACCAGTTCTTATCTAGTTTGCTCAACTATAGATAACATTTTCATATTGAAAAATGTTTTTATAAATTGTTAATATATGTATGTCTGATTAACAGAACTGAAATCATAATGCACTTGTGACTTCATGCTGTAGCAGCGTTTACTATTTGGGCTGAGTGGCATGTTTTGTGCTGAATATTTTACGTTAATTGTGCTGCAAAAGGTCTATTAAATGAAGAGAGATAACAAGGTGTAGAGCTGGATGAACACAGCAGGCCAAGCAGCATCAGAGGAGCAGGAAAGCTGATGTTTCCGGTCTGGACCCTTCTTCAGGAAAATATTAATAATTTTACTTGATTTACTATAGAAAAGTCATAAAGTGGCCTAAACAACAGCCCATTTGTCTGAAGAAGGGTCCAGACCCAAAACTTCAGCTTTCCTGCTCCTCTGATGCTGCTTGGCCTGCTGCGCTCATTCAGCTCTACACCTTGTTATCTCAGATTCTCCAGCATCGGCAGTTCCTATTATCTCTGAGTCTATTAAATGAAGTTGGTTAACAATTTTATTGGTTGATATGAATATTTAAATGAAGAATAAACAGGACAGTTTTGTGGCAGTAACAGGCAGTACTGCAAATAGCAACATTTATATATTTTCAAAAAATTAATTGCTCACAAAATAATATGCTACAAATATATTTGTAAGGAGTAAAGAATGAAATTTATGAATCGAAATCTGCGATGCAAATCCAGCATCCAGCCACAGGAGATTGACTTTTACATGTAAGCATTTGCTTTCAAAACTGGCCCCAACAGCTTAAAATAATCCTCTTGTTCTTAGGGGCAGCATTGCCATATTTGGTACATTTCCTAGTTAATCACAGTTCCCTCAGTCATACAGAAGAATAGGCTGAAATGTAAAAGGAATAATTCAGGGGAAGTCACACTTTGGAAAGAATAACATTTTTAGCAAATTTACAAGAATTATCAGCATGCCTCACAAATTTATTCACATGATTTTCTTAATGGTTTACAACATGAAAAAAAATTAGTCTTTTAATCAACATTTGCTGCCTGTAACCACACTGTACACCAAATTTTACTTCCTTGTGTTTGGGTACCATTTTTGGGAGTTTTCTTGTTCTCTCATAATTGGGGTCTTGCCCCAGTTTTTAGCCTCCCCCTTTGGCTGTGACCTATGATCATGAAGGCATTGATGAAATGACACCACTTTCCTCAGGCCAACCACAGCTTTATAAATGCCTGCTGTGATTCCATAAAAGGAAGTACAAGAAAAGCAGAGTGAAAATTTCACAGTCCTATCCTCCTTCAACGTGAAATTTGTTGGGAAGGTACCTTACCTCAAATTGACTCACCTTACGCTGGAGCTGGAAAGGACAGCTATTGAGCAATGACATGTAGCATATGCAGGTAATCAAGATAAATATTACTCTTTTTGTTTCATGCTATTGAACTACACTTAACAGGTAAGTTAAACAGGCACTTACATTGGCAAACGTCAAGATACTGTCTTCCTACTCATCAAGCAGGGTGAGCTTTTTATTACAGAACCTCCATTAATTTCTTGAGGAACCGTGACTGCATTTTGATGGTATATCAATGTACCAAGATGACATGATTCCACGCAGCTATCTGCCTCACTGAATAGTAATTGCAGTACCAGAGCTTTGATATGTTCAAATATGTCAATGTACATTAAAAAATGATTGCTGTTGGCTGTAACCAGCAAAATCAAATGATTATTAAATGTGCCAGATTATCATAAAATATACATCCCAACCTGATCTGGTCTACATGATAGATTTACTACACTATATGGTGGATCTTAAACTTGCAAACTCATTGATTGAGAGCAAGGATGAAATCCAACTGTCCTCTATAGAGCCCCTTGGGTAGGACACTTTGGGATGCATCCATATTCCTCTGAAACCACAAAAGTCAGTCAGAAATTTTACCATTATCTGACAAAGAAATCTTTTTATTCCACTATCTTATTGAGAAAGATTCTCCTCAATCTAAATCCACTAATCTGATCTGAAAACTCTGCACGTATTTGACAGCTGTGACAAATTTCACCACAGCTGGTGAGACAACCCATAACATTCCAAGCCAATCAACAACTTTTAAATAAAACAACCCACAGTATTTTAAAAATAATAAATCTACCCATATCCCCAATGTTATTGGATCCTTTAAAAACATCCAAGACCAGATCAGCATCTCCACTAATCAGTAATTCCTTAGACTTAGGCACCAGCTTATAAATGTGAATAATTTCAGCTAACATCTGATTAAGCCAATAAGACCATCAGTGGTATATTAAGTTTGGGTGGAATTTTGCTTCTTGGACTGATACAGATTACCAGATTGACGGGGAAAACAAAATTCTTTAAAACACTTTAGTACTTATTACATTATTAATGCATCTTAATAGAGCCAGCAGTCAGTCTTACTGCTTACTATGTGTAACAGAACTGTACTCACTTTTCCATGCAACGTGTTTCTTGGCTTTGCTGTTTCACAGTGGTGCAAGATCAATTGTGGACTGAGGAGAGACTGTCAAATTATTTCCAGTCTCCAAAGCATTAATTATGGAAATACGTGACCACTGATCAAACAGAAACACATTCAATATTCTGTAACAACAAACATTTGGCACAAGTTCAACTTGATAACAGTAACTAGTAATGACATGTAAAGCATTTGACAAATTACTCTTTTCATCCAATTAAGTAAATTTAGTTGCACCTATCAGCAAGTTAAAATAACTGACAATCACTATTTCACCTGCTGTCCAAACTAATTACTGAAACTATGTTCAATGTTCAGACTTAAAGTCATAATGAGTAAGGAAAGACCATGGGAATGCTCACAAATTATACATCGAACTGTCAAAATGTGCAGTTTAATCTCCGTAGGTAGTTGCCACCCCAAAGATCACTAAATCCTTTTGTCACAGGACATGACAATCAATCATCTTCGAATTAGTTCATTACAGTACAATTTTTGGTAAAGTACTATACCATTTAGTTGTTTTCTTTTGAACATTTTTATTGACAATGGAATAGCATTTCCTGAGGATCCTCCTAATCTCTTGTTGTAACTTCAAAGATAGGTCAGTGGAAATCTGAAAATCTGCATAAATCACCATTTGTAATATTCCTCTGAGGTATTTGAGGACTGAAAGATTGCCAACATTACAGCTTTGTTTGAAATAGGATGTAAGGATAAACCTAACAGCCATGGGCCAATCAGTTTAACATTGGGAGAGGGAAAATCCTTAGGAAACATAATCTGGAACTGAACTAATTGTTACTTGGATAAAATTAATTACGGAAAGTCAGTGCAAATTTGTTCAAGACAAATCATGTTTAACCAATTTAATTGAGAGTTTTTTTACAAGAGGTAACATATTGCTGATGAGGGTAAGTGACATAGAACATAGAACATTACAGCGCAGTACAGGCCCTTCGGCCCTCGATGTTGCGCTGACCTGTGAAACCAATCTGAAGCCCATCTAACCTAAACTATTCCATTATCATCCATATGTTTATCCAATGACCATTTAAATGCCCTTAAAGTTGGCGAGTCTATTACTTTTGCAGGCAGGGCATTCCACGCCCTTACTACTCTCTGAGTAAAGAACCTACCTTTGACATCTGTCCTATATCTATCACCCCTCAATTTAAAGCTATGTCCCCTCATGCTAACCATCACCATCCGAGGAAAAAGGCCCCCACTGTCCACCCTATCTAATCCTCTGATCATCTTGTATGTCTCTATTAAGGCATGGCTGATGTGGTGTATGGATGACCAAAATACATTTGCCAAGTGCTGCACTAAAGGCACAAATGGTACAATAATTAGAAGTATTGTAGAGAGTACAATGATAGACTTCCAGACACATAGGTACACTGGTTAAATGGGCAGACACCTTCCAACTCCAGTGGCTACCTCCCAACTTTTTCTGGGTATGCCTGAGTTGACTCCAGATAATACATATTTCCCAGAATGAAAATCTGATTGACCAGGTGACTTTCTCCCAAGTTGGCTTTGAGGAGCTGAGAATTTTCCTGATTTTCCACTCCTAACTCGAAAATGAAAACTCAGACTGATGATTTCAGTTTTCTCAGGGAGGTGATGGCCTAGTGGTTCTATCACTAGACTATTAATCCAGAATCTCAGCTAATGTTCTGGAAACCCAGGTTTGAATCCTGCTATGGCAGATGGTAGAATTTGAATTCAAGGTTAAAAGTAAGTCTGGTATTAAGAATCTAGTAATGATTGTGAAATCATTGTTGATTGTCAGGAAAAACCATCTGGTTCACTAATTATGTGCAGAGTTGGATGAACACAGCAGGCCAAGCAGCATCATAGGAGCAGGAAAGCTGACGTTTCGGGCCTAGACCCTTCATCAGAAATGAGGGAGGGGAAGGGCGTTCTGAAATAAATAGAGAGAGAGGGAGAGGCTGTTTCCTCTCCACCTATCTTCTCCACTATCCATGTTCTATCCGCCTCCCCCTTTCTCCCTATTTATTTCAGAACTCCCTTCCCCTCCCCCATTCTGATGAAGGGTCTAGGCCTGAAACGTCAGCCTTTCTGCTCCTATGATGCTGCTTGGCCTGCTGTGTTCATCCAGCTCTGCACCTTGTTGTCTCGGATTCTCCAGCATCTGCAGTTCCTACTATCTCTGGTTCACTAATTATATTGTGTTCAATTCTTATTACCACATTACAGAAAGGACATAGAGGCTTTGGAGAGGGTGCAGAAGAGCTTTACCAAGATGCTGACTGAATTAGAGGTTATGTTTTATAAGGGGAGTCTAGAAAAACTCACTCTGTTTTCTCTGGAGTAGCACAGGCTGAGGGGAGACTTGATAGAAGTCCATAAAGTATGAGATGCATAGATAGTCAGAACCCTTTTCCCAGAGTGAAATGTCTAAAACTAGGGGTTGTGCATTTAAAATGAGGGGGAAAAGTTCAAAGGAAATGTGAGGGACAAGTTTTTTTACGCAGAGAGCGGTAGGAGTCTGGAACACATTGTCAAAGGTGCAGGTGGAGGCAGATACAATAGAGGCATTTAAGGGACTGTTAGATAAGCACTTGAATATGCAAGGAATGGAAGTATTTGGACCAAAGGCACTCAGAAGGGATTAGTTTCATTTGGAGTCATGTTCAGTGTATCATAGGCCAAAGGGCCTGTTCCTGTGCTGTACAGTTCAATGTTCTATGTTTTAATGTCTTTCAGGGAAGGAGGTCTGCCATCCTCACCTGGTCTGGCTTACATGTGACTTCAGACCCACAGCAATGTGGTTGACTCTCAGTTGCTCTCCAAAATGTTTGAGCATGCCATTCAGTTGTATCAATTGCTACAAAGTCTCAAAGAAATGAAACTGGACGTATCACCAGGCATCAAAGTAGGCAGTGGAAAAGACAATGGCAGAAACAACCCTGTCAACCCTGCAAAGTCCTCCTTACTAACATCTGGGGGCTAGCACCAAAATTGAAGAAGCTGCCTCACAGACTAGAGAAGCAACAGCCAGACGTAGCCATACTCACAGAATCATACCTTACAGACAATGTCCCACACACCACCATCACCATCCCTGGATATGTCCTGTCCCACTGACAGGACACACCTGGCAGATGCGGCGACACAGTGGTATAATCAGGAGGATTTTGCCCTGGGAGTCCTCAAACCTCCTGCTGAGGTCCTCCCTCAGCTGATAAATCGGTACTCCTCCATGTTGAACAACACTTAGAGGAAGCACTGAGGATGGCAAGGGCACAAAATGTACTCTGGTTGGGGGATTTCAATGCCCACCAACAAAAATGACCTGACAGCAGTACTACTGATCAAGCTGGTCAAGTCCTAAAGGACATAGCTGCTGGACTGGGTCTACAGCAGGTGGTGAGAGAACCAACAAGAGGGAAATACATACTCAACCTCATCCTCACCAACTTACTGCTCCCCTAACCAAGCTGTTCCAGTACAGTTATAATACCGGCAGCTACCCAAAGATGTGGAAAATTTCCACTGTTTGTCCTGTACATAAAAAGCGAACAAATCTAATCCAGCCAATTACCGCCCCATCAGTCTACTCTCAATCATCAGTAAAGTGATAGAAAATGCCATCATCATCAGTGCTATCAAGCAGCACTTGCTCAGCAATAACTTGCTCAGTATCTCCCAGTTGGGTTTCCGTCAGGGTCACTCAACTCCTTACCTCAATACAGCCTTGGTTCAAATATGGACAAAAGAGCTGAATTCGAGAGGTGAAGTGAGAGTGATAGCCCTTGACATCAAGGCTGCATTCAACCGTATGTGGAGTCCAAACAAAACTGGAATCAATGGGTATCTGGGGCAAACTCTCTGGTGGTTGGAGTCTTACCTGGCACATAGGAAGATGATCATGATTGTTGGAGGTCACTCATTTCGGCCCCTAGATTCCTCAGGATAGTAAGCTAGGCCCAACCATTTTCAGCTGCTTCATCTGTGACCTTTGTGACGATGTTGTAGCTTTAAGAGGTTATTTTATCATGGTTTCTTTTAAGGCCGAGATTGAACAAGAGTTTTCAAGCTGGCTACTGACAACTTGACTAAACATCTTGGGAGGCGTTTTTTAATACAGCCTGAATGGGTGTGGCCATCTTTCACAGGCTAGGATTGCTGAGTTTTGGTTTTTCAGTAGCATCAAAAACCATAGGAGTCTTAACATAGTTGGAAGCTTTGATGAATGTCTCCTGGCTGCTACTCTCTCTGAATTTTCTCTTGATGTTTTTCCCTCCCGGATTGGAGAACTGCTAATGACAATCTATGCCTGAATTTTCCTTTTTTGACAAGGGGTGTGTTTTTGAGATTGTACTATATTGGAACAGTTAATTAGTAACAGTTCCTGTATCTATTATTCTGTTAAGTTTCTAATAGAGCTAAGTTATTCTAAATTCCTCTTTTTTTGGTTGTGTTTTGACCACAGTGTTTAATGAATTGTGTTTTGCTTAACGTCAAGTAATTTGACCAGCCGCATTGAATCTGGAACAGATACTTTGCATTTGCCTTTAAAATAAGAAAAAGTTAGGATCTAGGCCACCTTCTTAAAATATTTTGAGGGGTGTCTGGCCTGGTTCAGAACACCTTCCCTCCATCATAAGGTCAGAAGTGGGGATGTTTGCGGATGATTGCGCAATGTTCAGCACCATTTGCAACTCCTCAGATACTGAAGCAGTCCAT
>NC_063336.1:70841665-70863256 GCF_021869965.1 Rhincodon typus | reverse complement strand
CTGCTCCTATGATGCTGCTTGGCCTGCTGTGTTCATCCAGCTCTGCACCTTGTTGTCTCAGATTCTCCAGCATCTGCAGTTCCTACTATCTCTAATATCTGGACAATATCCAGGTTTGAGCTGACAAGTGGCAAGTAATATTCAAGCCACACAAATGCCATGCTATGATCATCACCAATAAGAGACAATCTAATCACCATCCCTTGACATTCAATGATGTTACCATCACTGAATCCTCCATTATCAAATATCCTGGGGTTATCATTGACTTGAAAATCAACTGGATTCACCACATAGTGGTGGCATGGTGTCTCAGTGGTTAGCACTGCTGCCTCACAGCGCTAGGCACCTGGCTTCAATTCCACCTTTGGCTGACTGTGTGGAGTTTGCACATTCTCCCTGTGTCTGTGTGTGTTTCCTCTGGGTGCTCTGGTTTCCTCCCACAGTCCAAAAATGTGCAGGCTAGGTAGATTGGATGTGCTAAATTGCCCATAGTGCTCAGGGATTTGTACATTAGGTGGTTTATAGGGGTATAGGTCTGGATGGGATGCTCTGAGGGTCGGTGTGGACTTGTTATCCCAAAGGGCCTGTTTCCACACTGTAGGGATTCTATGATAAACACAATGGCTACAAGAGCAGGTCAGAGGCTAGGAATTCCGTGGTGAGTAATTCACATCCTGATTCCACAAAGCCTGTCCACCATCTATAAGACGCAAGTCAGGAGTATGATGGAATACTCCCCAGTGGATAAGTGTAGCTCCAACAACAGTCAAGAAGCTTGACACCATCCAGGACAGAGCAGCCCCCTTGATTGGCATTGCATTCATGAGTATGCATTCCTCCGCCACTGATGGTCAGTGGCAGCAGTGTTCACTATCTACAAGATGCACTGCAGAAATTCGTCAAAGATCCTCAGTCAGCATCTTCCAAATCCACAACCACTTCCATCTTGAAGGACAAGGGCAGCATATATATGGGAACACCAACCCTTCAAGTTTCCCTCCAAGTCACTCACCATGCTGACTTAGAAATATATCACTGTCAGTGGGTTGAATTCCTTCCCTATCGGCAGTGTGTGTCAACCCACTGCAGCAGTTCAAGAAGGCAGCTCATCACTACCTTCTCAAGGGCAACAAGGGACAGGCAATAAATGCTGGACAGCTAGTGACACCCAATTCCACAAATGAGTAAAAAATCATTACTTAAATGAGGGAAATTTCTATTCATTCAGCACTAGGTGTTGAACAAAGGATTCAACAATGCTGTCTGCACACAGTACTGTGCTTTCTGATAATGTTGACAATAGAGGCAGGTGAGACACCAGGGGTAATTGTGCTGGAGAAGGAAGAGGAGCCATTGCAAGCAATACTTTGGCTATAATCATGTAGCTAAGAATGTACAGCATGAGAGCAGTCCCACCAGCTGGACAATAGTGGGGAGACTTTGGAGGAGAAAGAGGGTAATCTCTCACATCAAAGATTGCAGACAGTTCAAAAAGGCCAAGGAGGGATAACTTGCCTTCATCACAGTCTCAAACACTGCCATTTGTGACTTCGATGAGAGCTGTTTCAGTACTGTAGCCTGATTGACAGGATTCAAATATGACATTCCAAAAATGATGAACACAGATTTGTGATGTTAAAAAAGGGAAAATAGGGAGAATGGAGAAGAAGAAGGAGTCACATAGAAGAGATTAATCTGTAAAGTTAAACCTCATGGGATTGGTATAATGTTTTGAGAAGGATAGAAAATTGTTTAGCAGACGGGAAAGAAAGAATAGGAATAAGTGGATCTTTACCTGAATGGCAGGCATGGCTAATGGGGTACCACAGGGATTGGTATGAGGACCCCAGCTATTTACAAAATATGTTAATGATTCAGACAAGGGTACTAAATGTAATATCTCAAAATTTGCAGATGACACAAAACTGGAAGGTAGGGTGAGCTGTGAGGAAGAAGCAAAGATGTTGCAGTGTGATTTTGAGTGAATAGGCAAATGCATGGTAGATGCAATATAATGTGGATAAATGTGAGGTTATCCACTTTGGTAGCAAAAATAGGAAGGTAGGTTATTAGTTGAATGGCTATAAATTGAGAGGGGTGGGGATATACAATGAGCTCTGGATATCCATGTGCACCAGTCGCTGAAAGACAGCATGCAGGTGCAGTAGACAGTAATGAAGACAAATTGTATATTGACTTTCGTAGCAAGAGGATGTTTTGCTATAAACTGTACGGGACATTGGTGAGGCTACACCTGGGATATTGTATGCGGTTTTAGTCTCCTTATCTGAGGAAGGATGTTCTTGCTATAAAGGAAGTGCAGCAAAGATTTACGATATTGATCCCTGGGATGGCAGGGCTGACGTATGAGGAGAGATTGAGTCTGTTAGGTTTGTATTCACTGGAATTTAGAAGAATGAAGTAGGACCTCATAGATTCTTACAGGACTAGACAGGTTAGATGCAGGTAGGATATTCCCAATGGTGGGGCAGTCCAGACCAAGCGTCATAGTTTAAGGATAAGGGAGCAAACTTGTATGACTGAAATGAGAAGGAATTTCTTTACCTAGAGAGTGGTGAGCCTGTGGAATTCACTGCCATAGAAAGTGATTAATGTCAAAACATTATTTGTTCCTAAGAAGAAGGTAGATAAAGCTATTGTGTCTAAATGAATCAAGGAATATGAGGAGACGTGGCATGAGGGTATTGAGTTCAATGATCAGCGATGACCATATTGAATGGTGGAGCAGGTCCAATGGGTTGAATGGCCTATTCCTCCTCCTATCTTCTATGTTTCTATGTTTGTTTTTACAAAATAAATAAATATCACATTTACTTAAATAACTTTGTTTTATGGTTTTCATCATAAACAAAGATAACAAACCATTGTAACATTACCAAATCTAAAAAATCTACAGGGCTAAGTTTGGACACATAGCCAAATGATCAAGGATGCCCATTATTTATCCCCTGCACCTACCTTACGACTGCAGTGAGGCCCAAAGTGTGTTCAGAACCAGGCCTTATGTGCAGAAAATGACAAGCTTCACTTGCCAAAGGGACATTGGGAAATCAGCTCACTGAGTCAACTAATCGGAGCCTGGGGAGTATCTAATCCAGAGAGGGAGAGATTCTCCACTTGGGCCACAGCAGACTCTAATATTTTACTTCAATTTTTTGAGTAGCCTGCAGTAGACCTTGTTTATGCCACACAATGTTGATTGAAATAAACATAGTGTATGTAGTGAATATTCTAGTTTTACTTCAATATTTCAGTCGGGGTCCTGTGTATGTCTTATTACAAGTGATAGCCCTCTTATTTCAATGTGTACTCTTGTTACCTTTCTCAGAACATGGACAAGCATGGCAGTGGTCAAAGTCCTGCACCATATTCATCAAGCTCTCAAAAACATTCAGGTTTGGGCTGATAAGTGGCAAAGAATATATGGGCCACACAAGTGACAGGTAATGACCATCTTGAACAAGGCAGGCCTGGGTTCAATTCCACCTCCGGTGTCTGTCTGTGTGGAGTTAGCACATTTTCCCTGTGTCTGTGTGGGTCTCCTCCAGGTGCTCTGGTTTCCTCCAAAGATGTGCAGGCTGGGTGGATGAGTCATGGGAAATGCAGTGTTACAGGGGTAGGATGGGTGTGTGGAACTTGGTGGAATGGTCTTCAGAGGTCCAGTGTGGGCTTGATGGGCCAAATGGCCTGTTTCCACACTGTAAGGATTCCATGATGACACATTGTAGCCACTCATCAAGGTACTAACAACAGCATTTTCTAAATCCATGCCCCCTATCTGGAAGGCCAGGTCAGAAAATGCATGGTGTACCACCATTGCCCTGTTTATGCTTGATGAAGGTAATTAAAATAGAATTCTCCTTCATTAAAGAGTAACTTGTTATTCATGTTACATAAGGGTTGACAATAAGCCCTGAGCCATGCACAATAAATACTTATATCCAGGTGCTTTGACAGTGGCATAAAGCATGAGTTCAACTGATCTATATAATTTACTGACACTCTAGGCACACCCTTCAGACAACACTATCAGAACCATGGCCATGTTGAAGAGTGCTAGGAGGTAGTGAAGTTTCTTTTACTGCCAATACTGCACTGTGTGTTATCCCAGAAGCTAATAAAGAAATAGCAAGATACTGAATCCAATAACTCCAGCTATAGGTTCAAATCACAGGAGTAAGTCCTTGAGAAAATGTTTTGCAGGGATTTAACATTGTATTTGAAAACCAACAAAGCTGAATAATTCTCTTTGTCTATGATCTCCCAAGATTCACTCCATGCGAGGATGCACTGGAAGTTTCTGTCACTGAATACCCACATAAAAATGACTGATTCCTTTGTTTGCTTCAGCATCTGTAGCAAAAGTAAATGGCAAGAAATTGTTTCATTTTCCTAATGCTTATTTTACACTTACATTAGTGAACCAGGTGGGTTTTTTCAATAATCAGCAATGGTTAAATAGAGTGATACCGTTATACAGTGTGGAAACAGACTCTTCGGTCTAATCCCTTCCAAACATAATTCCAACCTAAACTTGTCTCACTTACCTGCTTCTGGCCCATATTCCTCCGAACCTTTCTTATTTATGTACTTTTCCAAATGTCTTTTAAACCTTGTAATTGTACCCATATCCACCACTTCCTCAGGAAGTTCATTCCACGCGCGAACCACCTTCTGTGTAAAATATTTTCCCTTCATGTCTTTTTAAATCTCTCTCCTCTCAAGCCAGTTTTTAATTCCATATTTTTATTGAAATACATTCCACCAATTGCCATGGTCCAATCTGAACCTAAATCCCAAGGATGTTAGTCTGGGTTTCTGGATCATTACTCAAGTGACATTACTACTACACCATCATCTCCTCTATACCGAGATTGATAATATTGGAAAAGATCTTTGCAAAAAAATACAAATATTACAGGATATCCTATACTTAGAAGGCTCCACGAAGACCTAGGAATCACATTCTAGTTTTCATCTTTAAAATAATAGAATTGAAGTCTATATTTGGCATAGATCTGCTGCTGTAATGTTGCTGCTGGTGAAATAGTACAAGATGAGTAATTCTGCAGATATTAGCATCCTGTGTAATTGTTATCATAGTGACTCGATATGTTTGCCTAGTCACTGAAATACTTCCATTACAACACAACCTGTTCATGGATCTGGCACTGGAACTGGGAAACAGCTGCTATTTGATTACCGGCATATGTGGGTGTCAGTTGTTGTCACCTTTGTACCCTTGCTACCCACGTTTATTTCCTGTTTTAATTTCTATAAACGGCTAGCTTTTGTTTTGCATTACACTTTACTCTAAACAGCTCAAAACAGGACTTGCTGTATAAATCTTATAGTGCACTTTATTAATTTTGACTTGTCAAGAAAACTGCAGCACAATGCCATAGGTCAAAAGTGACAGCATGCACCTGATCTAAATAGCAGCACTCGATGATACTGCGATAACTTCACATAACCAATTAGGAATAAAAACAGAAAGTGCTGTAAATACTCAACTACTCTGACAGCATCTGTGGAGGGAAACAATGGTTTGATTCAGAACTGAGAAAACAAGATTAAACCCAGCAAATGGTGTTAGAAAGAAGGGAATAGGGGTTAATCTCTGAAATAATTGAACTCAGTAGGGTGGCACAGTGGCTCAGTGGTTAGCACTGCTGCCTCACAGCACCAGGATCCCAGTTTGATTCCACTCTTGGGTGACTGTGTGGAGTTTGCACATTCTCCCCATGTCTGCGTGGGTTTCCTCACACAGTCCAAGCATGTGCAGGTTAAGTGGATTGGCCATGGGAAATGCAAGGTTAAAGGGTTAGGGTACGGAGGTGGGTCTGACTGGGATGCTGTTTAGAGGGTTGATGAGGACTTGAAGAGCCAAATGGCCTGCTTCCACACTGTCGGGATTCTATGAGTTCAGAAGACTATAAAATGTCTAATTGAAACATGAAATGCTGCTTTTGGTGAACCTTTCTGGACCACTGCAGCAGGCTGAGGACAGAAATGAGAGTTCGATGCTCAGGTAAAATGCTGAACAACCTGGTGCTCAAGAATATGCCTGAAGACTAAGTGGAAGTGTTGTGTAAAGCAATCACACAATCTGTGTTTGATGTTCTAACATCAACCATATGAGGAAGAAAGGAATAGATGGTTGCAATTATGGATTTAATTGAGAAAAGGTGGGGGCTTGAATAATAAAATCAAAACAAATCACCCTAAACACCATCATGGACTGGATGGGCTTATTTCACCATATATTACACCCACATTTGTATTTTAATGTGCTAAAATAGTACAAGAAAATTATTCCAGTATTTTCGAATTTTGTGGAATGTTTCACAAGTGGGTGGACTGGATTGTGAAAAGTAAATAGAGTATACTAAATTGAAAGAAGTATGCAATGCTGGTTCATCTGAAAAGAGTGTTTGCGGCCTTAGAGTTTAGGACAGGGGAGGTAAAAGAACAATATTACACATAGTCTCTTCAAAGTGCTGACAGATTTGGGGACGGGATGTGTTTTCTGGTAGCCTTATGCTGAAGTTGGCTTAAATATCAGGGTAATTCTTTGAAAGTGAAGGCTGATGATTGGAAAATAAGGAAAATGATAAAAAGACACCAGAAGCGCTAGTACAGAAGGTTATAGAACATAGACATAGAACTTAGAACACAGAATAGTACAGCACAGTACAGGCCCTTCGGCCCACGATGTTGTGCCGAACTTCTACCCTCAACCTAAGGTCTATCTAACCTCCACCCCTTCCTTATACTATCATCCATAAGCCTGTCCAATAGCCGCTTAAATGCCTCAGGTTGTATCATCAAAACAGATGCAGCAAAATTGGAGAAACTGGGAGAATGAAAAAGTAACTCTTATAGGAGACTGGGTGTGAGGAAGGGTGGTTTTGATATCTGTGGGAGGCAGTGGGCTGAGATTAAATATGATAATATAAAATCAAACAGGATGATTATGGTGCAGAGTGACTTGAAAAATAATAATTTTAAGTTCAAAATCTGGAATCTGTGCTTTGAGAAACTGATCAACCAGTCGCACACATCCTTGGATGTCAGGCTTTCAGAAAGCTGTAAAGATGGGATAAAATCCTGTCATAGTTGTGTGAAAAATACAGCACTAATTGTGTATTTACAATAGCCTATTTATAGATACATATATATTTGAACGCTCCCCATGCCCTCCCCATATCCCTCAAACATTTTCTCCTGCAAGTATGTAGCTAATTCTCTAAAGAATTGGGACATCACAACTTGGCATGTTACTATATCACCATATCTCAGCAAGCTGCATGAGATCTCTTTGACTTGTGTGATAACAGAAGTATTTACAGAGGCATGATGGATAGGTAGAAATGTTTTGTAAGTTATTCCCCCTGCATGTGTTTTCATTGTTTTTTTCTGTTTAGAAAACTGTTAGCCAAGTGTTTTAATTCCTACAGGTACTCTTCCAGGATCAGTGTCCATCTGTTCTTAAAGAAGGGTAAGCCATCATTTTCTGTCAAGTTTTCTTTAGATTTAAGCCTTTGCTTGTGAAACATTCAGCAAAACTTCTATAATGCTGCGCAAAAATGTAGGTTTCGCATAATTTTTTATAATTCCCAATTCTATCTCTCCAGAAATAAAGGCAAATACTTGGTTTACTTTTTTATGGCCTTGCTAACTTGTAGAGCAACATTTAGTGAAAAAACTTCACTCACAAAAGTAACCAATATTTTTTCAAATGTCTATTTTTACTCAGTTGAGTGCAGGACTAAAAATCTTCTTCATTATGAATTTCATCAAGGATTATTCCAATCAAGAATCTGAATTGTGAACAATATGAGTAATCATTGCTTGGATTTTGTCACATGTCCAGTGTGCAGCTGTAGTTACGGCTAGATCTCAAAACTCATAACAGTGCAAATCGTGTTTAAAAGTGTCAAAAATGACCATCAGTACAGATATACTCTGATTAGTCAGTTTCTCCCTGACTTGAATTTCTGAAGTACAAATTTGACTAGAAGAGCGGTGCACCTGCCAGATCAACATTCACAAACTACAACAAAGCAACATTAACATTTCTTTCCATGTTGAGAACATATAATACTTGTCTTACTTTAAGTTTGTCTATAAGCTTCTATATTGAATGTAACATTGCTTTCGCATATTCCTTTATTCTTACTTTCCTTTATATATTTTATGAACAGTAGTATTTATTGCTTTCCTTTAAACTCATTCTTGAAATCATTCAATTTCTTCCAGACTTATATCATCCCACCATATCCTGATTGACCTATCCATGACGTTCTGCTATGTTAGTTAAATCCTTTATGTTTTTAAAAGCTAACCTGCATCACCAAATATGTACTCCAGTGCCCTCTTTATAATAGGGACCAATCATTTTGGGACTCATCTGTAAAATGGATAATTAGATTTGGTATTATTCCAATTGTATTGTATACAAATGGATGATTGATATTTATATCTTTTAAATGGCTTACTATACTTAAGGGTCATCTTGGTAAATGAATGCTCACATTTTCTTATTTTACTCCTCAAAGTGAAATTACATTCAATGATATTGTCTGCTTTTAAATCATTAAAATTGTAATCTGCAGAAAATACTAGAAAATATTTGCGGCTAGAATATTTCTAGTCTAATAAAATCCAAATCCAGGCTTGTTAAAATTTTCTCTGAACATCATACAAAACTGTAAATTCAGCCTTTTGCAAAATGACCCCATTTTATGTCTTGTAAAGGTGTGCTTGTGCCATTGTAATGGATCTTGTCTAAGAATTTATGTCTATCTATTTATTCACATATACCCTTGTTTTAAGTCATCATTGGTTGTCCTTTGATTTGAGAATGATGTATATTAAACGTGATAAGTTTCTGCCTTATGTCTTCATTTGATTCTATAGGCCAATTCTCAACCCGCAGATCAATGCGTAAATCATGCAAGATCAACAAGATAATGGAATCCAAAGCATAGGATTCGCTCCCTGTTATTTTCTTCTGTGCTGCCATTCTGCCTCATCATTAGAGTGCTTGAACTTAAAGCATAATGCAGCTTAATGGACTAATTTTTCCTATTTAGGACAATTTTTAGCAAGTTCCTCCAATTATTAATGTCAATTATTAATATCAAGGAAATTTTCAGAGTGCCTTTGAAGTATTTTCTTTGTCTTCTCCTGGAGAGAGATATAGTTTACAGCCATCTGAGTGCGGATTCCAGTCCATTTCAGTGATTTTACAGTTTTGCCAGAATACTTGTAGAACTGGCTTCAAGAAGGAAACTAACGTTTGATCATCTTCACAATTAATCCAGAACATGAGGTGAAGCCATTGCTGATGGAATGCTCATATGCGTCACTGACACCCAGTCTATATCTCATCGCAATCCAAGAATTTGGTGTTGAGAATTGCTGTACGTTTTTATTGACTTGTGGAAGTGTTTGTTATCCAACACTCTCATTGTCATAGTTTGTAGAAAACTTAGTTGGCAGACCTGATACTGTTTTGGAATTCCTCATCAGTGGGGGCCTTTTGAGAGACAGCACCTGACATTCTGGGATCCTGACAGACCTCTAATCCAGCTTCACCCTCCACCCTCACCACCACCACCATCAGATCTGATTCTCTCTCCCCCATCACAGTTGGACCAAATCTCCCTGTCAGACCCAATCTCCCCACTGGACACAACCTGATTCCCTCCTTTCCCTCATCTCTCAACTGTCACCACAGGATTTATCCATCCCTGAACTTCACCCCCAACATCTCCATTCACCATTCCCCCACCAGACGTAAGATGCCCCTTGCCATTTTGCACCCTAGAACCTTATTCCCACCATAGGTGGCACCCGAATCAGCTGGTACCTATTCTCACCCAAGCTGGCATCCTTCTCCTCCCCAGCTGTCACCATACCCAGTTGACAGCCTACTTACATGACACCTCGTGATTTTCCCCACCTGGCACCCTACTTACCTCATGCACTACCCCCTCGCCAGCTGGCATTCCTAACTACTTGGCACCCTAATCTTCCCTACCTATCTGACACCCAACTCTCCCACCACCCTTTGTCTTTAGCCGCAGCTGAAAAGTGGTTGTCAGAACCTTTACATTTCAGAATACAACAGCTGACTGCTATGAAAAGGGGGCATATTTTGCCTTCCTCTGGATGTTCTCTGCTGCAACGTATGGCTCCATATTGCTCAGGAAGCCCTCAGAAGAATTTCCTTCCAGAAATGCAGAGCTCCCTTCTTTAAAAAGAAGAAGGGCTAAAGTGACAATCTGTATAGGATTGTCACTCACCAGAAAATCTAGCCCTATGTCTCTTTTTCAGATGTCTATTAATCATCTTGGTCAGAAAATGAATGGCAATAAACTATTTGAATCATAGAACTTTTAAAGTGCAAAAAGAGGCCATTCTTTCTGTTATATTCTTGCTGGTCATATGCAAAACGTCATAGCTGGCCTCATTGACCTCTCCCTCACGTTGTCCGTGTCTTGCAATTTCTTTTTCTTTAGGTGCTTATGAAATTTCCTTTTGCAAGTGCAAATTATATTTGATGCCACATCCTCCCAAGAAATGCTTTGAAATTCTAACCACTTTGCATACAAAAGATTTTTTCCTCAAGTCACAGTTGCCTTTTTGAGCATGCAGCATTAACTCTATTTCAAAGAAGATAGACCAAAACTTCCTGTATGTGACTATCCAGTCTGCTCAACTTGAGCTATTTGTCTCATATTTGTTTCATAATAGCCATTAATCTGCTGACTGGGTTCCTTCATTCTCATGTAATTATTGACTTATAACCTCCTCACTAATTAACTTAGGCCCAAGTTGTTTCAAAGATTAAGGTAGCCACAGACTCCTACAAAAATTGCATTATATAATTTATGGCTTTCGGCTTACATTACTTTTGACTTCATCTGCAATTGTGAGGGGCACCAAATGGCTCAAATGCACTTCAACAGCAACAATTTTCTGCTGCAATTTCAAATAACATAAATTTATGGTAACTTGCAGCTAGTAATAGTTTATGATATATTTATTGAACTTTATGTGCATTTTATGTTGGATTTCAACTAAATATTGTTAAAGTATTAACACGACTATCAGGCCTATAAGCATGGTCAATAAATCTATAAATTTGTATAATTTTATTTGTAGTCCCCTTTCAGTTTGAGAATTTCAATTGAAAAATAACTTGAAGCACTGCTTATACTATAAACAAAATAAAAGGTTAATTTATTACACAGCTGTCACTGAATGTAATTTAAATAAGAAGGAATATTTACAAAAGTGTAGGTACAAACATCTGAAGTAAGTCAGGATAAAAGTGACGCATGAAACTGAAAATGAGATCAATCTCTAGAATCATAGGATCCCTACATTGTGGAAGCACATCATTTGGCCCATTGAGTCCACACCGACCCTCCAAAGAGCATCCCACCCAGAGCTAGACCCCCTAATCTATCCCTGTAACCCTACACTTTCCATGGCTAAACCACCAAACCCGTACAACTTTGGACTGTGGGAGGAAACCGGAGCACCTGGAGGAAACCTACACAAACACAGGGAAGACATACAAACTGCACACAGACAGTCACCCAAGGGTGGAATCAAACCCAGGTCCCTGGGGCTGTGAGGCAGCACTGAGCCACCATGCCACCCATGAGCCCACCATGCCGCTCTATTGTCTATTGGCATGACTTGTTTGAAGATCCTTTTTTTCCAAAGGAAAGGGCTTGAAAGCTTGAAGTCAAATTCAGCAGTTGTAATTGCTTCTGTAGTCAAGTAGTTGGAGTTGCCTCCACAGGTGGACTAAGCAGAGAAACTCCTAGGAATGAGTGAAGGCTTCTGTGTTTCACTTTTATGAGACTTCAGGTTGTGGCTCCTGGTATCCTGGTTCAGTTCAACCACTCTGGAAACCTTCCTCCTGTCTCTCTGTGGAGAAAAATATGGTTGGATAAATATGTTTCTCTCACAAAATCTTTGCACACAGCCAGATCAAAACTTAAAAGGGCTGTTCATCCGAAACTGTTGAATCATACAGTTAAGTACTGATTTTGCCTGGATCTGAAACACAGAGACATCAATTGTCTGTTAGGTTTTGTGATAATTAATTTCTTAACTGTCTCAATCATTAATGTATGTCGCTCTCTTCTTGTTGAATTGTTAGTGAAATTGGAACAGCTACTCACATCTCCAGGGAATCATTGTGAGGAAGTTTTTGTTTACTCTTGGAAATGATCACTGAATTTCAAAACATCACTTGTATTTCTTTTTGAGATGATTACAGTTTGATCCCAACACCAGCTGAATGCACAAGGGTATCACATGACTTCTGAGAGCCATTTTGTAAATTTCTTTGTGTGTATTTGAAAGACAGGTTAGCTTTCTTTCCAAAATATATAATGTTATACTTGGTCATTCGTGACAGCATTTAATCAATAGTGCTTCTTTGATCAAGGATCAAGTCCCAAAGCTGAAAGAACACCCATGTTGAAAAGAATAAAAGCAGACAAGGAAATTCAAAAGGTATTGGTAAGTCAATAGCTCCATTGTAGATACATGGCAACTCTCCAGCCAAAAGAAAAGGGAATGACAGAAGAGGAGGGGGAGATCAGGAAAAAGATCAGGAGGGTTGAGAGAAAGATGTATGGAAAAACTGGGGTGATGGAAATGATGGGGAAATGAAAATGAAGGATGGAGGAGAAGCGAAAAGAAGTCAGGGTTGTCAGTTTGGGAGGCAAGGAAGGGAGATCCTTGGAACAGTACATTTGGTGAGAAATATGCTGGGAGCAGTGCTCTGGAAGAGAAGAGAGAGGAGACCATGAATAACACTTTATGTTGGACTGGAAGGAAAGTGGATCATATATTGAAATACTGTAATGTTCTTGGGGAAACATGCCCTCATGTAACCTAAAATAAATGTGCCTACAGCATTTGTTTATTCTCTTAGGCTTTCCTAAACTTAGGTTTATCTCCTCTGAAATGATGAGGTTATTTTAAATATCCAAGAGGAAGAGGAGTAGTCAAGTTCCCTTGAGGCTGCTCCACTATTGAACTACATCATTACTGATTTTCCTATCTCACCACCGTTGCCCCACACCATTCCCATATCCTTCAATGTGTTTACTGACTAGAAATCTATCTGTCTCTGTCTTGAATATTGTAATGAAAATAGTGAATAGTAATCTTCAGGAGTTGGACAGACCTCAACAGAATCAAAAAACTCCTAAGAAATGTAAAAGATTCTGGTCTGAACCTTTTTTTTTGCATCTGATTTTTTTGTTGCCGTGAGGCCTAGCGAATTCTCTCACCCTATCTTGCCAAACTCACCTCATTAATTACCTAGCCTTTCTTTATGTTACCTCTCACATCCAATTTCCATTCCATCATACCAGATGCTTTTCCAGGAACAATTCACTACTTAGTGGATATCTCGGAACTGACTGACATCCCTGAGCCCACGCCATCTTTAAAAGCCCATTGTGCACCTAGACAAGCATTGTCACCCCAAAGCTGATCTGCATGTCTTTTGACATTTGCCCCAGACATGGCAGACAGAGGGAAATTGCCCTGCTTTGCAGGCAAGGACGTGGATGTCCTGCTGGATGGACTCGTGTTGAGGCAGGACTTCCTCATCCTCAGTACCAGCAGTGGATGCCATGAGACCAGGCCATGCCAGCCGAGTGTGAAGCAGACTCAGCCATCTGGAGGAATGCATAGCACTGTAGGAAGAAGGTTAATGACCTTCTCTACTCCATGATCTTCTCTCTGATGCCTCACACTCACCTCCCAACGTGTCTCATGTCCTAGTTACTCAATTCACCAGAACACCAATTGCAGTGTGTGTGAGTGAAGCCCATTCCACCAGAACAGCTCCCTCCTACCCCAGTACTGGTACCTGTTTACCACAAACTGAAACACATTTCACTTACACCAGTCTTTGTCCTCCATTTAACTCCTTGACTTTATTAAACTGATGCCTATTTGTCCATTGCTTAGATGATAATTCAGCAAAAGTTTTGCTTTCTTAGCTCCTTACTATTCAAAAACTTTTAGCAGAATCTCCTTTCTAGTCCTAGCAACACCATTCGTATCAGTATGGATGACTGTAATTGGATCCCTCCCCTTTCTCTCTCTATCTCTCTAGATTCTTCTCCAGCCCCAGGAAGATGTCCTTAACCCTGGTACCAGGTGGATAACACAGCCTTTGGGACTGCCGCTCATGGCTGCAGAGAGCAGTATTTATGCCATAACTGTACTAACCCTACCACTTCCATGTTGCTAAACAATCCCTCCAACTTGAACGCATTTTGGTGCTGTGATCAGCTCTTCCATCCTGCAGTTCCTACTCCTTTCTGCACAGATTACTGTTATACAATTGTAGGGGCCCAGGCTGAGGTTCTCATACTTGTCTCACCTGCAGTCTCACTCCCATCTCTGATCACAGACCAAATTTTAATTACCTAGTCTGTGGGGTGAGAATTCCTTCTGGAATAAAGTGTCCAGGTAACATTCCCCTTCCCTGATGTGACACAATGGCTGCATCTTGGTTTCCTGTTCCTCAACTTGGACTGAATTACCCCTGGTTGCAAGACTTACTACAGCTGTGTTCATTCTGGTTCATAGTAGTGTTCAGCAGCTTCCACAAGTTACATCAACAACTCTTTCCATCCCTATTATTTTGATTGAATTTATAAATTAATTACTCAAGAGTCCCTGCTGTATACACTTTACTGTAATGGTATTTCATTTTTATAAAAATATCATCAGTATCAGTCTTATCCAGTCCTGAAGAACGGTGATAACCGAAACGTTGACTTCTTTCCTCCAGATGCTGCCCGGCTTGCTGTGTTCTTCCAGCCAGTTTGTCTACCTTAACTAGCTACTTTTGAGAAAAAAGAGAAGCAAACCACTGGAGACCTAAACATAAACTGAAGACTTTACTTTAACTTTAAAGACTAGAAACATTCACCATTTCTACTCACCAATCAGTTTCTTTCCGCACTTGCATCACGCTCTGTTCATGAGGTCACACAGCCACCGGTCTCACTGTAAGTTGGCCTCTTGATTCATACCTTTTATCCTCTCCCAGTCACCACCCATGCTAGGGAGCTTACTTCTTGCAGTAAACTTTAGTTAAAGCATCTCTGTCCCACTTTGCACCAGATTTCCCCTTTGAACCAAATTTTCAACAGTCCATTCACTTGACCTTCGCCTTACTCTGTTGAAATCTTGTGCACACTGACTGTGCTCCTGAAATCAGTTTCTACAGCAGTGCTTCCAGAAGACATCAGCTAAAAATTGCCTGCTGAGGTCCAAAGCACTTGGACAGCCACAGGCAGATTAGACAATCAGTTGCAACGAGAAGACCTTTACCTTTTCTTATTGATCATTAACTTGCTCAAAGATTACCTCCCCTACTCTGCAAAATGATTTGTATTTTTGCATGTTTCAGTTGAATGCATGAATTTATACATGACCTGCAGAAGCCCGAATGCATTCTGTAAAGATTTTTAACACTTTTACCTGGGCAGGTTTCAGCACAATGAAACTAGATCGTTACTTGCTTAACTCAACAAATCCTGCCTAGCTAATTCTTTACTAAAGCACATAAATTATTAAGTACACACACATTGAAGTAAAAGTAAGTGTTTTTTAAAGTTCAAAGCCTCTGTCACAATCTCAATGCTATATATGTATAATCAAACAAAGAGTGGCAAAAGAGGGAAACCATTCCATCTCCCTTCACCTGATCGTAACACTAAATGACTGACCCTCCATAGCCTTCTCATGTTAAACGTTCCATGATTCACCACTCCCTGAATGAGCAAATTCCTCCTTTTCTCAGTCCTAAATGGTCTACCTGTTATTCTGATACTGTGTTCCCTGGTCTTAGAACACATACCCAAACCCATTCCCACCACAGCAGGAGAAACATCCTATCTGCATCTACACTAATAACCTCTGTAAAAATTTCATATGTTTCAATATGATCACTTTTCATTCTTGAGAATATTGGCCTAGACTTCTCAATCTGTGATCACTACATCATCATTATTATGTATGTTCCTGATGTTAATCCCATTACTCCTCAAACATGTGGTTGTCTACGCCACTGGAAATGTTTAAGACTTCCCACATGTCACAGAATGTACATTCCACATGGATGAGCGGCCTTGCATGCCTTAATTTTTCTTTGGTTCACAAACGTTTTTATTATAAACTGAAAGCTAGGAAGTAGAAAGTGGAATTAATCATCAGTTTCTCACCAATCATCTCCTTCCCCTGTGCTATTGAATTTCAGTTATAAAGTCAATGAATCTATACAGAGCTTTCATCTTTACTGAGGATATAAAATTAATGATAATGAAATAAACTGCCTCTTACATATTCTGCTGACTCTTTTATTTCATCTGATTGGGGCCCGTATAACAGGAAAGCAATTAAATACTACCAACTCTGCATATCACAACATCTTCTTGGCCTATCTCCTGAAAAAAATACATCAATTAAAAAAAACTTTTCCACAACAAATTTGTTCCAAAACATATCAAAAAATTTATACAAAACTGAATTATATCATTTTCTATCCCCTTAGTCCCTTTCTGCAGTTGTCTTTGCCAGTCCTAGTGCTATTTCAGTGGCTGCAGCATGACTAGCGGAAACGTATTGATATGCCCTGAGGAAGACTTCAGACAGCCTTGCAGGATGATTTTCAGCAGCTCTGAGCTTGGAGGGCTTGGTTTCACAATCCATCATCAGGGATGGCCATGGTCTAGGGGCTGGCAAGTATTCATTGTACATGCCTATCAGTGCTACTTAATAAAGTTTTCATCTGAATAACCTTCGGCATAACCTGTCTGTATACTCCCCTCCTGGGAATTTTCCATGCACACTATGCTTTCCCCAGATCTGACTGGAGCTTAATCTGGTGCCTGGTGATTCAACACATGCAACCTCAACTACACACTATCCTCTATGATGGACACAGCATCAGTGCCTGAGCTTGTTTGTATAATTTTCAAATGAAGTGACAGTGATTCTTCACCGGAATCTGATATTGCTTTTTCCCTTCCTATTGGTTGTTGTGACTGACCAGGCAGCAGCTCTTGGGTATCTGAAGTATGTATGTTTATTATATAAAGAAGGGTTGATTGAATTGAAGAAGGCAGTTGGCTCATAAGCAAGAAGTTCATAGTCATGCCATCTGCAGCTTCCACTTCATCCTTGACATAAGGATAAAAATGTCTTGGCATTTAAGAAAGGGCATAGAGCTGGAACATACCATCATCCTGAATGTTCTCAGTGTTGATGGATACAGTTGGCTTATACACATATCTATACCCATGCTGCACAGAGCTATCTCTCTGAGCAGTCTCGGGTGCTGCTGGAATTCCTGTACCATTATGGTTTTGTTCTGTTCCATCTGTTATAGGCCACTTCATTCCATATGTGGCATGGGTGGTTCAGTGGTTAGCACTGTTGCTTTTTAACTCCAGGGACCTGGGTTTGATTCCATCCTCAGGTGACAGTCCATCTGGAGTTTGCACATTCTCCCTGTGTCTGCGTGAGTTTCCTCCGGGTGCTCCGGTTTCAGTTCACAGTCTAAAGATGTGCAGGTTAGGTGGGTTGGCCATGCTAAATTGCCCCATTTTGTCCAGGGACATGCAGGCTAGGTGAATTTTCGTGGGGAATGCAGGGTTACAGGGATAGGGTAGGGTTTGCAGGTCTGGGTGGAATGCTCTTCAGAGGGTTGGCGAGGACTTGGTGGGCTGAATGGCCTGCTTCCATACTATAGGGATACTGTGATGCATTCTGTGAGAGAGCAAGAGAGGGAGGGAGGTCAGTGATTGTGTTGTGATCTGTTTGGATGAAGTGTGTGCATGGCTGAAGAGCTGGATATATGTGGTAGTCATAATAGACAATTGAGTCTGACACCATGGGAAGGTGTGTGAGGGTAAAATGGAGTATCTGAGTCCTGATTGTTGATGGGTGAGTGATGGGATGTGTGACACGTTGAGCATTGTGAGAGGCTATTGCTGGATTAGAATTGTCATGTGAAGATCCATTCACTAACCTGAACCTGGGTGAGGTCATTAAACTTCTCACAATACTACTTCGAGGTCTTCAGGACTAAACTCAAGGAATTGACTTCCCAGCCATTTGCTTCCAATACCTTCTTGGGGATTGCCTTGACTGAGTCTTTCTCCTTATGGAAACATGTTGCTAAATTTTTCATTCTCACAGAGATGGGTTTGGAGGCTGTGTGGCCATGACAGCAGCTGGAAACATTGTCAGGATGGTTTCCTGACACTGCCCTATCTCTGGGCAATTTTCCCAGGGGCAGGTTGCATGGAAAATTGAGAGCATGCTTCACAGACATGAGCAGATGACAAAATAAATTAAGGCACCAGTCATTAGCCATTTTCTCTAAGACTGAAATTTTCTTGGCATTGCACAGGCTCCTCTGATCTGTCAGAAGTTAAGCAACATCAAATAGGCAGATTTTGCCAGGATGTCAGTATGGCATGGGCAGCTGAATTCATGCACAGTGTTGGGGCCACAATGCTTACAGGGATCTCTTTTGGAGTCCCTTCTCAGGCTCCTGCATCTTGAGCAATACTCACCTTCTCTGGCAGAGTTACCATACAGATAATGTCACAGACCCACCTATTTGACTCCCTACTACCCAAGTCCACAGGCCTTCTGGATTGGACAATGAAGTGGTTAATTAATGGAAGGTTGTTCACTGAAAAAAATAGGCAGGCTCAGGATACCTGCATGAGCCTAACATCAGGATCCCCATGCCAGCCCACTTCTTCTGCCTTCCTCTGACCTCCTGCTTCCACTAGTGTAATTGGAAAACCTGGGAACTCTCTCTCTTATCTGTTGCTCTATTTGAGGTCCTTCTCCTTGCATCCAATTCGACAGATTTCATTATGATAAATGCAAGTTGCTTTAAAAAGAGATGGCTGCCTTTAGGAGGTGCAGGTGAGCTTAAAACCATATAAGACATTAATGAGATCACATCACACATACTTTGTGCAGTTTTGGTCTCCTATTTAAGGAAGGGTGTAAATGCATTGGAGATCGTTCAGAGAAGGTTTACTAGATTGATGTTGGAAATGAGCGGGTTGTTTCATGAGGATAGGTGGACTGGCTAGCCTTGTTTTTGCTGGAGTTTAGAGCATAAAAGGGTGACTTCATTCAAGGTTTTGAATGATCTTGACAAGGTGAATGCCAAAAGGATGCTTCCTGCTGTAGGTCAGTCTAGTACTAGGGGGTACTGTTTTAAAATTAGCAGCTGTCCTTTCAGAGATGAGGAGACTTTTTTTTTCTCTCAGAGAATTATGCAACTTTGAAACTCTCTGCCTTGGAAGGCAGTGTATGCTGGTGATTGAATACTTTTGAGATGAAGACAGATAGGTTCTTTTTAAACTGGGGTCTCAAGATTATCGGGTTAAATGAGAATGTGGAATTTGAAACACAAACAGATCAGTCATGATTTTATTGAATGGTAGAGCAGGCTCAAAGAGCTAAATGTTTGATTTCTGCTCCTGTTTCACTTGTTCATATGTACAATGGAAGGCCATCTGGCTCTGCTGTTGATCCTGCAGCCAGCAAGCTGCAAGTTCCACTTTGGGCTGTACACTGATATCACCGATGTCGCAGCGATGAGGAGCAGCTCAACATTTGACCCCCAACACCCAAAAAATGGGAATGATCTAAGTTTTAGCACAACCAGCATAAATGGTTAATAATTTTGTAAATGTTCCAAAAAATAATTTATGGGCTTGGGAGGTGAGTTGAAGTGGTACAATGCATTTATGGAGCACAATCCAGACAAGTAATTCAGTGATATTTTACATGGCTTTGTATTGCCAGGGTACCATCTTTCACTCTGAGATGTTAAATCAAGGTTCTGCTTGTTATAAGAAAAGTACACAACACTTCTCAGAGAGCAGCACAGAGATCTTTTGGTGACCAGGCTAACCTTCCAACTTCTACCAACAGTGTCAAATTTTAGCATCCAGTCATTCATTTCCTGTTTGTAGTATTTTCCTTTGCACAAACCAATTGTCCTATTATTTCTTAAGTCTAGTTTAATACAGACTGCCCCTAAACTGTAAAAGATCTTAATACCCGCACCCTCTTTCCTTTTGTTGTGGTACATAGATACAAGAATGTGCTAAAATGCATCATTATTATTGAAATTATTTCAGAAGGAAGCAAGCGACTGCAAATGGTTTCTATATATATATCAGCTTATTATAAACCAGCAAAATAAATCAACTGTAACAGAAACATATATGAAATGGTCAAAATGCTGAACCGGAAACTGGGGTGAGACACAAATAAAATATGTGGAAATTTTGATTAATATTGATACAACAATATGCATTTGCATTAATTTGAATATAGAGTCTGGATTATAAGAATATGATTAAAAAAAAGCAACTAAATTGAACAGTAATGCAAATTAGCTGTGATATCCTAGCTGTTAAATACTGCCTATGACACAACATGACTACATAGTAAATCAAAATCCTTGCTCAGGCTTTAATTTTAGGTCAGAATGACATTATTCAAACTATCATTGTTTCATCATACCCACATTCATACCCACCCCCACATACATGTAGTTTTGGTCTTGACAGTATCATTATCATTGTTTGTTGTTGTGAATCTTTAATGATTACTACAGAGTTGGGAGTCGAGGTTATATTACCTATGTCTTTTTTTTAACTTCCCTTGTGAAATGAGATTAAGCAGTACTTCTATTACCTATAGATTCAGTGGTTAAAAAAAACAGAAATGTGGTATATAAACAAGTAAAACGCAATGTCATCTATTTCCAACATAATGAATCTCATTTCTACGGAAGGTTCAAACAGAAAGAGATGTGACATATAGCCAATAGGTTGAAATATAGCCCTTCAGGTAGGAAAAATGAATTTGGCATAGCACAGCAATTTTTTTAAATCTGTTACTAAATTTTTTTAAAGGGAGTTGCTGAAAAATTAAGTTAGATATATTTAAGATTTTCAGCATAAAATGATATTTTCCATGTGAGGTACAATTACACATTCAGAGCTACTGTGTTCTTCTACCATAATGATAATTATTTACATATTTATTATGGTGAAAAACCCAATGATGCTTAGATTAATCATCAACATCAACTTTTTTAGAGAATTTGAGAATGATTTTAAACCATGTCTCTCCATCAATAAGCGGGAATATTGTAATGGAAGGGCTAAAATTTGAAATAACAAGGTGTAGAGCTGGATGAACACAGCAGGCCAAGCAGCATCAGAAGAGCAGGAAAGCTGACGTTTCGGGCCTAGCCCCTTCTTTAGAATTTCTTTTTTGAAAACTAACTGCAATGCTTTTAATATTGAAATTTCACGATGATCATAATATATATACTATCACCTTCTATCGCAACAATCATCAAATTTTAGAGATAGTAGGAACTGCCGATGCTGGAGAATCTGAGACAACAAGGTGTAGAGCTGGATGAACACAGCAGGCCAAGCAGCATCA